>NC_048600.1:28099062-28415769 GCF_003668045.3 Cricetulus griseus | reverse complement strand
GCCTGCCTCTGCCTCCCGAGTGCTGGGATTAAAGGCGTATGTCACCAGTCACCATACAATGACTGATTTTCATTGGAACTCTAGGATCACATAACTTCAGAATGGCCAAAGCAGGTCTGCAAAATGACAAAACAAATATTGCCACCAAATAGAAGCCTCAAAGTGCCATGGTCAAGGGGGGAGGGTTAGTCAGAGCTATTGAGATGTTAGTGAGCTAAGGCTGACATTCCTGGCAAATGGCTGAGTGTTCTGATGGAGTTTGATTGGAGCATGTAGAATTCTTCTGACACTGCCATTAGTGTTTTCCATTTCCCTTTGTCTAGCAACTACTTACAGAATACCACTGCATCAATTCTACTCTGCTAATTTGATCTGTCACATTCTGTGCGTCCATACATCCCTTGCTTATATTTAGAATCCACTTGCTCTCTCACTCTCTCCCTTCTCCAAATTCCAGGCAGATTTCAAAAGATACTAAGCCAGAGAATGTATGCTGTCACCTTGTCATATAAAACACACACGTACACATACACACATACACATTTTAAGATCTTATCCTGAATAATATGGCCTTTGCTTAGGGGGAAAAAACATGAGAAGACAGTTTACACTGAAGTGTAGCAAAGACCATATTTTCTTGTATTTAGGAACAAAGGCATGCCAGGCTTTATTGAGCACATCACTAACTATATAACTAGCGTTAAACACTCTATTTGCAACTGTTGCTGTGTGTTTTGTGTGTGATTATCACCCCTAGATCTGCATCCTATAAAAAGATATTTCTGTTTGCTTAATTATAAAGCTCTTTATGAACAGGGCTCCTCTGTAAATAGCTTGGTGCGGCTGAAATAGAAATATAATTATAATGAAGGCAGATGTTTGTGAGATACTGGCTCATGAGACTTGTTCAGAATCTACAAAGGAGCAACGTCGGAGCGTGTGTTTATCTCAGGCCAAAGCTGGAGCAAGGCGTGTTTGCCTCTGGGCTGGGTGCATTTGCCTCCAACTTTTGCTCTGTGGCCTCCGTTTTGGGGACAGAAGAGACTCACCTGGCTCAAGACTGAGCAGAAAGGAGATAGGTTTAGATAGAGTCTAAGGTGAAGCTGAGAAGAGCAGTACACCTTGGACCAGGTTGAAGGGGAGGAAGGAAGCCAAGCTGAGCACGCTGTTCTACCCACTGGGCAACTTGGGCAGCAGCAATAGTAGGGATTCAAGGTTGGGTGGTCTGCTGTGATTATGTTGAAGTCCATTCAGGGGAGAGAATTCCCTTCCTCCTAATTGGGTTAGAATTAGATCTAGAAATTACTCACACAGGAAAGTGAGGGGAGAAAGTTAAAAGACGTTAAACAATATAAATAATTGTCTGACCAAAGCATGCTCTGTTGGCTAAAAACATCAGTCGTTTTATTTGCAGGTCTTTGGTTCAGGTGAAATTCCTTTTGAATTCCCTTGTAAGTAGACAGGGTCCTTAAAGTCACTGTGCTTCTCTGCCCACACTTTTTGAGTCACTATTGTGTTGAGTTTTTAAAGTATTTTGAAAACTTTAGTTCTCTCTCACTCCCCCTTCCCCCTCCCCAGCCTCCTCCCTCCCTCTTTCTTCCTTTTCCTCTCCCCCCTCCTCCTCTTTTAAATGATTCCGAGAACAAATGGAATTAAAAGCGAGGTGATGTGTCTATGGAAATCTGACTGTGGGTATGTTTCTTATGGCCACACTTTCAGTCCTGTGCCGACATTTCAGAATTCCGTCAAAAAGTCAGAAGCACCGACAACTGTGACTTTTCAAATGTAATAAACATGAAGTATTTTTGTATGTGTGTATCATGAGATGTGTGTGTCCCAGGGCTTTTGAATCCAAGTACTAATAAATGTCCAATTAGTTACATGTTGACTACTAGATAATGTTAAGGGTCTTACTAATGAGGGCTACAAGTTCTTCCATTAAGTGGTCAATTTCCCTCCCTTCCATATCTATATCTATATCAATATATATAGTTATATATTTGTTACCTGTGACCAGTATATATTGAACACTATATATACAGATATATGTATATACACTTTTATCTACATTTCTTATTCTTTCTGGGGGTTGAGCATAGTCTCATGTAGTTCACACTGGTCTCAGACTCTCTATATGAGAGGGTATAGCCTTCAATTTCTGATTCTCCTACCTCCATTTCCTCCTTGCTGGGGTTACAGGCATGCTATCCCTCACCTGTCTCTGCAGTGCTTGCATTGAAGACCAGAGCTCTTTGCATGCTTGTACTCCACCAACTGAGCACAGCCCCGTCCACACTCCTTATCTTTGAGCATACATCGTCTATCATTTCTTAATCAAGATTGTAAATGGCCATGATAAAAGTATCCCCCCTCAGTTTCCCACCTCTTTTGTAAATGGTCTTAACAAGAGATTTGTGCAAGCACACCTTCAAATGCCTGACTATCTGTAGCTAGTATTTGAGTGAGAGATACACCAGCGTGGCTGCTGGGCAATTCAGGTGTCTCTTAAAGAGTAGGGGCCTTTGCCAGAAAGCTCGATGTCACTCAGCAGCTAGTAGTTGCTATTTGAATCTTTGAGGAGCCTCAGTAATGAGAAGAATTGCATATTAAGTGCCCACTGTATGCTGTGATGCTGCGTGTATGCTCTCTATGCTAAGCCAGGCTGCACGTGTTTTGACATTAGGTTTATACCAAGTGGGTTGCAGTTCCTGGACTCTTCTGTGTGAGGAGCTGAGTGGCAAATATCCTGAGCAGTGTCCTGGTTTGCACTGACAAATGCCCAGACAGCGCTTCTGTCCATAGCAAACTTAGAATCGCTATCTAGTTGGGACTATATCCGAGTCCTTGGTCTTTGTGGAGATTCTTGGTATTCATTCCCTGAGTTTTTCTCTTGAAAGGAAAACCATGTCTCCTCCTCATCATTTGCTTCTGTCATCAAAAACTGTCATGGCAGATAAAGCGTAGTCCCTTGTTTTATTTGCCAGTGAGGTTTGCCTTCTTATAGAATGTCCTGCCCATTCTGTCCATTTGGTGTAGTCATTTTCACATTCAGAAAATTGAGTGTTTTATTTTTAATGGGTAAGTTCTACTTAAGTATTGGGAATATTGACTTTGTATCACCCTGCTTTCCTGGGCTATTATATTATTTGTTACATCATTCAAAGTGACCAAGACCAAAAGTTGTCCTAGTGCTTTGGGTGTCATTTTTTTTTTAAGATCAATGAAAGATTCATTCTTGTATTCATTTTTACATTTTCTTTCAGAAATATCTGTCCTTCAACTACCAAGGGAATCAATAATATCAGTCCAAAGTATAAGGTAAGACTCTAACTTCATGGAGGGCTGGGGAGGGGCTCAATGGTAGAACGCTTGCATGAAGATCCCAGCTCCACCTTTATCAGTGTTTAGCATTCCTTGGTGCTAGTTGCATTGATGAATCCATTTCTTTCCATTGGCTTGTGTTGTTCTCTGCCTAAAGATATGATGTGCATTTCTGGGGGTAAGAAGGGTACAATTTCTTTAACTATCATTCTTCTTCAGTGCTGACAAAATATGTGGGCTCTGCCTTTGCATGGTGAGGGGCAAAGACACCTAAGCAGGGGCCAGCAAATCAGAGGGAGACCCAAGGCCATGGTGCAAAGAGGAAGAACTCCTGATTTGGTCTCAAAGTGGTGAGAGGGAGTTCCCTAGAGGCAACTGCACTAATACTAACTTTGTCAGTGGACTGAGAAGTTTCTAGGCCAGGTGTGTTTGCACAGAAGCATTATGGCTTCTAGTTAGGGAAGCTTTGCATAACTGCAGAGATTCATGACAACTCTAGGTTAGACTGCTGGGCCAGAGAGAGTAGACAGGACACAGAGAGGCAAAAACAGACTCTGAGAGGCTGCTGATGGCAAGGATGGGACACTGCACCCTCTCCCAGACAGAGTGGGACACACAGAAATGAATCTTTATGACAAATTAATGTCAGGTGCCACCCACTTAAGTGTTTACTATTTGACTCCCCCCTGCATAGATGTCTGCAGACTGTAATAGGGGCAGTGGTAACTCTTGGAACCTCAGCAATGCTTTGGCACAGCTGAGAATATGAAGTTAGCATGAGACTACCAGGCTCTCCATGTATTGATGAGAAGATGAAGATGAGCAATAAGAGGAAGTGGGGCCAACGAAATTTTAAAAAGGCAGATCTTAGATGTTCGTCTTTTGTGACTGTGACAAAATGCCTGAGACAAACAACTTAAGGGGCCAAGGATTCATTCAGGCTCATGCTTCCAGAAGTTTCCATACATGGTCACTGGTTCCATTGTTGTGGGTCTGTGTGAGGTGGGGCAACATGTAAAGAAGACTGGCAGAAGAAAGCTGCACATATCAAAACCAGGAGGGAGGGGGGGAGGAATGGGACGGGGAAGGGGGAGATGGGAGAACATAAAAACACATAGTTGTTGTTAAAGGCATAACCCCCAGGGACCAACTTCACCCGGGTCTCCCCTCCTAGTAGCCCATCCACAGATGCAGTAGATTACTGCTGATGAAGCTTGTGGTCTCACACGAATTAGCAACACCTCTGGATATTGATTTTTAAAAGAAGATCGAAGCCAGGTGTTGGTGGCGCACGCCTTTAATCCCAGCACTCGGGAGGCAGAGGCAGGAGGATCTCTGTGAGTTCCAGACCAGCCTGGTCTACAAGAGCTAGTTCCAGGACAGCCTCCAAAGCTACAGAGAAACCCTGTCTCGGGGAAAAAAAACAAAACAAAACAACAATAACAAAAAAGGTGGATCTTTAAATATGAGCTTTTGGTGACATTTCAGATGCAAACCACAGCACACAAATTCTTAAGGGTAGAAGTCTATGCTCTTTTCAGGCTTGGTATATGTGAGGGACCTGTGTTCATTCACCAGAATTCTGAAGCACCATGCTTGGGTGGATAAGACAACAGAAGTAACATTTTCTTAGTTTTCTGGAGGCCAGATGTGTGAGATCAAGGGGTCTGGAGGTTCTTCAGGGGGGCATGAAGGACAGTCTTCCTCAGACATCATTCCTTGGCTTATACATGGTCATCCTTTTGTGACCTCCATGTTGGCTTCTCTTTATATGCATCTGTGTCTGTTTCCTCTTGATACAAGGATACCAGTCTTATAGCATCTGCATCGAAACCCAAACTAATTACACTGTTTTACATTAATTACCTCTGTAAAGACTCTATCTCCAAATATGGTCACATATTGAGAGTTAGGACCTCTATGTAGAAACTTGAGAGAGGGCTGAGCTTATGGAGGAAGATAACTCTTTAAAGTATATCACTACTCTTGCCTGCACAAAGGCACCTACACATCCAGGAAGGTTAAGCACATGGTCCAGCCTGGGGATTCTGTATTTCCAGAGTTGATGAATGGATGTGTGTGGACAGGAGTTGTCCCCAGTGTTGACAGTGATATGATGTTCTTCTGAATCCATATGCATTTTTCTCAATGTAGTGGATTTTTGCAAAGCAGGGGTATTTCATTGAGTCCCTACCTACAGTGGGCAGCATCTGCACACCAACTGCTTACTTTGGGCTTAAATATAACTGTCCCTTAGTTCATGAATTGGTTCAGGGGATGCATAATATACTGAGAGTGTGAGAGCAATTATTGACTTGATGTCGATTCTTGTTTATTTGATCAAATACATCATGCATGTGGGTAAACATAAAATGATCAAAAAAACTAAACACACATCCTTGACATGCTCTCATTTCCTTTGTATTCTCTGATTATTCATTGATTTCATCTCCTCCCTGCTCCCCTCCCCCCCTGGTGGTATTGGGAATTGAGCCCAGGACTTTACACTTACAAGGTAAGTGCTGTTCTACTGAGCCATATTCTCTGCCCTCACCCTTTACTCACTGACATTAGTAGAGACTCTGCTGGGTGCACTGGGCTGCTGGGCAGTAAGACAAGCTCCTTCTTTCAAATCTTGAAACTTCAATCTAGTACAAGTAATAATTTACATTTAATAAAACATTTCATAGTTTCTACAGTCTAGGAGAATACTGTAGTTACATGGTTCCTAAAATTTAATAAGTTTGTAGTACTGTTCTGTCCTATATCTGATGGTGGCAAGCAAACAAAACAAATCTTTGGGTAAACTTTTTCCATATGGTGCTTTTCTTAAAATACTTGCCATGATCCTTGTGGTTATTACTTACAGTTTTCTTGTCAGAATAGGTTCTTAATAAAAGTGGCAAACACAGCCAAAAAAATCCCTCCATATTCCAGCATTGCTCAGGGTTCCTAGAACATAATAAACACAACTGTATCACATTCGAAAAACTCAGTCCTGGAGCTAAGGTCCTAGCCGAGTGTCTCCCAGCCTCCAACATGTGAACAACTGATGGGGGATGTCCTTCTGTATATATGTTTCTCTTATTGCTTGATGAATAAAACACTACTTGGCCAATAGATGCAGGAAGACAGGTGGGACTAGGAGACAGGAGAACTCTGGGAAAGGTAGGCAGGAGAGACTGTGAAGGATGCCATGTAGAGACCAAGAAGATAGGATGCGCCAGGCATTCTCAGGAAACATAAGAACATGTAGAAATACATAGATTAGTAGTTATGGGTTAGTAACTAAGAGACAGCTAGTCAGTAAGAAGCCCCAGCCATTGGCCAATAGTTTTGTAATTAATACAAGTCTTTGTGTGTTTATTTGGGGCAAAACAGCTATGGGACCAGGTGGTTCAAGAAACTGCAGCAACAAACAATCTCTTGCAGTCTTGCTCCAGGGCTGTATAGCAGTTGCATTTGACAGTGTTTGAGCACTCAACAACTCAGAAAGTCCTGGCTCTGCAGCTAGAATCCTGGGTAATGAAGAATGTTTTCTGTAGCAGATGTAAAGGTTAGCAGTCCGGCTGCTGTCCATTGCACACGGCTAATTGTACTGCCAGGTTGCATGACTTTGTGTGATGGGTCTCCAGGCTCCCCAGATCGATGCATCTGTGTGTGTCTGCTCAGCATTCCTGTGACATTGCTCCCCTCACACTCCAGATGGAACATGGGGAGAGAATTAAGGAGTTTCACAAACTTTTGGAGAACTTTTAGTCTTTAATCCCCTTTCTCAAGATGGCCTCTCTCTTTCTGGGCAGAGCTGTGAGGTTCTCGTCTCGGTCTTTAGTGGGGTTCTGGGGTTTCACAGTTTGCCCCAGTTTGGTGATGTTCGTCCTTGCCTTCCACTTCTTGAGTACAATGTAGAGTCCACTCTCTGCCCCAGAAAATATTCCTGATTGAGAACTCACAGATCCTCTTAGGAAGGCAACCTTCACCCACTTATTCCAACTTAAGGACCCAGTTTTCCAGCTGCTTCGGGCACATGTCAGCCTCATTCATCCATCCCCTCCTCCAGTCCATTCTCATTTTTAACACATACTGTCAGGAGTCAGCCATACCCTAGCTCTACATTGTTTGCTCCCATTTTGCTTTAATGTTGTTTGATTAGAGTTGTCTTTCTGTACATATGTTTGTCTTACTGGTTGAGGAATAAAGCACTGTTTGGCCAATCAGGCAGAAGATAGGTGGGACTAGGAGACAAGGAGGATACTGGGAAGTGTAGGCAGAGAGGAGTTGTCATGTCATTCCTGGGAAAGAGAGGACGAGGGTGAGGCATTCTCCCGTAAGAGAAGACCTTGTAGAAATACTTAGATTAATAGTTATGGGTTAATAATTAAGACAGAGGTAGCCAATAAGAAGCCCAAGCCACGGGTCAACAGTATTATAATTAGTATAAGTCTCTGAGTGTTCATTTGGGGTGACGTGGCTGTGGGACCAGGAAGAGTGCTGGTAACAGTTGATTTTACAGATTACAACCTCCCCAGTCTTCAAATTATTTGTCTTACCAAATGAGGCTTTTTTAGGAGGCATCTGCCAACTCCTCACTCAGCTCCACTCACACATGTCTCAAGCCTTCTACTCAGACACGATGCCATGATAAGAGCTATCCTGAAAATCAAGACCCAGCAATTTTTCAGACATAGTTTTTTAGACACTCAAATATTTCCTTTGCAAACCCTCCAAGATAGTCTCCAAAAATGAATAGTTCTATTTGGAAATCCTAGACCATCCCTATGAAAACCTATGTGCCACAGCCAACTATATAAGGGCATTCAAGGAGACTGAGGCGATGGGAAGCTATGAAGGGTCACATGAAATATTTTGAAATAATAATCATGGCCACAGGTATTTATACCAAGAATTTAAGAACAGAGAGCAAGCATGGGGCCAGCCCATGCCTGGACATAAATTTGCTGAAGGACTCTTCCTTACAGGAGTGTTCTGTAATGTTGTGGTGACGTTCATGCAAGACTGTAGTCACAGCAGTATCTTTTGTAACTAGGTCTTATTATTAGGCACACAGTCAGGATATCCCTTCATTTATATCTTCCTGGCTTTACTTCTTCCTAAGTTTTGATGATAGCCAAAGTGACTCCATTTTGGCTCTGGCAAACTTCACAGGGGATGGAGGGGTGTTAAATGTAGACAAAACCAAAGTTGTTTCAGATCCCAGTGAAAATGTTACAGACCACACATTAAGGTCTGGTTGGTATTGAGACATAAGAGCCTGGCTTGGGAGGAGTCTGGGGAACTTTGGACCAAGGGACCAATTTTTAGCCCTGCTTTGCACTCGTCTTAGCTTCTGCCTGGTGGGCAACTTTGAAATACTTTGAATATCTGTGCTACAGAATGTTTTTTGAAAAACTGTATTTAGCATGTGATGGGGGATTATTTCACCCTTTTCAAGAGTCTGACTCTGCGTTGTGCATCATGGGGAATAGGAAACATTCAGGGCTCAGGATGTGAAAGTGCTTAAAAGTCAGAGAGAAGGCTGTCTTCTTTCGCTGTTTCTTCCTGGAATGGCTGGCAACTAGGTAATATTAGAATGCATTAAGAATGTCTCTGTTAAAGCAAGGTGAGAGGATCTTCCTGTCCCAGAGAGACTTCTTGTCACATGGAAGCATTTTCCCTAGAAGACAGAACTCCAGCCTTCTGCCTCACTCTCCCATGACATGACTTCTCCATCCTGGAAGCAGCTTCAGGAAGGTGCACATCACCCCTGGATTTCACTCCTTGTTGAAAAAGCTGGCCACCTTCAGCCCAGCCCTAAAGAGGGCTGCCAGGCTTTGTCCCATTATTCCATGTTTATCATCCTATAAATGAATAGGGACAAGGTCATTAACACTGGCCATCACAATGACAACTTGAACACTAACATCCTTGTTCCTGACCACTCAGGGTACCTGTCTCTACTCTGGCCCCCAGGTCTCTCTCTGCCCTGCCAATCTTCATACTGCCCAGTACTTGGTTCTTCAGCTAAACAACAACCTAAATTTTCTGTATCCAGATAGCTCTATGCAGAAGTCCATGGCATCCCTAGGCCTTGTGTAAGTCTAGGGTGACAATGGCTAGGCTCAAGGCTTGAATTCCCCTCTTCCAAATTAGACAGACACATTTTCTTACCAAATGGGAGTATAGCTTCTAATTCTAATGGCAAGATATGTAGCTTGTATGTCTCTTGCACCCATGGTGGAGAAAGAGATTTATCTATCATTCATGGTTATCAGCTATATTCAAATGTGTCACATCCTATGTCAAGCTAGATATGGAAAGATAAAGTAAGGGCTTCCTTAAGGTTGGAATTTTCTCAGTATCTCCTGTGTGGGTGTCCTGTGAGCTCATAACTGTGGCATACACTCTCTGAACCTCTTCACTATAGTTTTATGAAGTAAGGTACTATGGTTGGCCCCCTGCAGAGGAAGAAATGCAAATCCAGTCTCAGGGGGTCTCCGCATACTCATAGTCCTAATTCTCAAGGACATAGATACAGTCCATGCTGGATCCATGGCCTGAGCTCTGGGAATTCCATAGGCAAAATCCTTTCTACAGAGGACTTTAGAATGCTTGAAGAGGAATGAAAGGATGGTCTATGCCATGAGCTGTGTGACTTGTTAATGCATTTGTAAAGATAGGTTATATAGACCTCAACCACAGGCAACATAGGATAAGATGTAATTAAGTACTTAAGTAGATCAGGGATTCTAGGATGATGTTCCAAGAAGACTTTGTGAGCCAGCTTAATCCTATTATCTTCACATAATCCACCATCAGACTGGGGATTTGAAGTATCAAATATTTCCAAGGCCACGGAGCTCCTCCCCGACGCAAAGCCAGTACACAATGCTGGGTTATCTGAACACTAATCCCTTATTCATTTTCGTGTATTCCCCTGCAATTGGTGGCTTCTCAGAATCAAAATCTAATTAGTGTTTTATCTTTTAAAATAGTGTAGGCATATATTTGTCCAAAATATATCCAGTATATGCATTTTAATCAAAGCAAGGAAAGCAAACTTATTTATGAGAACAGAACTTGCCCTTCACCTTAAATCATGCAGCAATATCTCCCATGCGTCTAGAAGGCTCAACTATCACAAAAATTTGTGATGTTAGCCTGAGCCATTATTTACTAATGATAATATGTTGTTAGTGGGGTAATTTGGTTAGGAGAATACTGAGCTAAATTATCTGGAATTTATAAGATAACACTGACAACAGTTTTATGGAAAATTACCTCAAAATTATACTCTTATTAATTCACACATTGACAACATACCACAAGGACTTATAAATTATATACGAGCCATATTCCTTTGCCCTTGCAAACATTGAATAATGTGGTGTTGCAGCAGCAGAAGGTATAAGCTGTGTTATTAAGACATGCTGGCATTTAAATGCTACATTAAAATCACCATGGACAACTAGGTGATACAGAGATGATGCAAAGATGATAAAGATAGTGCCTTGAGATGGATGAGATGTGTTCCTTTTCTAAAGAGAAAAATCAAGAAAAAATAGCCTACATATAGAGAGAAGATGAGAGGAGCTCCAAATAGGAATTAGAAGAGGCTCGTGCCATCTGTCATTATTCAGTATATTTTGTTGCACTAAAACGGTTGTGAGCCTTAAAGGCACAAGTTGTTTCTTTTCCTTTAGCGTTTTCTCCATAGTTTCATTTCTTCCTCAGAGATTCCTGAGGGCCCAAAGTTGAAGTCAGCACTAACTGGTATTGATACAATGTTAATAAAAACAATTCAAGAGCAAAGAGTTTCTCCCCCTGTAAACAATGAAAGCAAGCCTTTACTAGCGAAAGCAAAGTCTTCATCAGTATCCATGATGTTACTTACTCAGACAGACACCCTGTGCTGGACTCCAAACTCTTGCAGCTCTGGGGACAGATGACAGGGTCTGGAGCAGCAGAAGCCAAAAATGCCATCTTCAAGTGTAACTTCTGTCTTCCTGCTAAATCATTTGAGTTTTCTCTCTCCTCTGGCAGCTGACTGGCTAGGAATGTCAGAGTTTGGGATTATGGGCACTAGATGAGAGGATCCTGGGTTTGTGGGTGAAGCAGAGTATTGCATCCAAAAGGTTAATACTACCACTGATCTGGAGAGCTAACACTATTCAGAGAGTGGGGAAAGAAGGATGGAGAGAGCACAAGATGAGGGAACAAGAGGGGGAAAAGGAAAACCGACCATTAAAACCAATGAGATTAAAGGATTATTAGGCAAAACAGTTTATCAACTCTGGTTGATATGAATTCCCCAGTGAATTGTCAGGCATCCCTGTGACTTAGTGGCCATTTCAGCATCCTTCCTTCCTATTCTACTTAGAATCCATTCTTCTTGGGCAGCATCCTCTCCCTCACAAATGCCAGGAAATACATTATCTTCAGCATCTGCTTCTTTTGCATGGAAGCAGCTCTAACTCCCTGGAACAAACAACAGACAGCGCACCCTGCTGTGGAGCCCTTTCACCTCTGGTCCTTACCATATGCCTCTCCTCCCAGTCACAGCTGAGCTTCTCTAAATGTTTGTCTACTCTTTATTGTCTCAACTCCAATAACTTCTAGGCCCATTGCCATGGGCCTTGACATGCTGCTACCCTGACATGAAACCGGTCCTACTCAGCTGGGTACCAACCTTTCAGTCCTCTGTTCCTCCCTCCCCCTTTCCTTTCTCCCTTCTTCTTTCATCTCTATTTATAGCTACCCATCAGTCAGTCTGCCATGTTTGTTGCCTATAATCTATCAGTCATCTGTTCTATCATCTATCTAAACTGACATTTATCAATTATCTATTAGGACACTCTGACAAATATAGCAATGATTGTTTAATTTCTTTGCAGCATTTGGCCTTGCCAAGCTTTCTGTCTCATGAAGTGAGAAGACACCCCTACATACACACCCAACACCAACAAAAGAACCTTTCTCTTGATAATATTCCATCCTTGGCCTCTATGGCACCACACTGTCCAGGTCTCCTTTAGATCTTCTAAGTTGCCCCCTCCCCACCACCCCCACTTTTTGAGTATTCCTTTCCTTTTTCTGTCCTCCCAACGACTAGACTTCCCATCTAGGCTACAGTGGTTAATGTTTACAACATCAAAAAGATGCTATTTGAACTTTTTTTTTTTAGTTAGAAGGGTTGCAGCTATTTCTCAACATTTGTCTAATTTCTTCATGAAGTTTCTCTGCTTTGGAAATACTTTTGTTCAAGCACTCCTGGTACATTACAAACATTATCTGTTAAAAATACATCTGCCTGGTCATCATTTTTCTTTAAACTTGTTGTTGATATATATCTGTTTTCATATTTTTAAGGAGGCAATTTTAGCTGTGCCAAGAGTTAAGATTTCCTTTCCCATATTCAAAACTGTGAGTGCATTGACAAAGGTTTCCAGTGGCGATTTGTAGGTGATGTTTTCACATTATTTCCATCCATACAGATGTTATTTTCTAAAGAATGAGAAAGGCTGTAGGGACATCATTGAGCCTCATTTATTAAAGGGATGATGCCATGAGGTGACAAGAGCAGAGATTAGGGGTGGTATTGTCCCCATGTCAAGAGATGCTTAGAGTTTCCAGAACCAAGAGGAGGCAGGAAGTGCCGTCCTGGACCGATTTCAGCGTGAGTAGGTCATCTCCACACTCAGGATGCCTCACAGTGGCAGCATCAGGAAGCTGGCCCAGTACTCCCTCAGGCTGCTTTCCCTTCCCTGCATTATCCCATTCCCTCTCAGTGTTGTTTTTAAGCATGGCACTTGAACAGCAGCAGTGCTTCTATGCACAAGACAGAGATTCTTTGGGAGCAATCTTTAGAACATATAACCTACTGCATAGCTGTATGTCACACACACCACATAGATGATGGATTTAGCCTTCCTTCCCCTCGTGGGCATTAGTCAACATCCCTCCCTTAGCAGAGAGCCACCATCTGCCTCCTGCTTGTCCTGAGGACAGACGCTGCTCCACAGCAGTGACTGTAGGCAGTACCACTGTGTGGATGGAGACACGGGGATTGATTGCTACGGGAGTGAATGAATGTGGAAAGCAAATATAAAACAAACAAAATAGCAAGCATCGGTGGTAAAATTCTAACCATTATGAGGTAAACGATTGTCTGCATCACTCCTAAACCAGTTGGTTGATCTTTTGAAATCCGTTTGCATTAGGACTTTAGAAATCTTCATATGTACACAAACCACAAAGTCTTTTTCACTACAGAATGCCCTTAAGAACTTGGACTTTTCATTCACAATAAACTGAAGGTTGAGTGGTGAGAGTCAGTGCTATGGTTTGGATGTGAACCCTCTTCCATACAGTCATCTGCTTGAAAACTTGATCTCTAGCTTGTGGTACTGTATGGGGAGGATAAGAGGCATCTAAAAAGTAGAGTTTCTCTTCAGGAAGTTGGTGGGTTGGTCACTGGAGAGGGGAGGGTCTCACGGAGTTGGCTATCACCTGGCCACTTCCAACTGAATGCTGTCTACTTTCTGGTTTGCTGAGATGTACACAAGCTAACACATACACACACACACACACACACACACACACACACACACACACACACCTCCTTCCTAAACTATGTGCCAGATAAACTCCTCCTCTGTTAATTGTGGCATGTATTTTGTCACAGAGGTGAGAAAAGTAGCAGAATTAAGAGCATATCTAAATCAATAGGTTTTAATGATAAAATATCGCCAGTAGAAAAATACAGTTTTCTAGTTTTTCAACATCTGAGAACTTACTAACAAAGAATTACATGTTCAAAATCAGTTTGAGACTTAAATGACTGACAGACAGCTGGTGTGTCTTAGCATCTCACCTGTACACAAAAAGCAGCTTTGCAGGGCTTGGTCAAAGAAAGATCTACCTATGGAACTCCCAACAGAAACCATATTTGTTCATCTTAACATCCTTACCATAGTCTGGAAGTATGATGGACCCTTAACGCATAAGCACTGTAGGTCTTCAACCCTAAACAAAGAACCTAAGGACAACTAAGGAATGCTCAGAGTGGGAGAAATAGTCTTACCCAGGGAAAAGCACACTTATTGGCTATCCAACACCAAGTGGTCATCCCTAAATCATGTATGTATAATTAACTTTAAGGCTCAACAGGTTATATTATATACTTAAGAACAACACACACACACACACACACACACACACACACACACACACACACACACACAAGTAAAGAAAGAGGCATGAATTTGAGATAGAGCAAGGAAGGGTACATGGGGGGAAGGTTGGAAGAAGAAAGGGAATGGGAATCTAAGGCTTGAGGGGGTCATTGTGGATATCTGAACACCACAGCACATGACACATTCCTACACTGTAAAGTAGAACACCTGTTTCATAAGCATTTGTGGGTGAATATCTACAAGTTACAGCTATTTGACAAGTCACCCTAAGGTGTAGGCACCTATTGGGAATGACTTTCAGTGGAGAGCATTTAAAGAGGGTCTCTCAGCAGACACCACAGTTGTCACCTCAAAGGCAACTCTGTTGCTGCTATCTTCAGGTCTCAGGGCCTTGCTGGGTATTAATCAGAGAAAACAACTCTTACCCTTGTGAGCTTACTATGGGATAATGTGGTCTCCTTTGGTGAGGGGAGAGAGAGAGAGAGAGAGAGAGAGAGAGAGAGAGAGAGAGAGAGAGACCAAAAGTGAGAGGATGAAATAAGGGGGATATCAAAAAAGCAAGAGAAGAAAAATGAAGATTAAGAGCCATTCACCAAGGCAGAGCCACCACAGTCTTCCTATGATCCTGTCTTTGAAGTGATGTCGAATTGCTTCCGCCATGTTAATATTCATCAGAGAAGGGAAAGGGACTCTTGCTAGACTCCATGAAAGGATCAAGAGCCGCCACCAACAGTTTCCTGATAGTGCTTGTGCCTAGGAATGATACTCCATCTGGGAATGAGCGCTGGCAAACAGGTTGAGGTCCACACAGGAAAGACACTAAGATGTGAGTGTGGTGGTTTGAAGGCAATTGTCCCCATTAATCTCATAGGAAGTGGCACTATTAGGAGGTGTGGCTTTGTTGGAGTGGGTATGGCCTTGGAGGAAGTGTGTCAGTGTGGAGGGTGGGCTTTGCGGGTTCCTATGCTCAGAACACCACCCAGTGTGTCAGTCAACTCCCTGCAAGATGTAGAACTTGCAGCTCCTTCTCCAGCACCATGTCTGTCTGCACACCACCATGCTTCCTGTCATGATGATAATGGGCTAAACATCTGAAACTGTGAGCCACCCCAATTAAATGTTTTCCTTTATAAGAGTTGCCATGGCCATGGTGTCTTTTCACAGCAGTAGAAACCCTAAAACAATGCCTGTCCTCAGACTTCATCTGACAGGATGTATCCCAAGTCCAGAAAGAGCAACAGGCACTTCTGCTCTATAGCAATGGACTTGGCAGGAAGTCTCCCTGATTCTTATTCAAGCATCAGGAAACAGCAAGCTCCCCCTACAGGGTTACCAGACTGAGGCCCCATTCCATCCAGCTCTGCCTCAGCTGGGAGTGGTGGGACTTGCCTGCAATCCTAGTGCTCAGGAGACTGAGGCAGGAGGATTGCTGTGAGTTCATGTACAGCCTGAGCTACATAGTAAGACCATGCCTCACAAACACCAAAGTAGACTAAATCAAGCAGAACCCCAGTCTGAGTGAAGAGTTATGGGCAAGTATACTGTTGAAGTTTCTCATTTGGAGTTCAGTAAATGACCCACGTCATTTCCAGGGCTTTCTGTAGCCTCGTGTTTTCCCCACTGTGAACTGGAGACTGGATCCCATCGCTATGCTCATGGCTCTCCTAGGACACCATGAATTTTGCAAACCAGATTGGGCCTTGTGAAGTTGGCTGTCCTCATGTTGGGTCCAACTGGACTCCAGTTCCCTCTTTCCCTGATCATGAACTCTGTATTTCAGGCTAGAGAGGCAGGCCTTACGTGTCTCTGTGTGTTGGGCAAATTTGGTGACACTCCTTGAAATAGCGGTAAATAATGGGTAAGTATGAATGAATTTCAAGTGCAAATTCATCTTTCTGGAGGCAGTAGAAAGCTATGTGGAATCTCTGAATGGTTCAAAACAGAATCCTGGGTGCAGCTCCTGTTGAGCTCCTGGGCTGTGACTCTGCAGAAAATGGCCTGTCCATCACCAGTTTGGACTCCTGCTAGCTGTGTGCTCCCAAAACAGCACAGCCGATCAGGCAACCGCAGACTTGCTGTGCAAAGAGCTGCAGATAAGTGTCACATAGACTTTGTAATGCCTTCATCCCTTCTTCCTAGAAAGGTTGGACTCTAGGCCTATATACGCATGTAGATTCTTGTCTCTTCCAGGGATTGGGCACAAGACTTGTAATCAGGGTAGAGGGAGATCCTCAGTGCTTAGTAGTTTACTGTCTGTTTTCAAGAATCCCAGAGAGTGCCTGCTCTGCTCTTGGCACCAAAACCCAGTTAGAGAAGATGACCAAACTTATGTCCACAGTATGAGGGGTTCCAGAAATATTAACTCTAAATGTGAACTCTTCCCAGATACTGTTCAGTCACAGTACTTGGCTTCCTGTCCATTATAAAACCTGTTTTCAGTGAATGTCATCTTGGTTTCTGTTAAATGCTTTTCTGGTTTGATATATTCGATATAGAGGAAAAACCACTGTTGGCATTTCTGCCTGGCTTAATTTCTGCAAAAATATCCACAAACAGGTCATTACTACACCACAGGAGGAGTGTGGTGCTTAAGGGTGGAGCACTGCACTCCTAGTTCCTGTGCACACACTAGCATACTCATACATGCACCATTTAACCCTCGGATTTCTGATTCTGGGATGAGAAATAAATCTATTACTTCTCTCTCTCCAGTTTGTACATTCATAGGCAGGCCATGTTTCTCAGCCTCAGGCAGTGGTGTGCTCAGGCTTAATCATATTTTCACTTGGTTCAGCTGTATAAGACAAAAACTGGATCCTCAATATCTACACAAGGGCCCTCACGGACTGTGAGTCCTCCCTTTGCATTGCTTTTCATCCTGCTGAGCCCTACTGTGGTAGGCATGCTTGGTTGATTCCACAGGGTGGCCTGAAGGAAACCCAATCACACACCTCCAGCAGACCATGCAACACAGCTGTAGATAGCAAGTAGGGAGCTAGAATCAACTGTGGCTATCAGGCCATTCGGTGGTCGTCTTGCCTCCCACCAGGAGTTCCTCAAATGAAGTCCTTGGTCTGCAAAGAGCCTGGAGTATGATTCTTCTCTCTAGTCCCATCGTCTGCATAGCATGTCTCTTTGCCTGGGTAAAGTTCTCTGTGTATTCACATGGATGTTTTGAATTCACTAGAGCAGAAGTCCAAATCCTTCCCTCTTTCCACTTGCCAAGTCCCAAGCCAACTCTTACCTCATTTGAATAATTGAGTCCCCGGACCCTCTATTTACTCCTCAGTGATCCACAGGGCCCTTTCCTCTCAGACAGCAGCTCAATTGCAGGGTGGTACCTTCTGGCCTTGAACTTCTGTGCCCGCTCCAGCCCTCTTCCTGGGAGGCACACGCTGGCTGTGCAAACTTCAGATAATAAACAGTTCCCTGAGGTGGGGGGGTCCGGTTGGTGATCCAAAGTGGCCTTTCATTTCACAGATGCAGAAATGAGATCTAACCCTCAGCCTCAGCCAGAACATCAGCAGTAACTTCATTTCCAGGTCCCTCTCAGGCCCTTGTGGGTTCTAGCTTCATTGTTGTTGGCTATCTTTAGTCAGTTATTAATTTTATTTAGTGTGTATTTGTATATGTAGGTTTACGTGTGCCTATAGGTCCATATGTAAAGTGTGTGTGTGCATGTGAAGGAAGGAGTTGACATAAGAAAGTCACTAATTCAGCTAAAGTGCTTGGCCAGTGAGCTCCATCCTGGCTTTCTTTTGTCTGAGAACAGAAATGTCATGTTATCTATTCGAATAGGGGTTAGTTTACTTGGCTCTCACTCACCCTGTACTAGCTAGTTTTTATGTCAGCTCGACATGGGTTTGAGTCATCTGGAAGAGTGAGTATCAGGTTGGCCTGTATACATGCCTGTGAGATGCTTTCTTAATTAGTGACTGATGTGAGTGAGAGGAACCAGGCCTCCTGGAAGATGCTGCTGGAATCTGGAAGAAAAGCTGACAAGACATGGGGAGCAAGCCAGTAAGCAGCACCCCTCCATGGCCTCTGCATCAGCTCCTGCCTCCAGGATCCTGCCGTGCCTGAGTTCCTGTCCTGACTTCCTTGATTGATGGACTATGGTGTAAAAGTGTAAGTGGATCTTTCCTCCCAAAGTTGCCTTTGATCATAGTGTTTCATCGCAACAATAGAAACCCTACCTAAAACATGTTCCATCCAAGTTGCTAGACCACTTCCTGCCCCCACTTCCTTCCTGGTTAGCTCTTTTGCCTCATCTCTCTGTCCATCCATAGGTGTCATGGGTTATTACAATGTAGTGAGGTGCAGTAAAGGGGCTCAAGGCATAATATATCCTGTCAACACAGAAACAGAGTAGGGACTGCTGGAAATTTTTTATCTTCTATCTAGTTTCTGTTGTCTTTCTATCTGTGGTGGTTTGAAAGAAAATGCCCCCTATAGGGAGTGTGGCCTTATTGGAGGAAGTGTGTCACTGTGGGGGTGGGCTTTGAGGTCTTATATACTTAAGCCTTATATACAGTACCTCAGACCAATTCCTGTTGCCTGTGAGTCAAGATGTCAGGACTCTCAGCTACCTCTGAATCACCATGTCTGCCTGCTTGCCACCATGCTTCCTGCCATGCTGATAATGGACTAAAATTCTGAACCATAAGCCAGCCCCAACTAAATGTTTTCCTTTGTAAGAATTACTGTGGTCATGGTGCCTTTTCACAGCAATACAAAACCCAACTAAGACAGTGTCTCTGCCTATTTATCACACAGCCACCCCTTGCCTATGCCTCTGAGTCATTTGAAATGACACAAAATTTCAAACAATGTAGAGGGATAGGATAAGTGTCAGGGCCTAGCTTCATGCCAAGCAAGAGGCTTGGCTGCTAGAATCAAAGCCTTCTTGGAAACCAGTGCTGTTGCCTCCCAGTGATGCCATGTGACTGGTCTCCTTCAATGACTTCAGCTTTGAATGGCCTTGTCTCCCGGGATCTCTGGCAGACTGACAAACATCATGTTCAGCTACCAGGCACCATACAGTATCCCTGTGATAGGGCAGTACTGGAAACCTCTGTTACTGCATCAAATAATAGAATCTAGGGGAACAAGGTGACCGCCATGTTTGGGGACTTCTTTGTTCTGTGTTTTCAGACCTCTCTTGATGTTGTGGTTCTCAGACAGAGGACTTCAAAGACTCCCACATTGCTGCTCATGGCTCTGCCGTTCTCTCATGCCTTCCTAAGCTTGAGCAAGCATGAGGTGGATGGAGATGGTGTTTGAGAGACTTGCCCCAGTACTGAATAGTTTGTATGGCTGGGAATCCTGGGTGGGGTCCATGCTCAGGGCTGGGCAATCTCAAATAAGTTATGGTGCGTCTGTGTGCCTATGTTAGTAGCTCTCAGAGCAGGACTTTGAAATATGTGATCTCTGATGAGGTACTTCTAAAACACCTATGCCCTTCTTGACAGAGGCTCCCCAAAAGAAGCGCTTCATGCTGTTCAACCTGCCGATCTCAAGATTTAGCCTCATAGCAGGTTCCCCACTCCTCAGTCTCACACTTCTCTGTTGTGAAAGCTGAAAGGGCAAAAACAAAGACAATGAAATCGAGGTAAAGAGCCAATCAGTCACCAATTCCCTCACTCCATACACAGAAAATTATCACCAGCTGTTGCCCAATTAAATGCAACAATCAAGCAGGGCACCCGAGCTCACA
Source organism: Cricetulus griseus (assembly GCF_003668045.3). Taxonomy (NCBI): domain Eukaryota; kingdom Metazoa; phylum Chordata; class Mammalia; order Rodentia; family Cricetidae; genus Cricetulus; species Cricetulus griseus. The sequence goes on along the minus strand of NC_048600.1, from coordinate 28,395,540 downwards.
GGAGACCACAGCACACACTGTGTGCCCAGCCAAGCCACTTGTGTAAAGCCCAGAGGACATCAGCATCAAACCATGCTTTCCCATAAGCTGGGTTTGTGTCTTTGGCTAGAAGCATTTAAACAAAGACCTGGTAATCAAGAAGGAGGCCCTGTTGTAAACTGTGCACCAAGTCCCGTGCATGCTAAGCCCAGGGAATCTGCAGAAGGGAGTGTTTTCATGACAAGCCACTAAAGCCTACCACAGGTCCTTACTCGTGCACAGCTGGATGAGCAGGTGGATTCAGGATTGATAGTATGTTCAGTCTCTCAGATCAGTTTACTGTGTGCCCTTCATCTGCCAGACAGAACCTCCAGGGATGTAAGTCAAGGAGACAGGGTCCCACCCAGAGAAGACTCCAAGTCCAGTGTGGCTGAGTAGAATTTGTTACATTTTTAATGCAAGGCCTGGGCTAGGTTTTTGGTTTGTTCGTTGTCATAGTAACAAGGTAGCTGAGATAAGCAAGTTAAAAAGAGAAGACATTGTTTTGTCTCATGATTTCAGGGGGTTCAGTCCATGGTTAGTTGGTCCTGGTGTTTGGGGAAGAGACCCATCCACGTACTGCAGGATGCTCTTCTCTGAACCCCAGATTAGGGGCAGACCACACCCAAACACCAGTTTCCAAGCACAAACCAAATGCAAAGATCATTTATTAAGCAAGGTAAAATGAAAAAAAAAAAAAAGACTGAATCTGAATTGGGCAGCAAATGCTTTTACAAGTGTTAATTTTAGGGGGAGGGGAAGGGATAGGTCTGTGTTAGAATGAACCCAGATGTGTTGGTAAGTTCTGATTAGGTATTTTGATTAGGTTAGTCAAATGATGGATTTTGATTGCTGGACTTTGATGTTTTGACACTTGGACTTTGGTGATCAGTTTCAAGAATGAGTCAGCCAAATAAGGGAATAGATCTTGGGGGCTAGCTTTTGCAAGGGGAAAAGGGCAAAAGGCAAAACCTGTTGGCGCCGTATCTGCCATGGCCCGGCCTCCTGAAGTCTTTCACTTTGTGTCTGTGGTAACAGAGGCCAGTTCCTCTCTTGATGACTGGAAACAAAGAAGAGAAATAAGTGTCTGGGGTGCCAATATCCCCTTCAAGCTTGCACCATCAAGTGTCCCAAACTGTACCCATCAGGTCACACTTCCCAATAGTTCACTTTTCAAGGGTGCCTCAGGGTGGACATGGACACACTCTATGGCAGATGACTTTACTAGGCCCTTGGGTGAGAAGAGCACTATATCAAGATGAGTCCAAGGAAGCCAGAAGGGAAAGCCCATAGCAACTGCCTAAATCTCATAGAAGCCTTTTCTCTCCTTTATCATTAGGATTTATCTTTCTTTTCCTCCTATTCCCCCTCTTCTTGTATATTATGTTGAAGAAACTGCTTCCTGAAATTTATCATGGAGTCATTGGCAAGGGAGGGGTGGTATTTCATATTGTCATCCAAGCTGTTGTTTTGTTTTATTTTGTTCTCCCCAGTGGGGAAAAACCTTTTTTTATTCATATATATATATATATATATATATATATTAAAGATTTATTTATTATATACACAGTGTTCTGCTTGCACGTATGCCTGCAGGCCAGAAGAGGGCACCAGATCTCATTACAGATGGCTGTGAGCCACCATGTGGGTGCTGGGAATTGAACTCAGGACCTTGGGAAGAGCAGCCAGTGCCCTCAACCTTCTGTATATATTACATTCTCACCACAGGTTCTCCTCCCCTCTTCCTAAGACCCACTCCTGCTCCATTTCCCTTCAGAAAAGAGCAGGCCTCCCAGGGATATCAGCCTAACATATCAAGTTAAAATGAGACTAGAAAAGCACCCTTTATCAAGGCAGGTCTAGACATCTCAACAGGAGAAAAAGTGTCCCCAAAGCAGGCAAAAGTCAGAGACAGCCCCCACTCCCACTGTTAGGAGTCCCACAAGAACAGCAAGTTACACAACTGTAACATTCATGCTGAGTGACTAGGTCAGACCTATACAGGCTCCCTGATTGTCGATTCAGACTCTGTGTGTCCTGATGAATCCTGCTTAGTTGATTCTGTAGGTCATGTTCTTGTGTTGTCCTTGACTCCTCTGGCTCCTACAATCCTTCTTTCCCCTCTTTGGAGGGATTCCCCGAACTGGACCTAATGTTTACTTACATCTGTTCCTATCAGTTGCTGGATCCTATCAGATGCCGCCTCTCTGACAACGAGGCTAGGCACCCATCTGTGAGTATAACAGAATAGCATTAGGAATCATTTCATTGACTTTTTGTTGTTGTTGTTCTATCCTAGGTCTCTCTGGCCTCTAGCTCCTGGCCCTCCGGGCAGTGTCAAGCATTAGACCAGTCATTGGTTGGCCACTTCCACAAATGCTGTGCTACTTTTATCCCAGCACATCATACAGGCAGGACAGATTGTAGGTCAAAGGTTTTGTGGCTGGGTTGTTGTCACAGTCCCTCCACTGAATGTCTTGCCTGGTTACAGAAGACAGCTTCTAGATCTTTATCCCCCATTATTAACAGTCTTCTCTAGGGTCACTCTCATAGATTCCAGGGAGTTTCCATTGCTGTAGGTTTCTACCTCATCCCCAAAATGGCTCCCAGCACTCTCTCCCTTCATCCCTTTCCTTCCCATCTGATCCCCCTGTTCCCTTCCGCACCAGGCCCCAGGTCACCTGCAAAATCTACTCTCTTTCCCAGGGAGATCCACATGCCCCCTCAGCCACCTGTTACCTACCCTCTCTGGTTATCCTTTACTTACAAGTGAGTACTTACCATGTTTGTCTTTCTGTGTCTGGGTTTCTGTCCTCATACAGGACAATATTTTTTTCTAGTTCCATTCATTTGCCTGAAAATTTCAGGCTGTCACTTTTAACAGCTGAGTAATACTCCATTGTATAAATGTATCACATTTTCTTTATCCATTCTTCGGTTGAAGGACATCTAAGTTTCTAATTTCTAATTAGTATGTATAAAACTGCTATGAACTTAGTTGAGCAAGTAAGTATCCTTGAGGTAGGATAGAGTGCCCTTTAAGTATACGCCTAGGAGTGCTATTGGGTAGATGTCCAATTTTCTGAGAAACTTCCATATTGATTTCCAAAGTGGCTGTAAAATTGCACTCCCACCAGAATGGAAGGGTATACTCCTTGCTCCACACCTTTGTCAACATGAGCTGTCACTTATGCTTTTGACCTTAGCCATTCTGACACATATAAGATAGAATATCAAAGTCGTTTTGATTTGTATCCACCTGATAGCTAAGGATATTGAACATTTCTTTGAGAATTTGTTTTTGATCCATACCCCATTTTTAATTGGATTATTTGGCTTGTTGATGCCTAGTTTCTTATATGTTGGATAGTAGCCTTCTGTCAGATTTGGACTTAGTGAATATATGTTCCCAGTCTGTAGGCTGCCATTTTGTTCTATTGATGGTGTCCTTTGCCTTACAGAAGCTTTTCAGTTTCATGATGTTACATTTATTAATTGTTGATCTTAGTGCCAGTGTTATCAGTGTTCTTTATGTTCAGGAAGTTGTCTCCTATGCCAATGTGTTCCAGGCTATTCCCCATTTTTTCTTCTATCAGTTTCTGTGTATCTGCTTCTATGTTGAGGTCTTTCATCCACTTGTACTTGAGTTTTATTCAGGGTGATAGATATTGATCTATTTGAGTTCTTGCACATATTGAAATCCAGTTGGACCAGTACTATTTCTTCCATTGTATATTTCTGGCATCTTAGAAAATTCAGGCATCTTATAGGTGCATGGATTTATGTCTGGGTCTTCAGTTCTAGTCCATCGATCAACCTGTCTGTTTTTATGCCAATACCATGCAGTTTTTATTACTATAGTTCTGTAGTACAGCTTGAAATCAGTAATGGTGATGATTTTGGATTTGGTTTCCGAGTATTATTATTGAGTATTTTTGCATCAATGTTCATGAGAGAAGTTGGTTTGTAATTCTTTCTTTGTTGAATCTTTGTGTGATTTGGGTATCTGGGTGAATATGGCCTCATAAAATGTTTTTGGAATGTTCCTTCTGTTTCTGTTTTATGGAATAATTTTAGGAGTATTGGTGTTAACTCTTCTTTTGGAAGTCTGTTAAAAAGTCTGTGTTAAATCCATCTGACCCTGGGATTTTTTGGGGTGAAGGGGAGACTTTTAATGACTGTTTATATTTAAATTGTTTATCTGGGTCTGGGTGTTGGTGGCACACGCCTTTAATCCCAGCACTTGGGAAGCAGAGGCAGGCTAATCTCTGTGAGTTCAAGGCCACCCTGGACTCCAGAGCAATTTCCAGGACAGGCTCCAAAGCAATACAGAGAAACCCTGTCTCAAAAAAAATGTTTATCTGATCTTGGTAAGTGGTATCTATCCAGAAGATTGTCCATTTCTTTAAGATTTTCCAATTTTGTGGAGTACAGGTTTTTGAAGTATGACCTGACCTAATGATTCTCTGGATTTCCTTGTTGTCAGTTGTTATGCCTCCCCCCTTTTCATCTCTGATTTTGTTAATTTGGAAACTGTCTCTCTGCCTTTTAGTTAGTTTGGATAAAGGTTTATCTATCCTTTATATCTTAAAAAAACCCTCTGTTTCACTAATTTATTTTTTGTAGTGTTCTCTTTGTTTCTATTTTATAGATCTCAGCCCTCAGTTTATTTCCTGCCATCTACTCCTCTTGGGTGTGTTTGCTTCTTTTTGTGCTAGGGTTTTTGTGTGTGCTGTTAAGTCACTAGTTTGTGATTGAGTGTATGGTCAATTTTAGAAAAGTTTCCAGGAGGTGCTGAGAAGGTATACTCTTTTGTGTTTGAGTGAAGTGTTCTGCAGGTATTTGTTAGGTCCATTTCATCCAGAAAGTTTATTAGCTCCATTATTTCTCTGTTTAGTTTTCATTTGTATGACCTGTCCATTGGTGAGAGTGTGGGGTATTGAAGTCTTCCACTATTAATGTGTGAGGGTCAGTGTGTGATTCAAGCTTTAGTAATGTTTCTTTTACAAAGCTGGGTGCCCTTGTGTTTGGGGCATAGATGTTAATTGAAATGTCATCTTGGTGAATGGTTTCTTTGAATATGAACTATACTTCCCTGTCTCTGTTAATTAATTTTGGTTTGAAGTCTATTTTGTAAGATATTAGAATAGCTGCATCAGCTTGCTTCTGGGGTCCATTTGCTTGGAAAATCTTTTTCCAACCCATTACTCTATCCTTGATGTTGAAGTATCTTTCCTGACTTCAGGAGAAGGTTGAATCCTGTTTTTTAATCTATTCTGTCAGCCTGTGTCTTTTTAATGGGGAATTGACAAATATCAATGACCAATGATTGTTAATTCCTGTTATTTTGGTGGTGACATATGTGTAGTCTTTTGGTTTTGCTGGTTTGAGATTATTTATCTCCTGTGTTATCATGGGTGTAGTTAACTTCTTTAGGTTAGAGTTTTCCTTCTAGTATTGTCTGTAGGGCTGGGTTTGTGGGTATATATTGTTTAAATTTCACTTTGTCATGGAATATCTTGTTTTCTTCATCTATGGTGATTGAAAGCTTTGCTGGGTGTATTTGTCTTGGCTGGCATCTGTGGTCTCTCAGAGTCTCTATTGAGAACTCAGGTGTACTTCTAATAGAATCTGCCTTTAGATGTTACTTGGCCTTTTTCCCTTGCAGCTTTTAATATTTCTTTGTACTGTGTGTTATGCGGTGAGGGGACTATCTTTTCTGGTTCAATGTATTACATGTTCTTTAAGCTTCTTGTACCTTTGAAGGCAGCATGTCCTTCTTTAGGTTAGGAAAATTTTCCTTTATGATTTTGTTTATAGTATCTCTACGACTCTTCTTCTATTCCTATTATTCTTAAGTTTGACCTTTTCATGTTGTCCCAGATTTCTTGGATGTTTTGTGTCAGGAATTTTTTAGATTTAACATTTTCTTTGACCAGTGTATTTATTTCTTCTATCGTATCTTCAACACCTGAGATTCTCTTCCATATCTTGTATTCTGTTCGTGATGTTTGTGTCTGTAGTTCCTGACCACTTACCTAGATTTTATATTTCTATAAATCTCTCACTTAGTGTTTTCTTTATTGCTTTTATTTCTATTTTCAGGTCTGGGAAAGTTTTGTTTCCTTCAACTGTTTGTTAGCCTTTCCTTGGCTTTCTTCAAGGGATTTATTCATTTCCTCTTCATGGACCTCTTTTATCAAGTTGGTTTTAAACTTGTTTTCTTGTACTTCAGCTGTGCTGGAATATTCAGGTCTTACTGTTTTTTAATCTATTAGGATTATTTTAATCTAGTAGGATAGCTGGGATCTAGTAGAGACATATTGCCCTGGCTGTTGTTGATTGTGTTCTTACACTGCCATCTAGATTTTGGGTTATTTTAGGTCTAGGTGCCAATTTCTGATTTTGTCTTTGTTGGATGGGTGTTTTGTTCTTAGTTTTTGTTTCTTCTTTGTGGCCTGGAGTTCTGACAGCCTGCATAAACTCTGGTCCAGCAGGGGGTTCTCTGCCTGAGTTGGGGAGTGGAGATAGTGTCAGGGGTGCACTGAGAGAGTAGAGGAAGTCCATTGGTGGACTGCCTATCTGGAGTTCTCACACTGGTGTGGTGTCTTGTCCTGCAGTGTGTCTCTGCCTGAGTTTACCTATCATTTTTCTGACTGTCACGACCTGCACCTCAGCAGTGAATATCCACCTACGGTGGGGGCAGGAAGGGGTGGCAGTGGGTTGGGTCTTTGGGATCCAAACTGAGGATGTGGGAAGGTTCCAAGGGCAGGTGGGCCTCGTACCTGTTCTTCTGACTGAAGTGCCCCACACCTGAGCAGCGGATATCCACCCGAGGTAGGGGTAGAGGTGGGGCAGGGGGTTGGGTCTTTGAGATCCAAACTAAGGGCTTAGAGAGTCCAAAGGTAGTTGGGCCTCTTACCTGTCCTTCTGACTTCATTTTGCTTCTCTCGTCCTGGAAGCACCTGGATTCCCAAGCTAGATGGGAGACAGAACAGGACTTAGGACCTTGCTTACAGCTAGGTAGCCAGAAAGAAAAACCATCCCTGAACAGAGAGCTAGACCTCTCAAGAGTCCACCATCTTCACATGAAGAAAGATCCACCCCAGGTGTTTAACTTATATTTCCCAACATTTTCCACCTACCTTTTGTTACAAAATACCCCACTAATCCCACCATAACATTATTTCTCCAGTGACAAACCTAAATGGGTTAGCTCATCAGGAAATCAAGTATATCAAAGCCAGTTGTACTTTTAAGAAAAAGTAAACAGGATGTAATATAGAATGATGTAGAATAATTAGGCTATGTCATTTATGCATGGGTTTTCAAGCAGGGGTGGCTCTCCTCCTAAGTAACATTAACAGTGCTGATGACACTGTTAGTTGTCATAACTAGAGTTGGGAGAAAAGAAACAGACACCAAGCATGGAACTGACCATCTCACTGTGCACAAAACACACAGGGCTTGCCTCTAAGATAGTCAACCAGCCAAGATGAACCCAGGGCAGGGAAAACCATGCTCTATTGTTAGGCTGTTTACTTACTAAGACTTTTTTGTTCTGGGATATGTGTGCATGCATTTTTTAAAAGAAAAATTAAATATTTTAAATAGATTTTTATTATGTGTCTAACTCTCAAAATATTTCACATATTCTGTTTTAAAATATACACAGACAGTTTCTCTTTCCAGAACAAAGTCTGCACACACATCCCACATGAAGACAGCTTCCAAGAGGGGGGAATGAAGACCCAGCATGATGTTTGGACTTCCTCCCTGAATGAGGCCAGGCAGGTTGGATGTCCATGAATTTGGGGTCTATGGCTTCACAGAGCTCTCGGTAAATATGATGAGCCAGAAAATGCTCTTGTATGGCACTCAGTACTTCCCAGAGACCAAGGGCTTGGAGAATACCAGTTACATCCAAGGATTGCTTTTACCACTGCACCCTCATTCAGTTCCTCACACCCCAGAGTCAGAGCAATCATTTATTCCTCTTTTGTTGGGTACATGGAGATCCTCCCTATGCCTGGATGCCCTTCCTTTATACAATGTGTGAATGCTTGTTCTACTTACCAGTTTCTTTCCCAGCACGTGTTTCTTCACACTTCTCTGAAAAATAGAAATCTCCGGCTTATGTAAGCCCATCGCCATCCTCCCATCCACTCCTAAAACTGCCAGGCTTCACTGTAACCTTCAACCCATTCTATGTTACCTGAGCCATCACCTCCCTCCATGAAGGTGGGGACTGAGGCTGTGACTTGCAAAAGGACCAGGTCTGTAAATTTAGTTCAGCACTCTAACCCAGGATCCAGCCATCTGCACTTGTGGTCACATGCTCGGTGCCTGTGTGTCTACCTATTTCTGAGCTCCATAAAGACCAGAGCAATGAGTTGATGCAGATATTCAGGAGTAAATAAATATATTCATGTCCAGTGAGTTTCTACCAGGGTGTGATGGCAATGCTTTAAATCCCAGCACTCAGAAAGGAGAAGTAGTAGGTGATTCTCCACAAGTTCAAGGTCAGTCAGGTCTACTTACTCTCAAGATGAAAACTAAAACATTTTTAGGTGGCAGAGAGAATGTCTCAAGACATTGAGCACAGTGCTCAGCAGATGACAGATACCAGGAATGTCTGAATTAATACAACATAGGAACACTGACCCTACATAAACCCAGTTCAGCCCTAGCTGAGTATCCTAGGTCTTGTCCAGATCTATCCCTTCTCAGGAGCACTTGAATTAATTGAGACTTGCTGGAGGCCTTGAATCTCAGTGCAGTGTGGCTTGGCTGATACACTAGTCTGCTGAGAATTTCTCCTCCACAAACATCACACGTCCCAGGATGAACCTTGGGAACTGACAGCAAGACGGATGGCTTGGGCTTCTCAAAGCCAGTCACTGCTGTTGGCACTTCCAAGACACCTGCCGGAGATAATACAGGCCTCCCACTTTGCTGTAACCACCACTGTACAAAAGGAAAGGGTTACTGACCACAGGAGATGCAAATTGAAGTTGGGGGGACATCTCAGGACACCTTTGTCTTTAGTCCATATTTATCCCACCAGACCTAACATCGGCAACTTGCAACTGCTGCCTCTGCTTTTAGAGTTTAAGTGGTAGAGATGTCATTTCTGTTAAAAAAAAAAAAAATCGGCTGATGCTTTGTTTTATAGTTATTGTTGATTTGAGGTTTGCTTGAGAGAGGGTGTGTCACTCTATTCCAACATGGCCTCCAGCTCACTCATTATGTATCCCAAGCTGGCTTCAGATTCCCTGGGGCTGGGATTACAGAACTAAGCCACCATGACCACATAAAATTCTTTTTTAAATTGTTTTTAAATGACAAATGTCTCTTTTTTTTTCAGCTATCTGAGGAGTGACGTAATAATCCAAACATTGCTGTCTCCTCACGTATCATTTATAAAGTTGGGAAGCTTAAGTCTTCCTTCCTTCAAGTGGTTTTGAAAAGGAATCTTGAGTTATAGTCTGTAGGTGTCTTCCTGTGCTCCAGAACCTCCCAGAACACATTCCTCCTGTGTCCAGCCTCTCCTTTCACCTTCTCTACCTCTGGAGAGACTGTTCCTCCCCTCTGTGAGGTCCTTAGGTATTGTTTACCAGTGCAGCTCTTGGGACTATTGTCTTCAAACTGGTCAAGTCTTTAAATGGAGACTCCTTGTGGAAATTAATCTGGGGATTTAAGGCCCCTCAGAGTCCTGTGAGGGGGCTATGCTCATGCATTGCTTGCCCAAGCCTCTCCTACACTGGCCACAGATGGAAGCCTTTTCCTTGTAACACCGCTGCCTGAAGAATGCACTTGGAAGAACAAGATCACAGGTACCATAACAGAGGCCTCTGAATGTTCCCAGGCCAGAGATCCCAGACTGAGTGGGGTCCTCGGTCACATGTGGTGATGTTTCCCTTCAAAAACAAATTTTAAAGCCACTTGCCTCTCATTGTTCTCATAGCCGAGGATGAGTTCAGTCACAGGCAGGGGCAGCTTGTCTGCCCCTTCTCTGGTTGCCATGTTGAACTGAACCCAGTAAGCCCTATACTCCTATCATCTTTGAATTGCCCTTAATGGTTTTTCCTTTTTGGAAGTCCCAAAACAATTAGGCATTTACCTGAGAATATCTCCTTACCAATCCCAGGGCAAGAGATGAACAACAAGCATTACTGTTAACATGACAAATGATGTTTTGGTCTCTTGCTTTATATCTAGCATGTGTATCACCACCACAACCCTGTGGTAAGTACCCTAGAGAGTGGCTGTATTTGTTATCTTTGTTGAAACTGTGACCCAATTCCTGACAGCAGCAAGGAAAGGAAGATTTTGGCTCCTAGGTCTAGGGGATCGGTCCATCATGCCAGAGAAGGAACGACAGTAGGTGGTAGGATCATAAGGTAGCTGTTGGATGGGTAGTGTTGATGTGGAAACAGAAAGTCCAGGCAGGAAGTAGAGTTGGTCTATAGCCCATAAGCTCCACCCTCAGCCACACACTTCCCTAGCAAGGCTTTACCTTCTAAGGGTTATACAGCTTCCCCAAAACAATCACCATTTGTTGAAAACCTGGTGTTGATATGAATCTGTGGGAGTCTTTTCCCATTTGAATTGTAACAATGGAATTTAAATACAGGCTCTCTAATCACAGATGGATGTTCAGCCCTTTCATGAGAGGTGATGGCAATGGACTATGGCTGGGTTTAAGTGGCTTTCTAGCAGGCTTAATACACAGGACAGAGGTGAGTCACCAGGGCCATCCTGGGCTATTAGCTTTCTTCACAGAACTATATCTAATCAAAGGCTATAGAATCAAAACCACATGGGTTTATCCTGTTTCCCTCACAACACTATTTTTGTGATATTAAATAGGTTACCATGAGTATTTAAACCTCAATTTCTTAAATGCAAATGTGGCACAATCACATCATAGGCCATGTCTATAGATGGAACCATGGAGACCAGGATGGAAGGTGCCGAGAAGGGCTGTGCTTTCTGCATTTGGCCCCTGGGGCATGGGATGCTCCTTCTACCCAGGATGTAGACCCAAATGAGCCCTGACTCACCCTGTCAACTTCTGAGACAGATGCATTTAAGGAGCAGAACACAAAGTGGGACAGATGGGAAGGCGTAGCTCTGGAGGAGGACAGGGTGAAGATAGGAAGTCTAGCCACAGCAACGTGGAGCTAGATTCCTGAGAGAGAACATTGGAGACTCTAACGTATGGATGGAAAGGACTCCAGCAGAGCAGTTGGATAGGGGAGGGGCTCTGTGAGCTTGGACCAGAAGAGAGAGGATAGAAGAGCCTGCACTGGGGCCACACATGAACTACTATGTGGACTTTGCCTTCCAATACACAGTGTGACTTGTTTCTCCAAAGCAAATGAGACATACCTCACTGTGAACACAGAGCTGATGCACACCTCCAAGGACACCCTCCAGGCCCTCATCAGGTTCTCCTTGACCGTGCTTTCTCATGCCTGTGAGCTTCCTCCTCACCTAGCATGGAAGCTGTAGGACACAGCCCATCCTGTCAGAAATCCTAGCCAATGAGTCCATGATTCATCTCCCTTTTTAGCACATGACCTCTTGGGGGTGAGTCTGGACCCCCTGGCACCCTGACAACTTCATGGTGTTGTTCCTCCAGTGTGCGAAACACTGATTGTGAACCTGCCTGGTATGCTCAGCCTCCAAAGCTAATTGGTGGAAATAAATCTGATTGCAGCCGGAAGCTGTGATGTTGAACTGCTTTGGGCTGTTCCCATCAAAGTCTTCTCAGACAGCACCTCCTCCTGCTGAATTCCGTATTTCTAAAGTGCATTAAGAATACCCATGGATCTAGCATTCTGCTAGACATGCTCACTCTGCTTTCCCCCTCCACATGTGCATTTATTTAAACCTGGCTGTATCCGAAAAGGGGTGTTGTTTGTAAGGTGGAAACAGAAGGCAAAGCTGGCCAATGCCCCATGTTTGCTCACCAATGCTTACAGAGAGGCATAAGCAAGCCACTTCATGCAGGCAATGCCCCAGGCAGGGCAGTCCATTTCTCAATTTGAGTGGCACCAGAGAAATAGAGATTCTCACCAAATCTACCATCCTAGCAGTTTTCCTAGGATTTTGTGTTTCTATTTATTTACTTACTTTAAGCCTACAAAGCATTCTACAGAGCTGTGCCATCTAGAAAGCGCATTGGCCAGGCCACTCCTTATTGGGAACTCCCCTTGGCATGAACTTGGCCTCATCCCATAATCTTTTATTTCAGTGTCTTCCAGCAAATGCCTACAGAACCCATCCAGAACAACAAGCCCAAGACCCTCAGACACACACAGTATTTCTCTGACTAGAGGAGAGGAGCTGGGGTGTGAGGTATTAACAGCACCATTCTGGAGTCCCTGTAGATTGTAATAAATGCCCCAGCCATTTGTTTACTGTCTCTAGACAGTGAGGAACATTCAGATAAATGAAGTCGGCGCCTGTAAGATTTATGATGCCCTTCTGTGCTTAGTAATGTTTAATCAGGAAGTTAGCATATTATAGTGTAAAATCCTTTACACGCATGTACAAACTGAGGGCTGCCAGGCTCAGGGGTCAAGAGGTACCCCAGACTCTAGAGCGCCAAAGGTATTGCAAAAAAAAAAAAAAGCCATACATGGCTGCAAACAACATTGGTGAAGACTGGAGCCCGCAACCCCCGCCCCTTTGTTTCTTTCTATTTACTTTTTCTCCCCTCTTAAGTTTCTCATTTGGGATAGGCAATGTGATAAGCAATAACACAACGAACATACTGTGCTCATATCTAGGACCCACCAGAGAGTGAGGGATTAGAGGTAGGTAAAACAGGGTCAGCAGAGGTGCTGGAGGTTAGTATGTTTGGACAAGGCTGGGAGGCTGTGGGGGAAGCAGCATGAGCTATCCCACCTGGAGGAGGAGACATGGCTCCAGCCCCAGTGCCATAAGCCTGGCTCCACGAAGTCTAGCCAACATCTGGAATGGATATCAGGAGACACAGGAGGCCTTGCTGGCTCGCCTAGCTACCTTTGTACTTTTCATTGCAAATTGAAAAGCAAAACAGACATCAAGGATATATTTATATAACTGTCTTCAAGTTGCATTTTCTACTCCCATCTGCTGCACATGATAAGTTTCAAGTGTTTTCTAATAAAGGGAGTGGGGGCACGGGTGGATTAGAAGGAAGACTTGGTGTGTGCACAACCGCCTGAATGCCTGCTCCTTATTTGGTGTGGAGACTGATCTTGCTTAAGCTTCATTTAAAGATGTTAAAATACCTACTGGCTGGAAAGCACTACAGCAAAAAGATGTTCTGATATTTTGCATGTCATGTTTATTCAAAAATTTGTGTTGGATCACATTGGAGAAAGGACAGAGAATCTTCTTAGACCCTTCAACCCTTTTGCTTTGTGGGAAGGAAAGAAGCCCATATTTTTGTTGTTAAGTCTTTGGAGAGAGGAGAGATGTGGGGGTGAGAGATTGCAGAATGAGATATGGAGAGAAAGAAATCCAACACAAGATAGAAACACATCAGGGCCAAACCAGGATAATTTAGGTTTGTCTACATTTAAGTAAGTGACCTTGATGGTTATTCACAGACAGAGCTGGGATCTCTGTCGGCCAAGTTCACTGCAGAACTGAACCGCTTGAGTTACCAGCCAGGGCTGAAACTAGTCTTTTCCTCTTTCACTTTTCAACTAATAAGGCTTGGGTGAAGGGGATCTATGATTTTCCTTGTACCACGGAGTCATGTACCCACCCACAAAGAGAATCACAATACAACTAGGCAGGGATGATGGCTTAGTTGGTAAAGTAATGGTGGCTGTTTGGGTGTGAAGATGAGAGTTCAATCCCAAGCACTGACATAAATGACAAGCACAGGAGCACATGCCATAATCATGATACTGGGGAGGCAGACTCAAGAGGAAGGGCTTGCTGGCCCCTCCATCCTCAGGGAGAGACCCTATCTCAAAATAGAAGGTAGAAAACAAGGAAGACACATGATATCATTGACCTCTGGACACACACACACATGAACCCCCATACACTTGAACATGTATGTGTGTGGGCACGTGTGGATCAAAAAAAAAAAAAAAAAAAAAAGACAACTACCCAGATAATTGGGAATTAATCAAAACAAATAAAACACTAAGTCAAAAGATCTGGACATATGGGGTTAAAGCATTCCCTGCGCTTCATTAATAACAGTAATCTGTTATTCGCTCTGAGGACAGTCTATCTGGAGCTTATTGAAGGAAAAGTAGAGTGTCCAGGTCAATTATTGATCAGCCCCCAAGATGTTTCCTTCTGGTCATTTTTTTTTTGCATCCAAATGAAGATAATCTATGCTGATCCAGAAAAGCCATGGTCCCTATTAACATGCTGGACACAGAATGGGCCAGGAACAAACAGTAGAGTTCTCAGAACACAGCTGGCTGCATCCCCAGACAGGGGTGGAAAGATCAAGGCCTTGGAACAAGATAGATGGAGGTCAGCTCTGCTTTTTACCACTTACTGTCTTAGAGCTACATAAGCTTTTTAGTTCTTGATGACCTCATCTGGAAAATGAATATGCCATGGGGTTAACATGTGGATAATGTCAAGTGTGGTCTTTAGACAATATACAATTTCACTACCCTCAGATTCCCTAGTCAAGTGAGTTACCTAAGTGTCCCCCTTTGAGCCCCTGCCTACTGTAGGTGGACATCCTAACATACCCCCTTCAGAAAACTTTTCATCAAAACCCAATACACACAAGTCACTCCAAGATAACATGGTCTATCTTAGTCTTACTTGGGCCAGTCCTGTCTTCAGGAGGAAATAGTCACAGAATTCTTCCCACACCTGTTATATAGCCCATGTTTCAGGGGCCTTTCTCATTTGACCAAGGTACATTTCCCTTCTAGGAAGAGGTGTAGGGGACCTAGACATCTAGACTCCTACACCAAATATCCCCCTTCCTCTACATCTTCATACATTTGTAGCCTTATGTCACATCCCTCACTTGGGCAGTTAAGACTGCTAGAGGACTTACGATGGTACCTGAAGTGAAGACAGAAGTCTATAAGAGCACTGTGTAGCCTACCAACTGAAGGGGCCAAGCTCCATGTTAGCATGGTGTATCTAAATGTGGGAACTGCTATTTTTGGGTCACACAGAATATTTTACTGAAATAATATGTGCTTTAACTAAAAACATGAACCACATTCCTCTGAGATGTAATATGGAATTCTGCCTCTCAACTTCTCATTACAATGAGGAGAGAGGCACTGAGAATCATAGAGAGACACGACTGCCTTGTCCAGCGTTTTCTCTCCTCCACAGTGCAAACCTGAGCACCTAACGAAGCTTGTGGCTTCAGAGTTCACTGGAGTCTGAGTCATTTTGAGATTGTATTCTCTGCATCCACCCTCCATCCTCACGAGACAGCACTGGCTAGAGACTGACAGGACTCTACTGCAATCTCTCCATGGAGACTAAACAGATTCCAGCAAGAGACAACAAGTTGGCTGGGTCTCCTTTATCCAAGTAGAATGGGGAGACAAACAAAAGGAGATGACTTGAGCTAGACATGGTATTGCTTACCATAATACCAGCATTTGGGATGCTGAAACAGAAGGATTTCAGGTTCAAGGCACAGAGAGAGAACACTTGGGAAGGGACCTGCTCCTTGATGATTGATAATATGAACACACACTATGATTATAAAGTGTGCCAGGGAAGCCCACAGGAATGTAGGCTCCTGAGTTAGCATGTGGCTAAATGGCTTTATAAACATCCACCTGTTTACTTCAGAAGCCCAAACCCTGCCCACAACTCTGATCATTTTTGATGATTCCTTACAACCTTTAAAAAACTAATTTTACTTTGTTGAGAACAAAACATGCTCATTTTAGTTCAAGAGGCCAAAACAATGACTTTTTTAGGCTCCTGAAACTGAGAACTTTATTCCTAGGAAGCATGCATGCCTATTTTGTAGCAAACTAAAAACTTGTCAAATCACAGCAGGCCACTGTCCTGGGTTCCACAGACTGGGCCAATGTGGCCTGTGGCTCACAGAGACATTCTACCACACCCAGCAGTTCCCCCGACCTTCTGTATAATCAGCAGAGAAAGAGGGAGACTAGCCAAGTGCCGGAGAGATGAGACAGCCCCTCAGTGCAACCACCACAGGAAAGAGATTTCACAACGTGTCAGTCCTGTGTGCTGATTCCATTTCTTTGGCTCTTTCTTGTCGATGATGTCAAGCTTCCCAGCTCACTCCTCAGAATGTTCCTTCTAGATTGAGAATAGGGAGCTGCTCAATTCCACAACTGCAAATAGAGGGCAAGTAAGATCTGTAACTGTGTTCCTTGTGGTTTTCCCATTAAATGTCATGTAAATGTGCACATACATTTTCTCATCTTCAGACTTGGAGAATCTCGAATGTTTTCTGGTATCTGTTATTTTGTTTTGTTTTTTTTACCTTGCCTCAAATGTTATAACTTTCAGAGGAAAACAAACTATAAAGTTCAGCAAGCACACTGCTGTTTGGTGAAGAACTTCACTTCAGTTTTTTCTCACTAATGAAGTTTTCAGTTTTGCATGATGGCTAAAGGAATTTTGGGAACAACTTTGCCTCTTACCTCAACTGTATCTGAAGAGGTTAGCGTCAAGCCCAAAAGACTCTGATCCAAAACAGGATAGTCATGTTTTTGGTCATTCTGAGACAGTTATGAAAAATTGCAACACAGATGTCAATACTGAATCTGTCTTCAGTTGCCCAAGGCTCCATGGAGCTAAAGATCAAACCAGAAGGTGGGGAATGGACAGGTTTGTGTGGTCTATAAAGAATGAGTCAGTGCTGTGTAGTCTTGTTCATAGGAAGGGCAGCAGGGAGCAGGAGAGTCAGGGAGGAGGGCAGCAGAGGAGCAGAGGAACAGGGGAGGAGGCAGCGAGCATATAAAGGAAAATCCCTTGGTAAGCTACAGAGCATAGAACATTCCAGCAGAGTTTGAATTTTGAATCTAAGACTATGCTTGAAAGTCTCCAAGACTTCCTCCTCAGCTACTTCACCTGTGAATTAAGAACCAAAATAGTATCTCCTTCACAGTATTTATAAGCTAGGAGGAGTAAGCGATTTGATGTATATTAAATTTTTAGAATAGTGTCTAGCACAAAGATTCAATCCACTTTGTAGATGAAATAAAAGCACTGAATGGAATTCCCAACACTGACAGCAGAAGATGCAAATGCAGAGAGCAGCCTGAGTGGCTGTCGGGAGGGAGGTGGGGGGCTGGGGAGAGGAGTCAGGGGAGGGCCTACCTAGAGCAGGTCCATGGTTCCTTCTTGGGTGATAGAAGAACACTGAACTAGACAGGGTTTGTTACTTAACACTGTGAATGTGCTAAACACGCTTTG
This sequence comes from Cricetulus griseus, assembly GCF_003668045.3. NCBI lineage: Eukaryota > Metazoa > Chordata > Mammalia > Rodentia > Cricetidae > Cricetulus > Cricetulus griseus. The sequence continues at coordinate 28,378,113 of NC_048600.1, read as the reverse complement.
AAAATGGCTAACAGCTAATATGAAGTTCTATGAACTTTACCTCAACTTTTCTAGGGAGGGAGGAAGGGATAACCAGTGATGAGCCTAAATGGACTTAGTAAAGTATGACTTTATGTGAGTGGATGTATGCACTTGATCATGTGTGTGTATGTGATCATGTATGTGCAGGTGCATGTGAATAAGGGTTCACAGGCACATGTGTGCATAGAAATTCTTGTGAAAGCCCAAGCTCAGTCCTCCCCTGGGGTCCATCCACCTTAGTTTTTGAGATAGGTAATTTGAAGTTAACATTACCAACCCAGGGCCTTTCTACTATTATGTCCCCTCAGATCAAACACTCAGCTAGACAGGACATGCTCCTGGACTCAGCTGTGACACAGTGAGGATATGGAGTCCAGGAGAGTGGCTGATCAGAATTCATCAACAGCAACCAGAACAGAACTTTTAGGGGCTCTCCCCTCTAGGGAGGTCTTTTTCATAGTCCAAATGAATAATCCAGGAGGGCACAGACTCCATTCCTTGTAATTGGAAGAGACATGAGGACTCCTATCCAGGTCTGGCTCTGGGAAGCAGCAGAGGCCCAGACCCCAGATTCCTTAATTCTTTTTCCTCAAGCCTATTTGATAGGCTGTGGATGTGCCTACATCTGGAAGCAAGAAGGGAGCGAGCCCTCATTGTGGCGCAGATCCAAGCAGTCAGTCCTTGCCGGGTTACAGATGCAGTTCACAGCTCTGAGCCACAGCCCAGTTCCTCCGCCATTCCCAAAGAGTACACATCCTTCAGTATGTCTCCCAGCATTGTTCACCTCCGGTGGCAGTGAGAGCTGCTCCAATGCTGGCAGCTGCTGAGTGGGAAGAACTCTTCCAGCCAGCCTGGCCAAGCATGCTCAGAAGGTACATGCCTCCAGAGCCCAGGCAATGGGTGAAGCACCCTGGCTTCCTTGGTCAACTTTGTCTAAAGCCTCTCTCTTTATTTTAGTGCTATTTTTCAAAATTGAATTGTATCATTGCTACATTTGCTAATTCAATAAATATCTACCAAAGACCTTCTCTATGTTCAGCACGGGAGAAAAAAAAATCAAAAGTAGTTATCAGTCACTTTAGGAAGGGCAAGAGCTACATGGAAAATGATGTTTGTACCTTGAGAGTCAAGGCCTGCCCATTCCCTGGGCTCCTTCAACCAAGAGTCAGAAAAGCTGATGACCACCTGAGTGACCAGATGTACTGTATGGTAAAAATGGTCCTTCCCAAAGGAATTTCCTACAGAGGCAACCTCCAAAGCTTTATGAATTGAAAATGATACATTTATAGTACTTTAATCATTTTCTCGTTGCTGAATTATAGTCACCATTTAAGCAGGGAGAAAAATAAGAATTTAAAAGAAAGTGAAGGGAGAGAGAGGGAAAGGGAAGAGAGAGAATGGGAGGAAAATGGAGAAGAGTGTGTGACTTTGTTCCAATCCCATATACAGAGGGTTCAATAAGCAAAGACAGGAAAGAGTGATCGTATTGTTATCAATAGAGTCCACAGTGAGAGGGCCATTGGGAACCTAGCCAACTACTTCCAAGACACTTGGACATCTGTGTACTTGTAGATGGATTTCACTTTGACTTGCTGTAAGATTCTTCCAATCATGTCATTTTCGGTCGCACCTTGCAACTGTACAGGTTCTAGAACATCTTCCTCCCAAATCAGCAACCCACCCGGATGACACAGAGTTGGGAAAGGAGGCATTCCTGTGTTTAGGATGAAGAGAAGGCTCAAAGTCCATCCACTCACACCAGCCATAAAACAGTGTCTAATTACTGTTTATCTTCAGCTATCAGAACAGATCATGGGACCATCTGCCTCAGAAAGGCTAAGCTTTGTGCTGGTCCAAAGGCAATCAAAAGGAAAGCAGGAGGCATCAGCCTTCACAAGATGACAGGAACTGCCGAATTGAACTCCACCTCTCAGGAGCTTGCTTAGCTCTAAGAGCCATAATTTTGGGTGTCTTCCTAACAGAAAATTGCAGAGCCTCCAGTTTCCTCTGATACAACATGCTAGAGGCAGACATTGCTCTCTCCGGTAACGGCATTTCTGCAGGGGAGCAGAGACAACTCACACCAGCATGGGGTTCACAGAGTTAGCATGCTCAGGAGTGCTACCAGATTCTTCGAGAATATTCCTTGAAGGCTGGGAAATATTAAAAAGTACCTGGATTGTTAGGAGTCTGCACTGCCTTCCTGTCTAGATGGTCCACCGACCCAAAGCTCAAGCACAAAGTCCATTCTTGTCAACCATCAACCTCACCGACACGAATCACAGGTCAAGAAACCCCGTGGGTTGCCCCACAGAGAAAGTTCTCGATTCAGAAGAGCAGCCGTCTGCCTCGGGGAAAGAGTAATGCCATCCCTATGAAATCTATAAACTTGAAACAGGGACACAGAACTAGTGGCTGCCAATAACTTTAACTTCATTTATCTATATTTGGCAAAAGCTGCACTGCAGCTGGGCATGAGATGCTGAGCTGGATAACTGCGGAGGCGTGAGCCCCAAACAGCAATTACCACGCCGCTTTGCCTTGTGGAAGATTTCACTTTTATTCATTGTTCTAAAGCAGCACTCTAGTCCGGTACAGTACGGGCCACATTGTCAGTGTCCGCCAAGGCCTGCTGCTCAGAAGATCTGTGGCTACCATTGTCTGGGAAGGTGTGCAAAGGGAGGGGAAAGATCTCCCTAGGGGCCATGTGAGTGCAGCTTCTGTGCCAATCTTGTCATCAGACACACCTCTCTTTTGTCTGTAATTAGAAGAAACTATTTTCATGTTCAACCCAAACTTGGCTTATCATATACTTCACAACTCTGATGACGTCTCCCCCTTCCCATTTTTTTAAATCAGTAAAGATATTGATAATTATAATTGGCAGCAGGAGGAAGAGGTCTATAAATATCTCATCAGCTGCCACCAAGTGGGGAAGTGGGGGGCGCAAAAGAGGTGGTCGCTACAGCTCTGAAGGGGGCTGACTGGGTGGGGGAATGGAGCCTCACAGCCATTGTCTCTCCAGCCAACATCTGTTTCTTATGGTGAGTGATGATTTTCATAGAATCATAGAAATTAGAGCTAGAAAGGACCTATTAGGTCATCTAGCACAGCTCTCTGCCAGTAGAGGAGGATTCTCAACCCAGAAGACCATTTCTTTGTTCTCTGCAGAGCCCTAGCACTTAGACTCACGGATGGCTCCCCAACAGGGAAGGCAACAGCATGCAGACATTATTAAAAATCTATTTTTTGTGCAACAGGGACGTTTGATATGTTTATAAGACATAGCAAGATGGAATGTCCACAATTTACAGAGCCAGGACAAATTCCACCCATAACATTAGAACTCAGAGGAAATGCAATCTCTCTCTCTCTCTCTCTCTCTCTCTCTCTCTCTCTCTCTCTCTCTCTCTCTCTCCAAAAAACAAGGAGGAATAAAGGGCTAGCCATGCAGTTATTGAAGTTATTTTTTAAATCCAGTTCTAAAGTTGTTCCTAAAAGTTGAATTCTCTGGGGCTTGACACATCCTTGTGTGGGTGTGACCATCATTCACTTTACCTAGACAAAAACAAGACAGCCCACCTTTGGGGTGACTAAATTTATGTCTGTTTCTGAAGCGATTCATGTCTGGTGTTGCTTGATGCCACTGCACATTTTTGTGACTCCTGAATCCACTCTTACCTATCCTGGTCTCTCCACGCCACAAGAAATGCAGAATCCTTGTGGCTTCTCCTTCCGAGTCACACTGCTGAGTGGGATTGTGAACTTGAGAAGCTCACCAGTGACAAGCCAACTCCTTGTGCTCTCTAATCTCTAGCAACCAGACCATCTGTTCTCTATCTTCAACTTCTTTCTCTTATCTGAGGCAATAATTTGTGTCCCAACTTCACACACATCTGTGAACTCCTGCCTGTTACATATGTCTCAATAGCAGACACCAACTCAAGATCAGATGTCTGCCTTTCAGTAGGGAGTCGCTCTAAAATGATAGAAGAAGAGCGTTCTTTCTCACATGATGCCCTGCTGTAAGAGAGCTGAACTCTTATGGGGTGGCCTTGGAAACACACACTAACCCCACATTAAAAAAAAATAACTGCGTTTGCTGTTTTGGAGAAATGTACCTGTCAACTTCAGAATGTGGGCTCAATACTTTCTCCACCTGGGAGATGAAGCAAGGAGCACCAGTTGACTGAATGTGAAGGGCTACTCTCACTTCATCTTATAAGAAGGATGGAGTCATGCTAGGATCTAAAATTCATTGTAACAGGCTTGTAAAGTGCATGTCTGCCAGTTTGACTGGGAAATCTTTAAAGTATTATTCCATCTTTAGTGTCGTGACAATAATCCAAGAGTTGTTGGTAATATTTATTATTAGCAGTTGATAGCTAACCTCAGTTGTCAACTTGAGATACCTGGAAAGAGAGAAACTTACTTGAGAAACCACCTGCATCAGACTGGCCTGTGGATACGTTTGTGGAACATTTTATTGACTGCTAGTTGATGGAAGAGAGCCCAGCCTACCATGGGCAGAGCCATCCTTATGCAACTGGGATATATCAGCAAGATAGCCAAGCAATCCAGGAGAAGCAAGAGAGCAAGAAGTATTCCTCATGGTCTCTGCTTCAGTTCCTGCCTGAATATACAAGCCTTGAGCTCCTGACTTGGCTTCCCTCCCTAATGGACTGTCAGTTACTTGTAAGCTGTAATAAACCCTTTCCTACCCAAATTACTTCTTATCATAGTGTTTTTTCTGACAACAGAAAGAGAACTAGGACACCAATGAGGTTATTACCACCGCCAGAAAGATACCTAACCAGAACCTGTTTTGAGCAATGAGACCACAATGAGATGGTCTTATATAACTTATATTATTTGATGTAATAATCACAGTTATTCCACAATAAACTAGGTCTGATTGTCCAATGTACATAAAGCACTGAGCATAGAATATATGGGTGGGGATTTGAGGGTCACAGAGGAAGGTATGTGCTGCCTGGCAAGGTTAAAGGGGCCAGCTCAGCAAACAAGGGAAGCACAGAGCAGGGCAGGGAACATGGTCCCACCTTTCAGAAACTCACATACCAGTCATGGCTTCTCAATACTGTGCAGGGGAAATGGTTGTGGAATGGAAATAAATGAGTATGGATAAGTCTGGGATATTCCCAGACAAGTCATCACATAACCAAAACTCAGAGAGAGAGATTACACCACAGTCTTTTAAGAAATGCATTCCTAATCTTAAAACAGGATCCATCTTAAACCAAAGACTAGCTAAGGATCAGGAAACCCCTTTTGTCTGTCCTGTCACACGTTGTCCAAGCCACCTTGGCCATGCCATGCCTTCCTTTGTTGAGGTCACTTCACACCTATGAACACCAATTTCTATAAAATGGGCTCAAATGTATCTACAGATGAAGACAAAGCAGGCAACACATCCAACCTATGAGGACATGTTATGCACGCTGAGTGATTTCTTTTTCTAAATCAATAAATGTAATCAGTTTACTCATTACTTATGCATGAAAGTGAATTAAGCAGTTGTTTCTAAGGTACTCTTTGAAAACAATCATGGATGCAGACAATGTATGCTACTCAGTTCCACCCCTACTCCCTCCAACTCTCTAGGGCCCCCTCAACTCATCTCCCTCCCAGCTTTACACCTTTTTTTCTTTCAGAATAACCCACTGAGACCAATTAGAGCTATCCATATGCCCATGAGTGTGGAGCCCTCCTCTAGGATACAGAGAACCTACCAATGGCTGCCCCAACAAAGAAAAGCAATTCTTTCTCAGCAGCCACCACTTACCATTAGCTTCTCAGCAAAGTAGGGGACATTAGGAGCCTCTCTTCTCCTGATGAAATTTTGAACTGTTTGATCTTGTGCAGGTAAACGCCAGCTGCTATGGGTTGGTTTGTGCAACACGCAAGACATGTTCCCAGCTCAGCATTTCACAGCACTCTTCCACATCCTCTGACTCTTGCATTATTTCTTCCCCGCCTCTCTGAAATATTATCTGATCCTTGCATGGAGGGGATATTGTTATATATTGTCTCATTTATGGCTGAGCACTCATGGTCACTTATTCTCTGCACTTTTTAAGAGCTATGAGTTTTGCATTAAGAAGGTTCTCTGACCATGGTTGACACAACAGGACCCTATTGCTGCTGGTACCTAAGAATGTCCTAACAGGACCTAAGCTTTTTTGCCATCTTCAGACTTTGCTTCACACACACACACACACACACACACACACACACACACACACACACACACACACACACACACAAATAATAAGTACTTAGTGTATACCGAACATAGTCAGAGTATTTTAGGCATTACAATGCATCCCTAGACCAAGAACAATTTGCAGAGGGTTTAAAATTAGAAGGTATTTGTAATTCTCTCCTTGATATTTTAGGTGGGTTCTGTGTCTGGTTCTGCTAAGTTTCTTCTGGACCCTTGCTTACCATAAGCCACATGGTCCTATGGGAGTCACTGTAGCCAGACTTGGAAATGAATAGCCTTTCTTCTCCATGCAGAAACCTGTATCCACCATCAGTGGGGCCATGCCTTGGTACCATATTCTCAACTCATGTTCAACAAGCTATGTTTGCTGCTTCAGGGTCACCAGTCAACTTCTAGAGAGATTTCACTCCATCCAATCAATGTGAATCTGATGTTTACCCTACACAGGGGATCCTGGGTGTCCCTACACTGGACTGATGAACAGGACTTCAAACTGGTATTTCCTTCTGCTTCTTTTCTCTCTGCAGAAAATACTGTGACGAATTCTAGACTACACCAGAATAATCTCACCTTCTTTCTGGTGTTGGTGGCTTGTGAGTGCTTTCTGACTCTTTCCTGCTACCCTGTCACTCTGAATTTCTAGAGTAGAAACCTTAATTCAATTCATATTCAGTGGGAAATTATCTCAATAATATCAAAGGGTACCAGGATGCATGGTTGGCACAGCACTTACCTCTGTGTTGGGCTCTCTAGCCTGCCACCAAGACAAGAAGCTGGAAGAGAAGTCTTTAGCCTAGAACCTTCTAGATCAATTTTTCTCTTGAGTTCCTTGTCCTTTTTCTTGTGTGTCAGCTCCTTGGCCAACCAACTTTGAGTTTATGAATTGGAGCCTTGCTTGATTCTACCTCACTACAACATAAATGATCTGTCCAGAGTCTAGAAAAGGTTTCTAGGTATCTTGCAGGTGCTTCTGCACTGATCCAAAGGCCCTTCCTCCAAGGGTCTTTCCCAGATAATAGGCTGGTGAGCAACATGGCCCATTGTAGGGATACATGGGAACCAGCACATCAACACTGCTCTCAGAACAAAGAAGAGAGCAGCATAAGCAGACAGATGGACTCCAGACAGAAGTAAGTCTAGAGAATAAGCACCAGCTTATTAATACTCCCTTTCTTATTGCTGCATAATATGCCTGAAAACAGCAACTTAAGGAAAGAAGAGTCTTTTGGAGCCCATAGTCTGCGGTTATGGTCCATGGAGTGGTTTGGAAGAGATGGCCCCCAAAGGGAATGGCATTATTAGGAGGTGGCCTTGTTTGGGTAGGTGTGACCTTGTTGGAGGAAGTATGTCACTGTGGAGGTGGGCTTTGAGATATCCTATGTTCAAGCTATGCATAGTGTGGCTCTCAGTTCACCTCCTGTTGCCTGTGGATCAAGATGTAGGATTCTCAGCATGATGATAATGGACTAAACCCCTGAACTGTAAGCCAGCCCAGTTAAATACTTTCCTTCATAAGAGTTGCCATAGTCCCATAGTCATGGTGTCTCTTCACAGCAATAGAAACCCTAAGACAGTCCATCATGGCAGGGAAGGCATGGTGGAAGGAGTGTGAAGCAGCTCTTCTATTGTGTCCACAGTCAGGAAGCAGGATGAGATGAAGGTTGGTGCTCAACTCACTTTCTCCAGCCTATGGAACAGCACTGCCCATTGGAGGTGGGTCTTCCCATCTCATTTAACACATTGTAGAAACTTCCTCACAGACATGCCAGGCTGGCTTCCTATGTGAGTCTAGAGCCTGTCAAGTTGACAATTTAAACCATCACCAACATCTTTACTGTTTCTTGGATTATAACGTTCTGAGGTCCCGTATCTGATGAGCATTGCAACTGGGTAATTCTAAGCAGTTTGGCAAATACTCAAAACCCCAACTCCCTCTCTCTGCAAGGAGACAGGAGAATAGCCGACATTCCGAAGCTCTTCCAGAACCCAGACTCTGTTTGTGTTTCCTTCAATGATCTATTACAGCAATAACTGATTGGATGCACTGAAAACAAATGTACAGTTTGTTTCCAAAGAGTGCTAAAAAAATTTCATTCTCAGCAAGGAGATATCAAATGCTGGTGGAGCCATAAGGGGGTTCTAGAGCTGTAAGGGGGTGCCAGAGCTGTAGCAGGGAGATGGAGCTGTAATGGGGTACTGGAGTTGTAAGTGGTGCAGGACATGGGATTTGACACAGGACCAGGGAGTCTTTCTTTGATGGTGTCATAAAATTCTCTTACAATTGAGTTAAAAGACATGGGTGAGAGTAGATGCTACTCTTGAGCAACTGTACTCCACTTCCCATCACAGAAGCCTGAGAGTTCCTTTCTCGTGAGCATCCTTGCAGCTGGGCAGGTCTCACTTCCCCCATCCAACATTACTTCCCCTCTCCATCACACCAGACCTCACACTGCTTCCTGCATGTGGGTCATGGCATTCATTAATCAAGCTGTGCACGTTTTCTGAAAGGTTGTTTCCCTGTTTTCCCTGGAAACTCCTGTTTGTTCCTCAACATCCAGGTTGCTGTCTATAGGATTTGGACTGTGTTTTTTGGCTCCCCAGACTTCCAACTACTCCCTCCTCTGGCTCAGACCCTCTTTCTAGAAAGCCATGGCATCACAGTGGTTCTGCTGATACAGACTTCCCTAGCTGACCTCTGGGTTCCCCCAGCCAGAAATGCCCTCCTCCTAAGCCCACATCTACACCAGCCTCCATGTATGAGACAGCTCCACTTGTGCTTCCCTGTACAAGGCAAGTGATATCAAAACATTACTTATTTGGGTTTTTTTGTAATGTCATCACTGAATAGGAATACGCTTTATGTGGAAAAGCCATTCCCACCCCTTGCAACATCAGAAGGAAATGAAATAACAGCGCTGGCATTGAACAGCAAGGCAAGATGTCTGGTAGGAGCAGGCAGGAGGCAGGGGCAATCACAGCCACTGTTAACAGCCACTGCCTCTCACGTGTTTCTCTGAGTTTATTAGAATGGCCTGTGTGCATGTCTATCCTTCCAAGAGATTGTCTTCTCCTTAAGGGCAAAGAGCTTGTCTTCAACTGTGTCCTTTGGAGGTCTTGTTGACCACAGAAAGCATGTGCAGACTACAAGTACAGAGGTTCATACGATTGCTCACTTATTGAAGTTCTCTGTGAATTCTACATTTAATATCTCATCCCATCCTCATATGACCTAGTGTGACAGCAAGTATAATAACTGGACATCCCCAGGAGCAGGACAGCTTGTACATAGGGACAATTAGCTCATATCACTGTGATGTGGTGAGTCTGCCATCAGAAGGGCATGACCATGGGCTGGTCACCTAAGAAGAAGCTGAAGTAGCAGCTCTCTCTCTCTCTCTCTCTCTTTCTTGAGGCTTTCCCAATTGGATGAGACCCACCCACACTGGGAGGATCTTCTGTTTCAGGCAGGTCTGCTGACTTAAATGTCTTCTCATCTGGAGAGCACCTACTCCCTGACTAGTGGTTGGCTGAACATAGTCCCAGCCTAGCCAAGTTGACACACATTATCAGTTATAAGATGACACCATCCCTACATTCATTCCATGCAAGAATAGGGAAAGTCACAGGCTGCATAAATAACTGCCCAAGTCACAAGTCAATAAAGGGACCATTGGGATAGTTTGTTTCCTTAGAATCCAAGCTCTGACATTTTCCTACTAATTATAGCCTAGTAGCCAATATTTTGCCAAAAGGCTGTGTGTTAGGGATACGATTGCTGTGATGAAACATCAGGACCAAATACAACCAGGGGAGGAAAGGGTTTACATTCCACAACACAGTCCATCATGGAAAAGAGTTAGGAAAGGGCCTCAAACAGGGCAGCAACCTGGAGGCAGGAGCTGATGCAGAGGCCATGGAGGGGTGCTGCTTACTGGCTTGTTCCCCACGGTTTGCTCAGCCTGCCTTCTTATAGACCACTGCAGGACCACCAGCCCAGGAATGGCCACCCACCCACTAGGGAGCTTAGCCCTCCCCCACCAATCACTAATGAAGAAAACACCCTACAGGCTTTCATGCAGCTGGATCTTCTGGAAGCATTTTCACAAAGGAGGCTCCCTCCTTTCCAATGACTCTAGCTTCTGTCAAGTTGACATAAAACCAGCCAGTACAGGCTGTGTGATGAGGAACAGTGGAAGATGAAACATGCCTTTCTGACACTGCCAAGTGTGAAATGTTATAAGACAGACATAGTGTCCAGCAGAAATGCTTGTCCAGGAAACAGCCCAGGAAGATGGTCACATACCTAATTTGGTCACATGTTAATAAGCTGAATGTTAACCTTAAACTATTGGGCTATTCAGGAGAAAGTTGCTAATGGAAGCTTCTAGGCACATGTTTGCTTTGATTTGGGTGCTAGAGGGTGTGTGTGAGCGTGCGCGTGTGTGTGCACTGTCTGTATATGCTTCTTGAGAAACCTGCTTCTGGCTTTTTGAAGTTACTAGAGGTGAATTTTTCTATTTTGATGTCTACATCTGCCTCCTACTGTAAAAGACTGGACTCTGACTGGCCTACATTTGTCTTTCACCCCCAAAATCAAACTTGCTGTGGAGTTAAGAAAACTGACCCCAAATCTACTCTTATTGTCTGCTCAATACATTGGACTGTTATTTAATCTTTTCAAGTTTCAATCTCATTCATGCAATGAAGCTAATGGGATACCTCCCTGGAACAGTTGCCATGGTGACCTAGAAGGAGTGATGCAGGTAAGAATGGCAGCCCAGACCTTGCCGTAGGAGTGGGCACTGTGAATGTTAGTCATTATTTTGAAGGATAATTAGTGTATAAGTTATCTTTAATATTTCCTTACCAAACCATTTTAATTATAATTTTATGATGCAGTGTTAATTATAAAGTATGTAATTTATGGGTAAAATTAATTATTTATTATATTAATTATAAACATGCAATATATGATTAATTATACAAAGTAAAGGTTTTCATTATGACATTTCCATACATGCATATAATTTACTGATTATATTCATTCCCTCTATTAACTCTTTCTCGTCAACAGCACTTTAAATGTATTTCTACTCTCTCTCTCTCTCTCTCTCTCTCTCTCTCTCTCTCTCTCTCTGTGTGTGTGTGTGTGTGTGTGTGTGTGTGTGTGTGTGTGTGTGTACATACTCATTCATGCCACAGTGAACATGCAGTTGTCAGAAGACAATTTGCAGGAGTTGGTTCTCTCCTTCCATCATGTTGATTCCACAGACCTAACTCAAATAGCAACAAGCACCTTTACACACTGAGCCCCCAATGACATTCTGACAGGAAACAATACCTAAACAAAGTAACTCCACAATAAGAGCTTGCCTATACAGCAGGGACTTCAAGCATCATTTAAAGGTTGTCCCAGCTAACACCTAGGTAACTGCATCCGTCCTAGCTCTTCCCATAGCAGCTTTTGGTGATGTCCTAGTTCCAGGTCCCCACCCTAACAGGAAGCCTTTGCAGTTTCTCTCCAGACACTGGCCATTCACCTGCAGTGGCCCATTCTTCCTATGAGAAAATGAAGTCCCTGCTGGGGTCACAGTTGGAACATGCATGGGACCCTGTTGTGTCTGGTTACCACCGCCCTCCCATGGAAGAAACTACAGGGCCCCAAATGACCCTCATTTGTTCTCAGGGGAAAATGCTGGGAGTGATATTTCCCAGGGCACCAGTTTCATTTGTTCTTCTACAGGAAATTAAAGGGACGTGTCGATGTGTCTTCAGGGCTCTACCATCATCTCACATACATGAACACTGGTCCAAGGCTTAAGGAATTCCAACCATCCTATGTTCTCAACTTGGTGCTCAGGCCACAGTTCCTCTGTCATGACTCAGACGGAAGCATTTTCTCACATGGTGCCTCCATTTTCTTTTTTTGTTTGTTTTTGTTTTTTGTTTTTGTTTTGTTTTGTTTGTTTTGTTTTTCAAGACAGGGTTTCTCTGTAGCTTTTGAGCCTATCCTGGCACTCGCTCTGGAGACCAGGCTGGCCTTGAACTCACAGAGATCCACCTGCCTCTGCCTCCCGAGTGCTGGGATTAAAGGCATGCACCACTAACACCCGGCTCCATTTTCTCTTCCATCCTCTGAGCTCCATATTGAACCTCTCACTTTGCAGAAGCCACAGAACAAAGGGGCCCCTTCAGTCTCCTTGCCCTCACCAACAGTGACTGCCATTTACCAAGCCCCTCACAGGACCATGAGGACTCCCTGCTGGGGCTCCACACAGGGAACAGCAGTGGGAATGGCAACAAGAGAGGAGACATCTGTGCCTCAGTGCTACTGCTGGGGGCAGGACTTCTTGAATACCAAGTTCCCCTGAGCATCTAGTAAATATAAAGAAATGCAGCCCCACACTGGATTTTCACTGTGTACCACACAGCATCTTGATTCTCCCTGGGTTTTACATGTCTCCAGGGATACACAATAAATTACTGTCATTGCATTGGAAATGTGTGATGCTGAAGATGGGCCAGAGCAAGCAGATACACAACACAGGCTGACTTAGTTTGGGAAGGTGATCCAGGATGCCCTAGAAAATGAGAGCACTGTGGAAATCTGGAAGCCTATGAGGGACCTTGGGAAATAATCTAGAAGAGCTTTACAGGCTGAGGTCTAAATGCTGGTGGGGAAAGCTACCCATGGAAGAAGCCATTGCATCACAGGACCTAGGGGCCATGCTGGATGGCTGGGGTGCCCAAAGAAAGAAGCAGGAAGACCCTGAGCTAAAGCAAAGTCACTCAAGCCTGGAATACAATGGTAATCAGTTTTAACTTCTCCCTGGAAGTCAGGGAAGTTGCTGGAGTCAAGCAAGTCAGATAAGGTTTACATTCTAAAAGGTTTTGATATGTGGAGAATCACAGCATCAGAAGCAAGCGAGTCGGTCCACTACATACCTCCAAGTCTACAGCAGCCAAAGTGTGGCATGAACTTAGACACCCATCAGCATAGATGGAAAAGCCAAGAAGACACCATACAATAAAATACTCATGACGTGAGAAACAAGGCAATTCCAGCACACTCGATAGCACAGAAGTCATGCTCAGTGACAGACTCCAGGCACAAAGGTCTCACCATAAGTCAGCTCCATCTCCATGGTTTTTAAGACAGGGTCTCATTGTGTAGTTCAGGGTGGCTTGGGCTTTACGATGTACCCATCTTAGTCTTCCGAACACTGGGATCTCAAGTATGTGTCACTATACCTAGGACACTTCTGTGAGGTGTCCAGAACAGGCAAAGCTGGAGGGAATGGAGAAAGCCCTGAATGATGTCTATTGTTGATATGGGCACAGCCACACTGAGGACTCCAAGGCCTTGGACCCATGGAAAATTGGCAAAGCCATTTCCCTATATAGCCAGGTTCAAGAGGGATTAGAAAACTTTCCTTAGGGGTACTAGCATGAGGGTTTAAGGACAGTGGATCGGTGGGTACAAACACTGGCAACTGCAGCTTCCTCCTCCTGGATGTTTATAGCATCAAAGGACTTGCCTAGAGACAACCTCTTACAGAGATTAACTAACTCCTCCCCCTGTGCTGAGATTTCTGATTGCAGTGATAGCAGACCCCTACCTGATCCCAGCTTTCCTGTACCCCTGTCTGTGTGTCTGACCCTTCTTCATTCCCTTGCAACCCCTAGTCAGGGTTCCAGGACCCAAGTCATAGGAGATGTGGCACAAAGTCATAGAGAGAGAAGAGACTAGTGGTTGGCAGGGGCTAAGCTGAAGGAGAAACAGTGAGTGATTGTGTGTGATCCTACATTTGGGGTAAAGGGGGCATGGTGGTTTTTATAATGTGAACATATTTGGTGCATCACAGGACTCTGCACTTTAAAATGGCTAACAAGATGTACTGGCTACTAATGGGGGATGTCCTTCTGTATATATGTTTCCCTTATTTGTTTGAATAAAACACTGTTTAGCCAATACCCAGGCAGGAAGTATAGGCGGGGCTACCAGACCAGGGGAAGGCTGGAGAGAGGGGCAGTGGGAGGCAGAGAGGAGACACCATGTAGCCAAGGAAGGAGTTACAGGTCTGGACCCTTCTCTGGTAAGATAAGACCATGTGGAAATACTTAGATTAATAGAAATGGGTTAATAATTAAGAGAGCTAGCCAATAAGCCCTAGCCATTGGCCAATGGCTTTATAACTAATATAGTTTCCCTGTGTTTATTTGGGGCTAAAAGACTGTGGGACCAGGCTGGAAAGTTTCCCAGCAGGAGTATGGGGCAGATGAACATATTGCATCCACAGACAGGAAACAGAGAGACAGAGAGATGAATGCTGCTGTCCAGTACCTCCAGCTACAGGCTACTGTTGTCAACTGAACAAAATCTAGAATCATCTTGGAGTCCAGATATCCCTGTAGGAGGTCACTTTGATTGTGCTAATTGATATAGAATGACACATCTTAAAAGTTGTGTGACCATTCCTGGGGCAGGAGATCTTGAGCCATGTAAAGTGGAGAATGGGAGCTGAGGACCAGTGTGTTCTCATATCATCCTCTGCTTCCAGCTTCGGATACCTCAGTCTGCCTCAGTCTTTTGCTGCCATGCCCTCCCTCCAGTGTGACTGTATCCTTGAACTGTGAGCAAAAAGAAACCCTGTGGTTATCTGGGTATTTTATCCCAGCAACAGGAAAAGAAACTAAGATGCATAGCTATGGCTATATTGTTGTGGGATATTTGATCACAACTGTGAAACTCCGAGACTGTGTTAATAAAACTAACTTTGGTTCAGGGGACAGAGGCAGCGACTAGTTGACAGGAATTGGCCATAGAGACTACCCAGGAGCCAGGGATATGGATAAAGAGACATAGATGAAGGAATATGGAGGGACCTAGAGATTTGAAGACCTTTTTTGGTTTGGGATGAAGGGAAAGATGCTGTTTTGCTGGATCTCCAACCAAAAAGGAAGGTTACCTGGTTGCCTCTTGGCTTCTCTAGCAGGTTTCGCCCCAACATCTGACCCCCACATCTTTCTAGGCAAATAGAACAACATAGATTTTTTTTTAAAAAAGGACACTGTATAATTCAACATAATCAGAAAAAAATAAACCAATGGGAGAAGAGGTTGGAGTGATGATGTGTGGGAGGTATAGGGTGAACTGTAGCTGAGGGTGGGTCTCGGGATGTTTGGCCTACTTTACAAATGCACTAGGTATGCCAGGCTGTTCTTCAACGTAAGTCTCCAACTTAGAACAGCAAGGCCTATGGTGCAGGCGGGAGGATGGACATAGCCTCTGGATGTCATCAGCAGGATGGAGATGAGTTTCCTGATGGTCTACTCAACCACACATACAGGCAGAGACTGCAGGGCATTGAGTGGAGAATGGTAAAGAGGGGGAGGGGTTCCTCCTCATGTAAGGGGCCCTGCTGTGGTGCCACAGGTGATTGCTACATCGGAAAGAGTTCACATGATCCCCAGATATGACAAGTCATGGGAAAGATTTCCCAGCAGGAGTATGGGGCAGATGAACATATTGCATCCACAGACAGGAAACAGAGAGACAGAGAGATGAATGCTGCTGTCCAGTACCCCAGCCCATAGAATGCTACTACCCACATTCATAGTGAGCCTCTCCACCCCAATTAACCTGACCTAGAAACTCCCACCAAAACATGTACAGAGATTTGTCTCCTAGGTGATTGTATTTTCTGACAGGTTGACAGTCAAGACTGCCCATCCCAAGGATGCACCTGGCCACATAGTGCTACAGAGACTGAGCCCAGGATGACAACGAGACACATATTTGCAGTGGCAAGATGCAGGTACCTCATGTCTCCCAAGGATGCAGCTGGCCACAGAGGTTGAGCACAAGACGACAATGAGAGACACATTTGCAGTGGCAGGATGTCTCCCAAGGGACATGCAATTAGCTTTCTAAGTATCTATCAGACTATCAAGAGACAAAACCAGCTACGTGGAGATAGAGGACCAAGTGGAATTACAAGATTGGAGACTTCTCTGTACCTCCTGGGATCCCGTGAGGTGTTAAGACACAATAGCCACACTGCAAATATGAGATATTAACATCATCTCATAAACAACCTCTCAACAAAAATGGGACTGTGTCATGTATGAGGCTTTATGTCCCACTGGAACATCCTGGAGATACAGGAACCTGTTTGTGGTCTCTACTCACCTACACCATCCCACACACTTGGACTTTCAATGGTCCAATAACTAGATTTTTTGTGGTATTTGAAGACTCCATTCACACCTCTTCAACATTTCTTCCACTCAGTAATCCTTCAAGTGGAGATATTGCAAAATCCATCTCACAGACAAGAAAATTGGGTTCAGGGAGGTTAATTGACTTACTTGTGATCCAGCTGTGAGCAAACATGATGCTAAAACTTGGATGAGTCTTGGGCCTGCAAGTTCAATGCTTCCCTTGCCATTTGCCTCATCTGTCCTGGTCAAAGAGCTCTCTGCATCTCTATTCCTACTTCACTCCTGTCCTGTGGCAACCCTGTGCCCCAAAGTCAGAGGGACAAAGCAGTGTGCCAAAAACTCCAGAAAAAGTACCCCTTCAGCCTGACAACAAATCAGCGAGTGACCACACATATAGTTCGGTTCTTAACTGGAAAATGTCACAGACTATTTCCTGAGTGTTTCTTCTATAATGACTTCAAGTCATAGAAACATTTCCCAAGTTCAGACCACAGTGGCTTTGTGTGTGTGTGTGTGTGTGTGTGTGTGTGTGTGCACGCGCGTGCGTGCGTGCGTGCGTGCGTGTGTGTGTGTGTGTATGTGTGTGTTTGTGTGTGTAGGCATACATACACACTGGCCTCTTTAATGTTGATATCTCTTCTATGGGCAAGGATATCAGAGGTATAAGTAATTTAATATGAAACATAGGGATTAGAATGGGAAGAGCCCTCCATGGATTCATGCACTTTAAACACCTGGTCTCCAGTTGGCAGTGCTGCTTGGGGAGGTTATGGAACCATTAGGGTATGGAGCACTATTGGAGGAAGTGTGTCACTGTGGTGAGCTTCAAGTTTTATAGCTTCCCCTCTCTCTCCCTCCCTCCCTCTCTCTCTCTCTCTCTCTCTCTCTCTCTCTCTCTCTCTCTCTCTCTCTCTGCTTCCTCACCAGGAGGCTAGTCTCACACTCCCATATTCTATACCTCCTTCCATATGAATGGACTCCATCCCTGGAACTCAAGTCAAAAATACACCCTTTCCTCCTATAATTTGCTTTTAGCCATGATATTTTATCACAGACAGAAAAATAATACAGAAACCATTTCCATTTTGCACATAAACTTCTACATGTTCCATAATGTCTTCAGGAAGCCACATGGCCTAGCTCTATAATGAAGAAGAGGCTCCCAAGGAAGCCACATGACCTAGCTCTATAATGAAGAGGCTCCGGTAAAGATGTAACCCTACTAAAGTGGCTCTGAAAAGCATCACTCTGCCCTAGACAATGACCTGGTTCATCTCAGAGCACCATATGAGACATGTTTTCAAGTATTCTGTCAACTGTTCCTAGCTCTGTTTCTATAGGAATTGAAAGAAAACTTAGCATCATCAAGAGACAGGATTGTTGAGCCACTCATGTTTCTGATCCTAATGTCCCACCTTTGAGGACAAGGATAAGTCTACAGAGCTGAAGAACGATTGGCAATTGATACTGAAAATGACCCATAACCATCACAGCCAGAGACCAAGGAGGACAATGGAGTATAGGGAACTGTTAGACCCACGGAAAACTCAGGTATCCGGGGTCCCAGGCCATGACCTTGGTCACCCCAATCACCAGGCAGATTTGAGAGCTTGCTGCAAACTGCATGAGGCTTTATTGGTTTTTTTTAATGAGCTAACCCCATGTTAGCTCGGGTCTTTCACCCATCTGCCATGGCGGATGGCTAGCAAAGACATCTCCTAGGGGCTCCCGATCTTGTAAGGCAGCATAAGGGGAGTGTCTAGGGGTACGCACAGGCTCAGGATTGGTGTGTCTCCAGGCTTGGAGGGCTTGCCCTGTGTTGATTGGCCAACTGGTTATTATAGCCCATAGACCCTCCCAGGGTGGTTGCTATGCTCTGTGAGTCATTGCTGTCCGTAAAGTACACCCAGGGTCGTAAAGCATAGCGCTACCAGCTAACTTCTGATTGGTTCCTTGTCACGAGGCAGGCGTCTGACCTCTAAGTGACCAAGGCAAGGTTATGGCAAGCACATGTTACTGTCATGGCTGCCGAAATGGGGAGCTGGTCCCTTCAGAACCACAAAGACACTCAGGAAAAGGAAGAGATTAGCAGTAAGAACTTGAATGTGTGCATACCCAGGCATCTTCTCTTTCTGTAGCTGGTCAACTGTATAAGGTGACCATCATACCACCACGTGACCCATAGATGAGGAATGAATTTCACCTCTGTCCCACCAGTAATGAGCCACATGGCCCCAAACAGTCATACCACTTCAGTTTCTGGGTTCCCTCTGCAGATAGTGAAGGGACCAGCTTCCCTTTCGGCAGCCATAACAGCCGAACACATGCTTGCCATAAACCTGCCTTGGTCACTTAGAGGTCACAAGGAACCCATCAGAAGTTAGTCACTAGAAAGTCAGATGCCTGTCTCGTGACAAGGAACCAATCAGAAGTTAGCTGGTGGCGCTATGCTTTACGACCCTGGGTGTGCTTTATGGACAAGCGCACAGCAATGACTCACAGAGCATAGCAACCACGGGCCTATGGGCCATAACAACCAGTTGACCAATCAACACAGGGCAAGCCCTTCAAGCCTGGAGGCACACCAATCGTGAGTCTGTGCATACCCCTAGACACTCCCCTTAAGCTGCCCTATAAGATCTTTCGGGAGCCCCTAGGAGCCATCTTTTCTAGCCATCCGCCATGGCTAGAAAAGGTAACATGGGGTTAGCGCGTTAAATTACAATAAAGCCTCGTGCAGTTTGCAGCAAGCTCTCGAATCCGCCTGGTGATTGGGGTGACCACGAACGTAGCCTGGGACCCTGGATACTTGAGTTTTGGGGGGTCTAACAATAGGAAATGAAAACTTTCTCACAGTAGTCTCATAAGGACTGAATAGAACACCATATGTACAAGTGCTCAGAGTATTAGCTAAATGACAGTAAGTGGTGTGGCCAAAATGAATGAGCTATTTCGTCGTGGCCTGGCTGGTCTCGGCTCCAAACCACAACAGACATGAGGTTCGGCCTGAGTGGGGGAGTGTGGCCTTGGAAACTCCTAGCAATCCAATGGCGATAAAGACCAAACACAGGCATCTTGTCATCTCTATTGAGCTCTCAGTCCATTGTTGTAAAACTAGAGTCTCTTGTTTATTTAGCATCTTCTTGGCTGTTCCTTAACTATGCTTCCACGGCCACGAGGAGGCCATTTCTGTCCATCTGTTGACTCCTCTCTGCTAGATGGCTCCTAACTCTCTGTCCTCATTTGTTACTCACACACCTAGCACCTCTGCCCAGGTGCAGGCCTATTCAAATGCTTAGTTCTGTAGAGATGCAAACCAGGAGACATTCACACTGAGGCTATGCTAAATGATAGCAGACTTGCTCAAATTAGCAATACAATAGTGGGCCGGAGCTCCTGGGTGCTCCTGGTTCCTGGAACCTCTGGAAATTTCATAATGGAATTTTCCTCCCTCACTCCGTCACTAATTGAATGGCAATAATAACGATAGATAAACATTTAACCTATACAATGAACTTTATGTGTATTATCTAGTTAACCTGCCACTGGGGAAAAAAAAAACCTCCTTGGGGAGGGAGATCTTAACATCTGAAGGGACCAGCTTCCCTTTTTGCAGCCATAACGGCCAAACACGTGCTTCTATGACCTTGTCCTAGACACTAGAAAGTCAGATGCCTGCCTCGTGACAAGGAACCAATCAGAAGTTAGCTGGTAGCGCTATGCTTTACGACCCTGGGTGTGCTTTACAGACAAGCTCACAGCAATGACGCAGAGTATAGCAACCACCCTGGGAGGGCCTATGGGCCATAACAACCAGTTGGCCAATCAACACAGGGCAAGCCCTCCAAGCCTGGAGGCACACCAATCGTGAGCCTGTGAATACCCCTAGACACTCCCCTTACGCTGTCCTATAAGATCTCTTGGGAGGCCCTAGGAGCAGTCTTTTGCTAGCCATCTGCCATGGCTGGTGGGTGAAAGACCCGAGGTAACATGGGGTTAGCTCGTTAAATTACAATAAAGCCTCGTGCAATTTGCAGCAAGCTCTTGAATCCGCCTGGTGATTGGGGTGACTGCAGTCGTGGCCTGGGACCCCGGATACCTGAGTTTTCTGGGGGTCTAACACATCCACATTTAGAAGACAAGGGAGATAATCTACAGAGAAATAAAATGCACACCAAGTTGCCACACAGTTAAGGAACACTAGAGACAGTTCAGATGCCTGTAATGAATCTAAAGTCCACACTCTTAATCACAAAATCAGGGAGATAATAGTAGAAGGAAGAAGAGAAAGAGGAAGAAGAGCAAAAGGGAAGAGACAGAGAAGGGAGGAAGGGGGAGGAAGAGGGAGAAGAAAAAAGAGGAGACAGTTGAAGTCTCATGGCTCATTTGAGCCTCACAGTGACCCTATGAGGCAGGTATTACCTTAACTCATTTTATAGGTAAGGACACTGAGGGGCTGGGAGTCTGGCTGATTAACTTTCATTAGTGGCTTGAAAGAAAGGAGGGAGAAAGAGTTATGATTCCTTCAAACTAATGACCCAGTAGCAAAGGGTGGTGAACAATGAATGGGTTGGTCACTTGGTCAGACTTCACTGAGTTAAAATCTCAGGTCCATCACTTATTGTTCTATAGCCCTAAGTGAGCCACTGGGCCTTATTGTGCCTTAGTTTCTCACTCCTGGATGATTTACTGTGGGGATTAAACAAGCTCATAAATGCTAAGAACCTACTATTCATTGTGGGGTCTCTGCATGGCACACAGCTCCTGGAAGCATGTTAGAAACGCAGGCTCCGGGCTGCCTCAGTCACTCATCTGCTGCATGCTGATCTCTGAGAAGAGCGGAGAGGGACATGGTAAGAGCACTATTGGCTCGTGCCTCTGTTATCATGACAGATGTGATGGAGGAGAAGCTAAGGAAAGTGGGAAATGATGTAGGTCAGTGAGCTGGGGCTAAATGGTGAGGGATCCAGCCCTGAGTATAAGGACATAGCAAGGACAGAGATGCCTTAGAGGGTGGGTCTCTCCAGGCAACAAGGGAATAATGAAGAATTCTCTTCCATATGAGATTAACCAAACCAATGACTGAGCCTCAGATGAGCAAGTACTACTAGATTCCCTGACTGCAAACCATACCCACCCAGATATGGGACAGGGGACAGACTCTACACAGGCCTATATGTCTCGTCTGGCTCATCCACGAGCTGCTATACCAATGAATTCTTTTTACCCCTCACCCCACTGTGAGTCCATGCCTAAAATTGTCCTTGTTTCCATCAAGGTGTGTTCAACCTGGGAAACTCTACCCAAAGTGAGGATCCATCCTTGGATACAGATTACCCATAAGGAGATTATAATCATAAACTTGTGGGTGAAGGGACCAGCTCCCCATTTCGGCAGCCATAACAGCCGAACACATACTTGCCTGACCTTGTCTTGATCACTAGGAAGTCAGATGCCTGCCTCGTGGCAAGGAACGCATCAGAATTTAGCTGGTGGTGCTATACTTTATGGCTCTGGGTGTGCTTTACGGACAAGTGCACAGCAATGACACGCAGAGCATAGCAACCACCCTGGGAGGGCCTATGGGCCATAACAACCAGTTGACCAATCAACACAGGGCAAACCCTCCAAGCCTAGAGGCACACCAATCGTGAGCCTGTGCGTACCCCTAGACACTCCCCTTACACTGCCCTATATCTCTATGCAGTGGCTTTGAAGCGTCTTTCCTAGCCATCTGCCATGGCGGGTGGATGAAAGGCCCAAGCTAACATGGGGTTAACTCGTTAAACAACTACAATAAATGCAGTTTGCATCAAGCTTTCGCCTCCGCATGGTGATGGGGGGGGGGGCGCAGTCCTGGGCTGAGATCCTGGGGGCCTGAGCCTCCGGAGGTCTTTCAGTGGATAGAGGCTGAGGACAGAGAGGGACAGCCAACATCTGGGTCTAGAGTAAATCCCTCTCTAATACTATAGAGAATGAGACTGGTAAAGATAGTTCTCACAGCTGAGTACCCCAACTTCCACATGAGTTGATCTTGCTCCGAGCTATTGAACTAACAGAATCTAGGATGCGGCATTCAGCTAGGTGACAGCATCAAGTATGTACAATGGATCTCATAGCTACAGTGTTACTGTATCTCAACTGTGAGAGTCAATAGTCTGAGATAAGACTGTCTACTGAATTAGGGACTTCAAAAAGCTATAGGAGACAAATCTGTTGTACCCAGGCCCAATCTTAACCTTGATTCAAGAGCCATGTTGGTCATCAGTGGTTCCTCTCAGCTTGTGGGCCCATCATCCTTGACTTCACATTCACAGAGTGCTAGCCATGTACATGGGTAGTTTGCAGATTTTCTATCTTAATAAGGACACTGGTCATATTGAACATTGGCCCTCACACTCCAGTATAAGTTAACTTAACAATGTGCATATGTGACTACCAGTCTTCAAATGCAGACACATTGGAAGGCACAACAGATAGAGCCTTATTATGTGCACTGTGAGGAAACACCACTTGTTTCACAACCCCCAACCTTATCTTGCATACAAGTCTTAGCCTCAATGCCTAGCAAAGTTCAGATTAGTGTTGTAAGGAATTGTGTGCCCTCATTGCCAAACTCCCACGAGGTCAGGGGGAAGAGTGCTAATGGCTTCTGCAGCAGGTTGTCTCAGAGATACAGCCCATCCATGCCCAGCTTGTGAGGGCAGCATTCACTAAGCTCACTAGTGCTCTGTAACTCCCCATCCTTCTCCTTTCCAGGACCCCAAATATTCCCAAAAGAGCTGAAATTTGGGATTCCCACAGTTGGCATTTCTGGCATGATTGGTGCCACCGGTAAACTGAACCACAATCTAGGAGTAGAAGGCGCTCTGTTCACTAGAGCCTGTGCTGACTGCTGCATTCAACCATCTTATTTTTTTTCTGCTTTTAACAAATAAAGGAAAGGAAGAGGGAGAGGAAGGAATGAAGGAGAAAAGCAAGAGACAAAAGCAGAAGAAAAGCCAGTCATGACTACAAGGCTCTGTTGCCATATGAGACTTTGCAGTTTTGCTTTGAGGGTGAAGCCGCTCGAGACGGATTGCAATGTTGCACCAGCTCTGGCCCCATGAAGGCTGGTGAGATGTAAAGTGAGAAATCTTAATTTTGGTGGCAGTTGCACAGAATCAGAGCTGGAAATCAAAACTACCCAGAGTCCCAGTCCTTGTTTCATGTAGGCACTAACTGCTCCTTTGTTTACCTCACTATCATGGTGGGTGCTTGGAGCCATCTGGATCCAAGGCCCCTCTGTGCCCCTTGAGACCCCAGACCCTCCAGAATGGGTATTTTGAGGCCCCTATGGTGAGCTGGAGGACTCTTGGGTTGGGGGAGTTAAAAGAGCACACATGCATTTGGAAAATCTATGGCTTTCCAGCACAAGTTTCTATTTTTAATGATCATGACAAATGTTTTGTTTGTTTTTAAGCTGGAGTCTGCCTCCCTTTCATCATTAGAATTCCGTGTTTTCCTCTCTTCTGCCTTTCTTTCTCACTTACCTCACTTATAGCTCCTGGAGATACCCAAGTGTGAACAACCTTTTAAATAACAAAGGAATGCCAAAATAAGAAAATGTGAGTTCATGGGCTTTGTCTTAATGTCAGAGTTCACTTGTAAAACTGTCTTGGTTTTTACCATTTCATGGAGAAATGGGAAATCTTAAGACATTGAAAGTTCTGTGTGAGCACCCTTACCCATCACACCCCACCCCCCCACACACCCCCGTCCACCTCACTGCTAGCTGAGAACACAGCATCAGTAGATGGACCCAAGCCATCTCTAGTCTCATACCCAACCTCTACTTAACCCATCCCTTTCTCTCCTCCTGCTGCTTCTCAGTTCACACTTCCTATAGAATACACCCTTCTATCCCCACACAGATGCCCCTGCCTCCACCCAGAGGTCAGATGTCTCTGCTCTGACACTCTCCCGTGCTAATTTCTCCTGATCTGGTCTTACTCTGATCTATGATCTGTACTGTACTCTCTGATCTCCATATACTCCATATACTCCTAAAATGCCCTCTGCTTCCTGTCCTGAGAATAAGTAATATTTAAAATGACACCTCTCCCACCCAAAACTAATGCTATTGAGGCACTCCAATCCAAGGATCACCAATGCCCTCAAACTTCTGTGTCTGTAGGGCTATGCAGCATAGGTGGGGGATATCTCTATGCAGCCAAGGGCACCCCCACCTATGATACCTGCCCCAAGATGACTGACTGGCCTCAACATAGTAGCTTGCAGCTAACTTGGTCTCATCCACCTGGCTCTCCATGTCCTCACGCCTTCCCTTTCTCCCCAGCCATTCAATCCTTGACTTTCTTCTATATCATGTGATGGGGATGTCCTTCTGTATCTATGTTTCTATTATTGGTTGATAAATAAAACACTGTTTGGACAATAGAGGCAGGAAAATAGGCAGGGCTAGGAGATGAGAATTCTGGGAAAGGTAGGCAGAGGGAGACAACAAGGAGATGCCATGTAGCTGAGGAAGGAATAACAGGTTTGGACCCTTCTCTGATAAGATAAGACCATGTGGAAATACTTAGATTAATAGAAATAGGTTAGTAATTAAGGTAGCTAGCCAATAAGAAACCTAAACCATCGGCCAACAGTTTAATAATAAATATAAGTCTTTGTGTGCTTATTTGGGGCTGAGGGCAGTGGGACCTGGTGGGAAAGAAACTCCAGCAAGAGTCAAGAGGACTGATATCCCACCTCTCTGTGTCACAGGCCACTGTGCCTCTCACGGTTGACAACTTCACACAGGATGTATCCACCCCTCCCCTTCTCCCATCTAAGCCTCTTCTAAGTCCATTTCCTGTTATAGCCCCAACTATCCACCAAGCAAGCACCCTCCTATCCCAGGCTATTAGCCCGAGGGTAGTCCTAGACTGTTGCCCCATTCCTGGAGTAATCTGAGTGAATACATCCAACACAAGCAGAAGTTTATCGTGGGGCTGCACTGGGGTCCCACCCTGCAAAGCACACCAATCACAAGATGGACACATGCATACTGAGAGAGCATTTGGGGCTGTGGAAATGGCACAGTGGACAAATTACTGGCTGAGCAAGCATGAGGGCCATAGCTTAGATTCCATGGCACTCACATACAGACTGGGCAGCTGGCTGTAATCTGAGAGAGAGGCAGAGACAGAAACAGAAAGACAGAGAGGTGTGAAGCAAGCTCTCCAGCTAGCTTTACCAGAGTCAAGAAGCTCTGGGCTCAGGAGCAGACCTGACTCAAATACACTAGGTTAAAGGGTGTCAGGTACACCTAATGTCAACTACAGGCCTACACACACACACACACACACACACACACACACACACACACACACACACACACACACCCATACATACACGCACAGAGACACACAGAAACATACACACTCACACAGATGCACACACATACACACACACAGATCCACATATACATTCACACACATACTCATACACATAGATACACACACACACTATATACTCAGAGACACAGACACACACACTGCATACTCAGAGACACAGAGACACAGACACACTCACATACACACAGAGACACAGATACTCACACACATGAATGCTCACACACACACACACACACACATATACAGACACATACACAGAATATGCACATACACATACTCACAGAGACACACACAGGTGCTTTACAACCTGTGCCAGGAACCCCCACCCCCATGAGCGAATTACTCTTCTCTAAGAGCTTTGTCCTAGCACAAGCAGAAGTAATCTCCCCAGTTGCCAGGATTCAAATGATACAGTGTATGTGTACAGCATAGAGACGCTTGAACTGTGCTCCCAGCTCACCTTCTGAGCAAGCTTGGTGGTTCCCTGATGCTCCATGCTGCCAGCACCCTGTGTCTGATCCCTTCCCTGGAGTTAATGACAGAACTCATCCAAGCTGGACACACCCACCTCTAGGCTTTCCTCTTGTGAGTTCCATCCTCTCCACAATCTCATGTTCTGATTCTACATCACCTCGATCTTTAGGTCCTTGCTCTGAGGCTGTCTGCTGGGAGGTGGTGCTCCAGGATGTGTTTGGTCCATGTCAACTGTCATCTCTGGAATGTCCCACCTTACCTCCACCAGCCACTCAGAGTGGGCATGGCTATGCCTCCTCCTCCAGACTTTGTTTCTCTTCCCTGTGCTTTTATTTTTTATTATATTTATTTATTGTGTATACAGTGTTCTACCTACATGTATGCCTGCACACCAGATGTCACTACAGATGGTTGTGAGCCACCATGTGGTTGCTGGGAATTGAACACAGGACCTCTGGAAGAGCAGCCAGTGCTCTTAACCGCTGAGCCATCTCTGCTGTGCTTTTAAGATGCAACATTCCACTCCCCTCGTAATGAATACAATTCTCTCCCAACATGCCTCTCCGTTTGCCCTTTGGTTTCTCAAATAAATAACTCAATGTCAGTGACAAATCAGCATGCTAGGAGGTTGGGGACAGAATCATCCTTTCCCTCCCCTGTGATGTAAAAAGGAACAGGCATAAAAGTTCACCTGGAACACAAGAGTGCTTAAGAGCCAATAGCCTCCATCTTTCTTCTAGCTCAACCAAGTGTGGCATATTTTGAATGATGACAAAGTTGGACCCCATGTAGATTTATGTCCCTGTTTTCTCTCTATTGCTGTGATAAAGACTGTAACTGAAAGTAACTTGAGGAGGAGAGGGTCTATTTGACATGTATGTCCGAATCACAGTCTGCCATGAGGGGAAGCCAAACAAGAGCTCCAGTCAGGAACTGAAGCAGAGATTGTAAAAGAATGCTTTTTACTGGCTGTTCCCATGGCTTGCTTAGCTTGCTTTCTCATACAGTCCAGGACCACCTGCCCAGGGGTGGCCCCATCCACAATGGTCCGAGCCCTCCCACATCAATGGCTAAAAAAGAAAATGCTCCCATAGACTTGTCTATACGCCAGTCTGATGGAGGCATGTTCTCAACTGAGAGTTCCTCTTCCCAGATGACCTTAGCCTGTGTCAAGTTGGCAAAAGCTACCCAGCTTGATATTGGATACCTTAGCTGTCACAGTGAAAAGTCTCTGGGCAATTTCTGTATATTCTCCAGAATATACAGAAACTTGGTCTTGGTCTGATGTCTATCCCGAGTAGGATCCAAAGAGAGCAACACCAGCCCAAATGTCACATCACAAATGAAGAGATGCCTAGCTTCAGAGACTTGCAATAGTGACACCTACAATAGGACAGTGATAGTGCTCCAGGAGATTCAAGGCTGTGTCCAGGACTGGTTGGAGCACATCAGGTCACCATCTCAGTGGACATTATCCATAGCATATTACATATGGAAGAGAGAGGCAGGTGGGGAAAGCAAATGACTCAGCAACCCACCCCCACCAAAGGCCTATGTGAAAGGCCAGCATTTCTGCAATGCTGTCCATTTCTCCTGCAAGTTGCCCTTTGACCTCATATGCACATGATGGCACATGCACTCCCATGTGTGCATAAACATGCATGAGCGCACACCCTAAATAAGTAAAATGTAAAAATACATTTATATGTATGCAATCTGAGAAATAATATTCCACACCACTCAGCCTGGCTCTCACATCAGAGTTCTCTGATCTACTAGAGTTACCTTGGAACCAGTGGGCAGCTGTAGGTACCATGTCAACCCATCTGCTTGCTTCCAGACTCCCTCTATGCAGGAGAACTGTATTAGTCACCTTTCTGGTTGCTTTAAACAAATGACTAGAAGTGACTTAAAGAAAGACAGATTTGTTTATTTATTACAGTTCAAAGGGTGGTAGTCCATCATGGTGGATCAGTCATAGCAACAGGAGCATGGAGTAGCTGGCCATACCCCTTCCACAGTCAGGAAGCAGAGAGCCTGGACTAATAACTCACTTCCTCTAACAAGGCTCCATAACTTTGCCAAACAGTGACACTAGTTGGGGACCAAATGTATAAACACACAAGCCAGTAGGATATGCTTTACATGCAAACCGCCATAGGAACTTTAATCCACTACATGTGCTTTAGCTTTCAGATCCTCATTTGGTCTTTTCAGTGTGCACTGAGGAATTAATTTCAATTGATTCAATGTTAAAATTTGATGCAAAGCTCAGTTTGGAGTTAAAATTATGTATGTGCAATCATTTTTGTAAAATGAATTATTATCTGGGGTTTATAAGAGGGTATTTTTAGTTCAGTTGTCCACTCTGGTCTGCAGATTTGTCCTCCAAAGTTTCCATTACCAGAGGACAGCTGTGTTCTTATATGGTACAGCAGTGGTTCTCAACCTGTGGATCATGACCCTTTCACAGAGGTCACTTAAGACCATCGGAAAACAGATATTTACATTGTGATTTACAACAGTATATCAAAATGACAGTTATGAAGAAGCAATGAACATAATTTTATGGGTGGACCCTCTCTACCTCACAAAAACATGAGGAACTGTATTAAAAGGTCACAGCATTAGGAAGATTGAAAACCACTGTGGTAAAGGAGAAAAACTTATTACAATGGTGAGAGAGAGAGACAGCATTCGAGGAATTCTTATTATAGTGTGTAACTGTAACATTCACTCTTACCACTATTGATAATGTCTTACTTTTTCTAACCATAAATTAAGCTTTGCCTTAGGGGTGTGGAAAATAGCTCATGTAGGGCTGGTTGCCATCTAGAGTTTCAGACATCTTCTGGGGCCTTGGAACATATCTCTGTGGATAAGAGGGATGCTGGCTATGGATAGGAAGACAGCTCCATCAGTAAAGTGCTTGTTGGGGCATGTATGAGGACCTGAGTGCAATCCCCAGAACCCAGGTAAAAAATGCTGGGATTGGTAGTATATGTCTCCAATCCCAGCACTGGAAAGACAGAGACAGGCGGGTCCCTATGGCTTGCTGGCCAGCCAGCCAGCCCAGCCAAATCAGGGAATTCTGGTTAGTGGGTGTGCCTATGACTTCTGCATGGATGTACATCCTTGAAACCCCCCTCTCTCTCCCTCTGTCTCTCCCTCCCTGACCCCTCTCTCTCTCACACATGAGCATATGCATGCACACAATAAAGAATAAGACAGGGGCCGCTCTTATAGTGAAGACATATATATTGAGGACCTGCAGGTCTCAGGACATTTGTGTTCTTGATGTCACTTGAGCCTCACAGTCACCCTAAGAAGTAGGCAAGCTCCTATAGGAGACAAGAATCTGGGCCAGATCTGGGTGTTGTGCTTGAGCCCAAACCTCTTCCAATTGATTTTCAGAGGTCTGTGTTCCTCCAAATAGTCAACAAGAAACACGGGAGACAGTAGGCTTCCGAGACATGTGGACCGGCTGCTCTTTTCTATTTAAGGGAATCTCAAAGCACACACCATAAATTATCCTTTCTTCTGCATCCAGCTCTCCCCACAGGCACTGGGTCCAGAGCCAGCCCTCCAGCTTGGGACCAGGCAGAGCTGGTCCACCACCCCACCCTATTGGAGAGCCACAGCGAGACACAGATCCACCCACAACACAGGGCTCCTGTTGCCTGCATCTTCCTCTCTACCCAGGTGACGGACAGTGCCAGGTTGCCAAGTTCCTCTTTAAAATTTTAAACATACACTAAGACTTTGCAAGATACCAGTTTTCACCCGACCCTCTCAGCACTAGCCACTGAGCTCACCAACCCTTACCTATTCTCCATGCTTCTTTCTTTTATTGAGCAATCCCTGTCTCCAATAATCCTTACTAAGGACTCTGCTTTTCCAAAAAGAACAGTCATCCTCAATATTTAAGTAATCAACCAGCTTTGTTTGTTCTTATCTGGAGATGAGGAAGGAGAAAATTAACAGCCCATGATGGGGGAACACTAGACACTCTGGGTCTGCTGTGCCCCAAGACAGCCCTTCTACCCCCATGGTGTGGCAGCCCAGTTCTCTTCCTGGAATTCAGCTTTCATTCTAATACACCGACAGTGGCATCTTAAGAGTTGAGTGATTTTTCTCATCCTGGGGTTGTCATACAAGCCTATTAGCAGGGATACATTCTGGGGGCAGCTTTTGAAAGTCTGTCTGCAAACAGCACCAAGACTAAATGAGTGACCCTGGACTAGTGGGGACACAGCTTTTTGCAAAGAGAAGCCAAGAGGAGTCTTGTCTCACCCTGCCAGGAGGTCTAGACAGCAAGTGTCCATCAGTTGAGCCAAATGCCATGCTTTCAAGTGAGGGAATTCTAGTTATGAATTCAAGGCAGTCTGGTTTGTTCCTTAAAAGCAGTGTTGAAAATTCACACCAGTAATATTCATATAGGCTCACATTCTATGTCACGAGCCTTTTATAATGTATGTGAAGCAAGGATGCTTTCCAAAGCAAGAATAGATTCTGTGTGCTTAGAAACGGACAACAGCTTTGTGGCTGAGTGGTTTTCACGTGCAGGTTAGTTCCCCCCCCCCCCATTCACCCTCTGTCTCCAGTGTTCTCCTCAGTGGTTCTATGGCTATATCCTCTAGAATACAGACAACCGTCACACCTCTAGCAGCACTCTGGGTGTGAGTTTTAAACAACACAGGTAAGTCAGGAGGCCAACTTCCCTTCTCAGACCGATGGTGTTTGTGGTAAACTCTTTCTGGTTTTGTATGAGAGAGGGTGAGCATGAAGCTGACGGATGGCCAGAGTCTGCAGAGTGTTTTGTTTTCAACAGAGCGAGCTGACCTGAGAAATCCCTTCCTATGGGTGCATGGTGCTTCTGTGAGCAGAAGAGGCAAAGACTTATCATTTTTCACCAAAAGGTGAAATTTTTAATGCAAAAAGATGTTTTTTGCATTAAAATAATCACTATCATGAATACAGAGATTCAGCATCACACTTTTAATAAAATGAGGTTTCAGAAATAAGGTGTATATTATATATAAAATATCACAAATCATTTTCTAAAAATATTCCAGAAGTATAGGGTTGAGACTACATCGTAGAAAGAAAATTGTACAGTATTTTACACACCAGATAACATATGTGGGTGTGTATCTATCAGTCCATCTAACTACCAATGTGCCTAAACAGTAGTTGTAACCATAAGAATTCTGGGGAGATTTTCACCATTTAAAAGTTGGGGGCTGGAAAGGTGGCCCTGTGGTTGAAAGTGCTTGCTGCTCTTCCAGAGAACCAATGTTTAGTTCCCGGAACCCATGTCAGACAGCTCACAACTGCCTGTAATACCAACTATAGGACATCTTGTGCCTTTTTTGGGTCTCTGTGGGTACACACACACACACACACACACACACACACACACACACACACACACACAGAGAGAGAGAGAGAGAGAGAGAGAGAGAGAGAGAGAGAGAGAGAGAGAGAGAAATATAAATCTTAAAAAATAAAAGTGTGTTCTTACAGATTCTGAATTTCTATGAGTCTGTGAGATCATCTTATTTCTAAACAACAAAAAAGGTACTAAAAATCCCCCTTTAAATAAAATCTATGTGTTGTAGTCATCCCCTTGGCAGTAAAGGGACAAAGCAATATTGCCTTGTTCTGTGATTCTGAGAATATTTTAGCCTTTTGAATATTCTAAATCTAATTCACACATAATAAAAAAGGAGACATATTTCCCAAGAGACTTCCAAATGGCTTCTTCAAAACAGACTTATGGCATAAGACTATAGACTAGAGTTAGGTCAGGGAACGGGCTGCCTCTGCTGTGGGACATTCATTTCCCACTCCTGGCTACATTTTTTCGTATCATGAGCAATTGCTAAAAGCAATTTTCTTGTTGGCACAACTGGTGAAAAATCAAATGATCCATCCATCCACAAATAGCCAAGTGGGTACCAGTCAGAGTCTACAAAAGTATGATAGTTAGAAGATGCAAAAATAGGGACCAGGTGGTCAAAGGATCGCCCTACAATAGGTCACCCCTCCAGCCATACTATTCCCTTTGTAGGGAGATGTTGCTTCCTAAAGCTTTTGGGTTGAGTTTTTTTTTTTGTTTTGTTTTGTTTTTTTGTTTTTTGTTTTTTGTTTTTTTTCTTTTACTTTTTTTTTTTGTGGGGGCAGGGTAGCCTATATCTCAGGCTGATCTTGAACTGGCTCTGCAACTGAATGTTCCATTGAATTTCTGATCCTCCCATCCCTACCTCCTAAGTGTGAGGGTTACAGGCATGTGCCATCATAGCCAGGTTTATGTGCTGCCAGGATCTAATCCGGGGTTTCCTGCATGCTAGACAAAGACTCTATGAGCTACAATATGTGCAGCTCTGATGTTTGTTTCTGGACAGAGTCACCTGTTGTGGTTAGAGAAATGTCCCCCACAGGCTCTTGCCTTTAAATACCAGGTCCCTGGCTGGTGGTACCTTTGTGGGAAGTTGTCACATGTTTAGGAAGTGCATCTGGTTAGCTGGCCAGCAGGGGTGGGATCTCTTAGGGAAGAACTTCGAGGGTTCCATCTGGTCCAGCTTAGGCTCCTATCCTACAATCTGGTCCTGACAGCATTTGAGAAGCTTCATGATATACTCCTGAAGCCATGGAGCTCTTCCACCATGCTTCCCTGCCATGATACGAGCAATCTCCTGAAACCATTAACCAGAATAAATTCTGGCACCTGTAAGTTGCTTCCATTGTGGTATTTGTTTGGCCACTAATCTCAGACCCTCGGCCTGTGCCTATATTTTGTTCATTCTTGAGAAAGTGGACTGTGTTAAAAGTGTGTGATAAAGATATCCCAAACATATCACAGTAGACATTGGGACCTAATTTGTGCCCAGCCGAGGCAGCTGGAGCTGCAGTCCTGCCATGGTCCCACTTTGCCTGCTGTAGCTCACTCTCAGCTGTGAGAGTGATGCAAGTAGGAACACAAGGACCTACAGGCTGCAGGTGAATGAACACACTGTGATTCTTATCACCCACCAACAATATACTGTGCTGGACAGGTGCTTATCCCAAGCCTCCTAGATTCCAAAAGCTGAAATGCTGCATAGGGCAATGGGGACTCAAGTTGCCCAGGTGCTCAGAAGCTAACTAATGAATGAGCCATGAGTGAATGCACGAAGGCAGACAGCACTTGAGAAAATCCAGAGGTTAATTTGGAACATATTTTTAAACAAAACTAAACTGTTTTGAACTGTTTTCTTTTTTTTAATTTCAAATCATGAAGCATAAAAACAAAATGTTAAGTAGACCACAGGATATGACAGTGATAGTACCAAGTAGCCATAAAATTCCCTTTTAAACCTGAGCAATAAGGTAAGAAGAGAGGCAGAGGTGGTGGGACTCTTCAGAAGCTTGCAATCCAGCTAGCCTGCTTCACTTTATATGTTCTTCAATTGTTTCCCATTTGTCTATTTATTTGGAGGCACATATGGGGGAGACACATATATGGAGGTCAGAAGACAACTGTCAAGAGTCAACTCTCTCCTTCCACACATGGACCCCAGGGATTGAACTCCAGCCTTCACACTCAGCAGGAAGCACCTTTGCCCACTGAGCCATGTCTTTGTTATTTTTCTATCTCTAAGACACCATGATCAAGGTACCTTACAGAAGAAATTATTTGGGACTCACAGTTCCAGAGGGCTACAGTCATGACTATTATGGTTGGCAGCATGGCAGCCAGCAGGCATGGTGCTGGGGCAGTAGCTGAGAGCTCACATCTTGAGACACAAGCATGAGGGGGTCAAGGGACAGAGAATGGCGTGGATTTTTGAAACCTCAAAGCCCACCCCCAGTGACAGTGACATACTTCCTCCAACAAGGCCACACCTCTTAATCCTTTCCAAACAGTTGCACCAACTGAGGATCAATTACTCAAACATTTAACCCTACAGGAGGCATTATCATTCAAACCACCACATTTTCTCTTGTTAATATAGAAAAAGTCAAATTGCAAGCACTGTGACACATGATATAGCAGGTGTTTTGCAAGCAAGCTCTGAGCTACATGTTTGATTTGAGGTGTCATTTGAAATACTTAAATATTAAATCTCTGTCAGATTACATAAATGTGGGGAGAGAAAAATCTGATAAAGTGCCAGAACCCAATAAAAGAATGTGGAACACCACAAAACCTTATAGGCACTGGTCAGTGTCATCTAAAAAAACATTTGAGAACTGAGGTGAAGTTTCCTACAAAGCATGCACACTTGAGAGCAACCCGAGTTGGACAAGCATTGTTTGTGTTCCAACTGAATATGTGATTGAAGAGTAAGCATCGCTCAACATCACTGTGGCAACTCCCCATGGTGTTATACATTTCATCATATACTTTCCTGGAAAACTGTCAGTCATGTTGATACAAAAAGTCATAAGGTGTTGTGACTGCCTCGACCAGCAAGGAAGACGCAACACTGAGACTCTTCCTTAAGCAGTTTACTCAGGAAACTTAAACAATCTTCTGACGCTGGGGAAAGCCAGCCCACAGCTTAAAAGCACTCTTGCCAGCCAACCCCAGAACACCATGTGGCTAAGGCAGATAGGCTCGCATTTGCTGATGCAAGTTTGAATCTTAGACCAAGCCAAATAAGGAGTTGTTTATTCCAGAGAGCGCTCACCCTCGGGATGGTGGAAGGCGGAAACCTGTGCCATCTTTAAGGCACAGCGCATCACAGCTCTCCACAATAAGGGTAATGTATAGTAATTCCAATAGCAGCAGCAGGAGGAGCCATGATCAGATTTTTCTCAGTTCCAGTCACATTGTCCCATGATAGATGGGTGACACACCAACAGAGCAGAAAAGTGGCTGCCAATGACCCATGTGCAAGACAGAGAAAGGGGTTTTGCTCCTTAACATCTGCATAAATGCATATGTACCTTGAGAAAAAAAAAACAAAAAACAAAAAACAAAACAAAAAACTCCCCTAGCTGGCAAGGTGGGGACGTGTAGTCCTGTAACCATCCTAGCAGGAATGAAGATATTCTAAAGACACTGTTGTACCTCTCCCTTCAGGTATTGAGACAACAGACCTCAAGAATCTGGAATTTCCCTCAAGAAAGAACAAGCCAAAAGCCTGATGCCAGCCAGAGGAGGAACCTGTCTCCCAGAAAGGTATTTCACATATTTCTGACAACTTTCTAAGAAACAGAGAGCCTATGTTTCTAAGAAACAGAGAGACAATGATGACCACACCTTGGCCAGGAGTTCTTGCCCTCTAAACCTAATCCTCATGTCAGACCCCCAAAGATGGGCTTGAGGGGTCATTAAGCATTGTTTGTTCCTCTTCCCAGTGTGGCCATGTTAAATAATCCTCTTTCTCTGCCTTTCACTATTAGCTATTTAATTGGATTATTAGCATTTTCTGATTCCAGCTCCCACAAGAACAATTCCACTAACAGCCCCAGCTGTCCAGGAGGCTTAAGTGAGAAGATCATTCAAACTTGGGAGTGCAGGGCCATCACAGACATGACAAGAACCTGTCTCAACAGAAGAAAAAAACTCACCTTGATTATTAAAAAATGACTACTGTTAACATAAAAAATGTATTTAAAATACAAAATGAAGAGCTGGGGAAAATAGCTCCATGGGTAACAATTTTTGTTCTGTAAGAATGAGGACCTGAGTTTGAATCTTCTGTGGCTATGTAAAAGGAAAGAATACAATGAAAGGTCCAGTATTTGGGATAAAGACATAGGATCCCAAGAGCTTGCTGGCCAGCCAACCAAGCCAAGATGTTCTGCACACATATTTTAATGCATACACAGACATTCTCCTTAATGCACACACACACTCAATTTAATGCACACACTCACTTTAATGCATACACACACTTTCTGTTTAATGCACACACACAGTCAATTTAATGCACACAATGACTTTCATGCATACATAGACATTCTCTTTAATGCACACACACAGTCAATTTAATGCACACAATGACTTTAATGCATACATAGACATTCTCTTTAATGCACACACAATCAATTTAATGCACACAATGACTTTAATGCATACATAGAATTCTCTTTAATGCACACACTCAATTTAATGCAAACACACTCACTTTAACGCATGTACATGTTCTCTTTATACACACACACACACACACACACACACACACACACACACACAAAGAACTTGTACAAAAATAAGAAAATAATGCCTTCAGTTCTTTGGTTTCTTGCATTCTTTTTTGGGGAGTGGGTTGGAGACAGGGTTTCCCAGAATTCATGCTGTAGACCAGGCTGGCCTCGAACTCACAGAGATCAACTTGCATCTGCCTCCCAAGTGATGGGATTAAAGGTGTGTGCCACCAACGCCCAATAGTCTCTTGCATTCTTATTACTTTGTATGTGTGTGGACATGCATATGCCAGAACATACATGGCGGTCAGAGAGCAAATTTAGTGAGTAAGCTCTCTCCTCCTTTCCAGAATGCAGGTCTTAAGAAAGGACTCAGGCTGTCCATTGGTGCCCTTGTCCACTGAGTCATTTCGTCAGCCTCCGGTTCTTTCTGTTAAAGTCACTTGGAGACTGTACTTCATAAGATTTTGTAATTACTTCATCTCTTTGCTTTGTTTTGATTTTTTGGTTTGTTTTTAAACTAGAATTTATTGCTGTACAGAAGCCATCTCATACACACAGTGAGTGACACATCTTTGCAGCTTCTATTGCACCAAGTATTGAAGACTAAAAACACAACATGAAGAAAACACTGCAAACAGCCAAGCATAGTGCTTTGGTAAATAGATATTAAAATGGTCTAGAGACATACAATCCATAGGAAGAAGCTTCCTAGGACGGATGGGCTACAGACACCAGACAAGGGTCACATTTCTCACCAAGCTCCACAGACTAAAGCAGAATAGCCCTGTCTATGAATCACAGTGCCATGGAGGTCTTAAATCTCTCCAACTGAAGCCATAACAAGTACAGTACCACTAGCAAAAGGACAAGGCTTTTCCCTGCAAACATGCTGGCTCTCCTTCCCAGGGGGACTTCTTGTGAAAGTGTTGGCACTGTAACTTTAGCATCGTGTCTCCCTGTGACATTAAATGTTCTTTGGCAAAATAAATCATGCTGTGTTT
The DNA here is from genome assembly GCF_003668045.3 of Cricetulus griseus. Taxonomy (NCBI): domain Eukaryota; kingdom Metazoa; phylum Chordata; class Mammalia; order Rodentia; family Cricetidae; genus Cricetulus; species Cricetulus griseus. The sequence goes on along the minus strand of NC_048600.1, from coordinate 28,340,602 downwards.
AACTACTCCCTTACTTCTCGGACACTTAGCTGGTAACCAATCTTTTGAGAATAAACAAGATCATGGCAGATGATAAATTTTATGTTATGCCATTAAATTAAAAGCACAACATGCAGTGACATAATCCAATCTGGATTTAACCTATCTGATTTTAAACGTTGAGCAAGATTATCATAATAAATCCTAGGTCTATCCATTCCATCTTTATAATCCCCAAACTTAATAAATGTGGCTTTTAATGCTTCCTATGATACCATCAGTCAAGGTGCTAAGAGGTACAGGTTCCAGGGGGCACCTTGAAATTTCACTAGGGATATTATTCAAATTCATTTAAATACATGATTAAAATCTACCTAACTCTCACAGTTCCCAACTCGAACATTTCCTGAGACATTAATGAATGTATATATCCTATGAATGTCTACTAACAGAGCAGGGAAAAGTCTTGGTGTTTGCCATGCAAGCCTGAAGAGTTTGGATCCTCAGGATTCACATACAAGCCCAGCAGGTGTAATAGACTGCCTATATTCTCAGCCCTCAGGAGGCAGAAATGGATCTCCTGGAGCAAAACAGGTAGGCTAGACAACTTGAAATTGACAAGCTACAAGTTCAGAAAGAGACCCAGCCTCAATAGTAAGTAGAGAGCAGTCATGGATGATACCCATCAACTCTGGGCCTCTACATTCACATGCACACATGTGCATGAGCACCAGAACACACACAGCTGTATCTACACACATGTATACACACACACACACACACACACACACACACACACACACACACACACACACACACACTCACATCCTTCTATACTTAGCCAACCTCTGCTTATAAACACCCATTAAGCACTCAAACTTTGCCCTGCAACTGAGGGTTCCGCTCCACAGAGCTGACCCTTCTCATCCTCTGCCAAGTTCTTTTATTTGGCTACCCTTCTGTTGGGTAGCCTTCCCAACGCAGCCTCTCCAAATCATCTCACTCTCCAGCCTGTTCTTAGAAGCCCACAGTCCCCAGACAAGGCTGGTTTGCTTTGTGTAAATGCTGCTGTTGCCTCTGACCTTGTCTTGGCGGCCACCTCTTTGTCTGAAGTTGGTTTTTTAGCTCTCTTCTGGGAAGTTCTTTAATTCAGACTCTCTTCCCCAGAGAAACTTGGACTCTGAAATAAAACACTCAGACTTCCTGTTACTATTGTGTGTTCCTTGGGCTAATTTGCCTTTGAGATTCCTGGCAGGCTTGAACCGCAGCTCAAATGGCTGAAGATTAAAGTGTGCCTTCTCCCAGGTGGAGTCTAACTTGAGCAGTACTTTCTACCTGGGATCTGAGCATTGTCTACCCTCAGCTCTGTGGGCAGCTGGACAGTGAGCCAGACAGACAGACTCAGACAAAAGAGAGTCTTCCAGGCACAGGAAATTGCAGAGCAGTCCCAGGACAGAGTTGTTGACATCTAAGACTGAGCTAATAGCTTAGCTAATAGCTAATAACATATTGATGATCTTTGTATCAGTGGTTGACTTCTGACCCAGATTTCACCTACTTTTTCCTTATCACAATGCAGCACTATTGCTACAGTTGGAAGCTCCTGATAGATGTATAGCTGGCTAGAAGCTTAGCTGCACAGAACACAGTACAATTAAATATTCACTGCTAGATGGCAACTTAATGAGAGCATTATCTGTGGGGACAGAATGAAGTCCTGAGTGAATGTGTTACTGTTGACATGAGCAGGGCCATGTCAAGGATCCCATACCTCAGACCCATGGCAATGAATGGTAAGGCTTTCCCTGGGGTAGCCTCAGAGGATGGCAGAGACTCTGATCTGATGGGGTATGTCCTTCTGAATATATGTTTCTCTTATTGATTGATGAGTAAAACACTATCCAATAGCCAAGCAGGAAGCATAGGCTGGGCTACCAAACCAGGAGAAGGCAGGGAAAGGAAGGCAGAGAGAGGCCACAAAGAAAACACCATACTGCCAAAGTAGTAACATGCCAGATTATGGGGTAAACCACAGCCTTGTGGCAATACATAGATTAATAGAAATGGGTTAATAATTTAGAAAGAGCTAGCTAATAAGAAGCCAGATCTATCAGCCAAACATTTTATACTTAGTACAAAAGTCTTTGTGTGTTTATTTGGGTCAAATTGGCTGTGGGACCAGGCAGGACAGAAACCAACATCTTCACTGATCCATCGATGAGTATTTGCAAACAAATGATCCAAGTGTATAGAAACTTTTAACCAGAAGTTTCTCCTCCCAGATGATCATAAGCTGAGACTGCACCCCTACAAAGACCCCTTCAGAGATCAGCCAAACTGGCTTCTCTGTTCAGCTGTATGCAATAACCCACCTCCTCAATTTAGATGTAAAAAACAAATGTGCAGTTTCCAGGTGCCACTGGAGCATCTCCATCAGAGGCGCCCCACCAAATCTCAGCTTTTCCATACATGTGTCTGTCACTTCCTCCTTCCTCATCACCCTAGTTAGGTCAATCCCTAAAGACATGCAAGGTCGTGGCAATTATTTACTAAATACTAGGACAGCAGCATCACATCCTATTAATCAAAAGGGATGGGGGGGGCATTGCAGTAATTTTTGTTTTTGCCATTCATGGTAGCCTATCACTAGGTGGCATATTGGTTACTTTCTTGTTTTGTGACCAAATTCCTGACAAGAAATAATATATAGAAGGGCTTGTTGTGGGTTATTAAGTCTGAGGGGCGACAGTCCTTCGTGGTGTTATGCTGCATCCATAATCAGGAAGCAGAGAGTAGACTGGAGGGAGACTCCTGAGGCCACCCACAGGAACTCCTTTCTTCCATCAAGTTTCCATCTCCCAAGGGATTGTAGCCTTTTCTAAAAGAGCCAAGAGTCAGGTATCCAAATACATGAACCTATGGGAGACAATCTACATCACATAGATGGTCACTTTTATACTAAAACGGATGCTGCCATGTTAGCTTCCAGATTCAAATGTCCTAAAAGTGAGTACCATTCTGGCACTTCTGAATTCAAAATCTCCAAAACTCAAGAGCAGCAAATTGAGTGGGGCTTCCAAATGCCTGCGTCCAGGCCAAACATTCACCACACAGCTGACAGCTATCCAAACAAGCCCCATCTTTTGTAATAAGCAACAAGAACTGAGATGCAGACACGCACAAAGCATGCAGCGCTAGATGCATTTCCTGTATGTACCATTGGTTGCTGACATGACTATGCAAAGATGTGTTGATTTGTTTAACTGTGTAAAGATGTGTTGCATTTTGTTTATGTTGCGGAATACTTAACTGTGCAAAGATCTGGTGTGTTTATTTATGTTGCAGAATATTTGTTTAACTATGAAAAGATGTGTTGCATTTGTTTATGTTGCAAAATATTTAAGTACATAAAGATATGTTGCATTTAATTATGCAAAGATGTGTCCCTGTTTTACCTTGGCTGCCCAAGGTACCTGACTGGTCTAATAAAAAGCTGAATGACCAATAGTGAGGGAGGAGGTATGGGCAGGACTTCCAGGCAGGGAGAGTAAATAGGAGGAGGAATTTAGGCTTGGGGAAAAAAGAAAAAGAGATGCCAGGGAGACAGAGACACCAGGGGCAAGACAGACAGACACAAAGGAAGCAGGAAAGTAGGCCATACAGAATGAAAGAAAAGTAAAAAGCCCAAGGCAAAGTGTAGATGAATAGAAATCAATTAAATTAAATTATAAGAACTAGGGGGATGAGCCTAAGCTAAGGCCAGGCGTTCATAATTAATATTAAGTATCTGTGTCTTTATTTGGGAGCTGGTTGGCAGCCCAAAGAAAATGCCAACTACACCTAAGGAAAAGGAATTTCTCTCTTTTCCATTCTAAGAGAAGAGTTCTAAAGTTTCTGTATGGTCCCTTTTTAGGGTAAGGACCCACTTTAAGCCAATATTTGCACGTGTGACTACTTAAAGAACCAAGTGTCCTCACAACAGGACTACTGGCAGATTTATATATATATATATATATATATATATATATATATATATATATATATGGAGAGAGAGAGAGAGAGTAACATTCTTTCCAAAACTCTTATTTTGTTACAGGCCCAGGAGTCTTCTACCAGAGCAGGGCAGGAGGAATATTCTCTTCTTTGTCCACAGTTAGCAAGCTTTCTCACAACCTTCTATACTTCCTTTCTCAGGAGGTCTCAGCCCTGTCCCTGGGGATGTTTTATCCAGTGCAGATCTCTAAGCAGTCTCAGCTAGACAACATTCCTTATTCCTCCTACCGCCCTCCTGCCCCATGATCTGCCACCATATGGATCCACTTATCTTGCCTCCATTCCACTGCCCTCAGTGCCGGGCATTGGCTCTCCACTCTGTGTTCCTGATCAGCTCTGACAACAGCTTCTGAAACAGCAGCTCTCCTGGGTCTGGGAACTGTCTGGTATGGGTTCCCAGGTCTTTGTCAAGGGCAAGGAGTGAGAGAAGGATAATTCCCCTCCCCCTACATCTCCAATGGCATTATAGGAATCATGAAAGAAAATGAGGGTGAACATAGCCCTTAATCACACTTAAAAGAACATGCTGGCTCTGAGCTAGTGGCAACAGCTGGAGACACTGAGACAGATTACCTAGTGCCCATACAGAAAAAGAAAGAAAAAAAATTAGGCCATACTAATAATTTAAAACCTCTCATTAAAGCAAAGATGTTCTTAGCTGATGTTATTGTCAGAATCCCAGCACATTTTTGTGAAAAGTTGAAAGACCTTGTAATGTGTAGAGTACTCGGTGGAAACTTCCAGAATGTGAGACCTTAGTAACGGAGATGAGTAATCTTAGACTAGTGCCTGTCCATACCACTTTAACAATGCTTTACAATAAGCCTCAGGGAAATTTCTGCTTTGGAAAAGATAGAGTAGACACACTTCTAAATATCTCAGCGCCCCCCCCCACTACATATCAAACAAACACAGCAGGACCCTGACAGCTGCAGAGAAAGGAGCAGACCAACTGGGGATCTAGAAATCTAGATACCCCTGGGATTCCATTTTGTCTTCTGTAGATAAAATGCCAATAGCAGAGCCCTCTTCATCCAGAGAGGTCCCAGAAAGAGGCAGTCTTGTCTAATAGAATACCTTAGATTCATTCATCTAGTCAAATAAATATGACCAGAGCTTACCTCTGCCAACAAAGACCAGATGGAGTCAACATCTCCCCTAGCTGGGATGTGATTAGATACATTCCAGTCCCAGCTAGGATGATGCTGAGATATCATTGGCTGCCAGGTATTGAGCCTGACACCTTTGATGACAGCAGAGACAATAGGAGAGACTGAACTTCCATTTGCATGCCATAGTAGTCAGGTGGTGGTCTCTTACCACAAGGGTAGCAGCAGATAAATGATCTGGGATTCCCCAATGCCCCCTCTCCCCCATATGCTGTGAATATGTTTTATTACCATTGGTTGATAAAGAAGCTGATTTGGCCAATAGCTAGGCAGAATAGAGCCAGGCAGGAAATCCAGAGACTCAGAGAGAAAGAAGGTGGAGTCAAGGAGACGCCAGGTAGCCTCCAGAGAAGATGCCAGACTATTACTGGTAAGCCATGGCCATGTGGCAATACATATCTTAATAGAAATGGGTTAATTTAATTGTGAGAGCTAGTTAGTAATATGCCTGAGCCATTGGCCAAACAATTATAATTAATGTAAGCTTCTGAGTGGTTATTTGGAAGCTGGCAGGTGAGAGAGAAACATTGGGTTTCAGAGGAATACTAGAAGACAATCAGGCATCTTAGCTATGTGGAGCAATAAAGAAGCCATCCACTCAGGGAGGCTCCCTGAGAACCAATAGCAAGGCCTTTCTAGCCTGGGTGACACGATATAGACATAGTGGAGAGTCAAAGGTCTATACACACTCACAGGGGCAACAAATCCTCCAGGTGATGAACACTGGAGTAGGGGTCTCTAGCTTCCTATTCCCACCTATAAAGAATGATGAGATATATCATCTTATTCCCCTGGAGGAGTTTGTTAGAAGACTCTAAATAAAATTTAGACAGAACTGAGGGGGTCTTATAACGATTTTAAAATGCCCAGATTGTCATCAAAAATGACTTGTACTAAAACACAGAGAGGTCTCAACTTGAGTGAGAACACAGGCCACCAGACTCCAACATCAGCATGAAGAAAAGGTGTTTCTACAGCTGCCAATATGGCTCATCAAATTAAGAACAGAAAGCTATCAAACTAAGAGAGAGCAAGCTATTGCACTCCAGCAGCAGTGTGATGAGAAGCAGGATGACCTCACAAATCCCACAGCTATCATCCTTCACATGATTCAAAGGCAGCTCAGAGCAAGCCCAAAGCAAGCCCAAAGCAGAAATGCTTGGCCATAAAACAGAAGATGTGAAGGAGAACAAACGAAATGTGTCACCTAAGAATAGCACCAATCAAGATCCATGAAGGTGGATGCCTCTGTGCAGAACTACGTGCAAGTGTACATGAAGCTGCCGCCAATGGGGCTTGCATGGGTTACCACTCCCTCCAGAGGCTGAGTTTCAAGGCTCCAGTTACCCAAGTCACCTTTGTGATGCAGATAACCCCAATAAACCCATTACTGATCTAAAGTGGCCTTGGGCTGAATCATTTCTTTGGTCTGTTGGTACCCTACCTAGGGTGAATCGGTATTTGATAGCATATCCAGTCAGTGATGTGGCTGTAGCATCCAGGTGAACTTGACCTGTGCTGACAGTGGGGTCTGGGTGGTGTTTATTCTCTATAGCTATGTAACTTGTGTTACTGTTTCTTTAGCTTGTCTAAAACCTCCATCTACCTGAGTGAGGGGGGAGGAAGGGAGGAGAGAAGAGGGGAGAGAGAGAGGGGAGGAAGAGAGGGAAGTTTTGTTTGAGGGTATGGGGTTTATATTTTGGGGTGTGTGTTATTATTCTTACACATTTTATAGCATTTACATTGTATTTTCTAATGACAATGCTCAATACATCTCCTTTGGGAACATGACCTCCAATTCTTCTCCCTTATTTTCTGCTCATCTTCCCTCCTTCCAAAACCCCTACCCTCTTCTTACTCTCTATGTTGCCCCCCCCTTGTTTCATCCCCCCATTCCCTTTGATAGAAGGATCTGCCAGTTCTTCATTGCCTGACTTTTATTCTCTCCTGAGCTGGTTTTGTTTCTTTGTTTTGTGTTTGTTTCCCTGGCTTGTTGGTTTTGTTTTCTTCTTGTATTTCGGGAAGGACCATGGCTGTGACTATTCTCTGTGTTCTTGGAGCCACAGTCTCTGCACTTGGATAGCAGCTAGGCTGCATGTAAATATTTTGAGTTACAATTCTTGCTCTAAGAACTTCTAGCATTGCCTTCCATTGAGAGCTGTGCAAAGGTCTGGGGATACCCTGCCTTCCCTGCCCCCACACTGACAACTGTCAGCAGTTCTGTTCTAGGACCTAGAATATCCTTTCAATCTGTAGATTGCAATCTTTCCTTAAAATGTCAAAAAGAATCTAAGTATATGTTTAAAAGTGCTTGCCAGGCCCACACAAAGCCCTGGGTTCAATCCCCAGCAGCACAGAAACTTGATTCAGTAGCACATTCCTCTATTCCCAGCTCTAGAAAGGCAGGGCAAGAGAATCAGGAGAGTTCAAGACCATCCTCTTGGCTACATTGTGATGCCAAGGCCAGCCTGGCATACACGAGATGCTGTCTCAAAATAATAAAATAAAATAAAATAGCTGGCTTGGGTATGTCTCAGTCAGTGAGGTACTTGCTATGCATGCGTGATCTGTGGTACCATGTGAAAACCATAGTCACATGGTGATGCACACCATAATCCCAGGACTGAAGAGGCAGACACAGGAGGATCCCTGAGAAATTCAAGTGAGCTCAAAATTCAATGAGAAAGCAATGCAAAATTGGCCTCCATAGGCTTGCACAGACATACTCATTCTCTCTCTCTCTCTCTCTCTCTCTCTCTCTCTTTCTTTCTCTCTCTCACACACACACACATATATACATACACACACACACACACACACACACACACACACACACACACACACGCACACGCACACATATGAAGACACATTCTGGCTCTCTCCTCCTTCTCCAGCTCGTCTTCTATACCTTCCTGGTTTTAACATTCAATAAATAACATAGATGTGTAAGTGTATCTCCTCCAGAGACCTCTGAGAGGGTCCACTCAACACTATCTCACCTCTAAGAGCTTCCTCTCCTCACCTTTCCCAAAGAAGGAGGTTACACAGTACTGAGAGGGATTGGGCTGACAGAGAAACTCTAGAATGCAGTTAGAAAACAAAAGAAGTCCGTGAATGCTGCCCTTTCTGAAGTAAATGCCCGATAAATCTCTCTGTCACAAGCAAATACGTCAGCTAAAAGAACTGGAGGACTGGGCTGAGTGGTCAGATATTTAAACACTGCTTGAAATTTACCCAAAACTAGGCTGGGGAGCTCTCTTGAAAGGTAGGATGCTTGCCCCATCAGAGGCTCAGAACTTGAACCTTGTAATGCCAGCCCTGGGGAAGCTGAGACAGGAAGATTCCAACACTCACTGGCCAGCCATCCTACCCTAACCTTGAACTCCTGGCCAGTGAGAGACTGTCCCAAACACACACACACACACACTAGTATAACATTAACCTAAAATGAAATGTCCTGATTCAAAGCACATCTGGATAGGTTTGCATAAAACACAAGAAATAAGCTGTGCCGCGTTCCACCAAGCCTTTCTCAATCAGTAGCAAATCTGGCAGTGCCCCATATCTGTTCAGGCCAGAGTGAAGGGGACAGCAGGGAGCCACTGCTGCTTGGTGGGGAGGCACAGGAGGAAACACTTCAGAGAGCATACAGACATCTAGGCAAACAATGGTCAATAATCTTAACTGTAATAAACTCAACCCCCACTGTTGCCTTTCAGCACAAACCAGAAAACCATGGCATACCATGGCAAAGAGGGTGGTAAATTATCTCCCAAAGTGTCCCAGAAGGCTCGATGGTAATCAAAGAGAAGAGTACATTTAAAGAGGAATGTAGAGAGCCAAGATTCCAACTGTTGGATCACTTCCTGAATTTTCTGTGCAAAAACATCTAGTTTTAAAATAAGAACTACTGTCTATGAATGCAAAACACACCAAAAAATTTAATTAAAAAAAATCTCTTTCAAAATGTACCTTGTGTCATTAATGTGTTAGGTATCTCAAGCAATCATATCAGGGCAAAGCTGATATTCCAGACTTTGTCCCCTTTCTGGAACTATAATTAGAAGCCGCCTGTGTCCTGTCAGACAAAAACCTCTGCAGACAGAAGGGTGAGCCCAGCCCTGCTCACCTCGGACTCTGTGTGCTCCCAGGACCAGGAGAATTAGCACAGCCAGAGAGGAAATGTCCCCACAGGGTGAATCAATGCACAGCAAAGGATAATGGGATTCCTGCCCCAGCAGCTGTGGCCTGCCCCTCCCCTTAGCACCTGTCAACCAGAGTAGACAGGGCAGGACCAGGGCAACCACTCCATTCAGCTCCCACATTGCTCATTAGCCCCAGCCGGTGCCTGGAGGCCCCCCACACTGCCAAATAGTGTAGTTTTCCCCCCAGATGCAGAGAAACAATGGCTGCTCCTAGAAGAGCTGGCATGGTCCCTGTTAATCTTTCCCGTTTCACTTCTGTTTTGCCCTTTGCACAGTGCATATGAAGGGGTGGACTAGAAGGTGGGAATTAGGTCATTCAAGTTAATTTCACCAGCTCTACTTAGAGGCTGAGAACCATGGGAGCCAGGCTGCATCGCTTAAAGCATGGAAATAATAGGCACTGATCCTGTCATCTGGGGTGATCAATGGCTCCCCTTGGGAGAGCTTTAAAAGCCATTTGCCCCAAAGAGGACTGAGGGGCTTTCCATGGCTCAGGCTCGCCTCCCTCTTCCTACTGTGGTAGGAGGGAATAGGCATTGAGAGAGAAACTGGGCATTTCAAATTTCACTACTAGCCTGGAAAGCAAACAGATTTTTGTTTTTGAATGTTCTGTTTCAGGGTTCAGTAACAGTCATACATTTATGTCTGTAAGGCTAAAAACACAACAGGCTGGGGCCTGGTACTGTCACCTGTCCTGAAGGTCAAGATTCTTTTCAAGAGCCTGTGTAGCATAAGGCCTGGAATGTTTTCAGGTATTTGTAATATCAGACTGAAAATTTGGACTCCGTTCATTTGGTGCTTGTTTAATAAAATTTGGCTGAAAACACCTATGTATGTATTTATGTATCAGGCTGTAACCTACTTGTATATGTGAGCAAATGGCAACCTAACTAAAGAGTATGCTCTTATAGCCGAGTGGAGCCCCTGCCAAACTTTGCAAACTGAGTCTTATCCAATCATGAGCTACTAAAAGGTCACTTCATGCCCATATGAAGCCAATGCCAACTGAAGCCAGTCAGTTTGCTCCCTGATCCTTGATTATACATCTATCCAGTCTTACACATGTTGGAGTAGAAAATTCTGGGCTACCTTTGGACTCAATGATAATAAATTTTTAGATTTCTTTAACAATATAAAGTGTGGTATTTTCCCAGGAGTCTTGATACCTACTCAGGAGAACCAGAACTCACATTCTCAACAAATGTGCATCTTTGTCATTTTGCCCCTTTATTTTCTCCTTCCTCGTGCTCTTCTTTGTCTGCGGGCCTGATTTTGCTCCTTATGCCGCATGTTGTGTGGATATTTAACCCAGCCACCTGCTCTTCCTAGAACAATCCTATTGCTTTCAGTAAGGGGAAATGGGCAGCATTGCAGGATGTTAATAATTGATTGTTAGTCATCTCTCTCACACATTCACTACAGAAACCGTTCACGGATAGGTATTGACTGCCTACTTGTACCAGCTCCTTGTAGGCAGATGGCACCTGTTGAGACTTGGTTACGGGGATTGACTTTTAGGGCCAGGAAGGTGATGAGTAAAAATATTCCCCCCAGTAGTTGGTAACTCACTAATGCAATAAGCCAATTAAAGCCCGGGTTTTAATCTGAGCAAAGCATTCCTGGTGGTCTCAGGAACGAGGGGAAACCATGAGGCTGCTCCCCAGGAGGAGGCCATAATACCTTCTGGGGGAGGAGCTGCTGCTTGGTGGGCTTTATCAGGAGCAGGGTCTGAAGAGACAGAGATGAGGTTGAGGTGGGGCTTCCACCTTAGCAGAAAAAAAAAAGGGAAAGGATTCGATTTTCACCAAAGCTGGGTATTTCTACAGGACTCTGGAAACCAGAGACCAGCACTCATCAAATTTACTAACAAATCATGTAGATCCCCGATCCTCCTCCCTGTGAAAGGTTCAACCTGTGCCACTGCAGAATGGAAAGTGAGGAGCATTTTCGCTGGAGACAAAGGTGAGAAAAAGATAAAGTCACATTCCCATAGGCAGCATACAGAACATTTAGTAACCCCCCCCACTGTGTGTGTGTGTGTGTGTATGCGTGCATGTATGTGCATGTGTGTATGTGTGTGTGTGTGTGCACAATTTGTATGCATGTGTGTATGTGTATTGTGAGTGTGCAGGTGTGTGAGTGTGCATGTGTATGTGTGAGTGTGTGTGCACAATTTGTATGCATGTGTGTATGTGTATTGTGAGTGTGCAGGTGTGTGAGTGTGCATGTGTATGTGTGTGTGCATGTGTGTATAGGAAGTATGTGCATGTGTAAGAGTGTGTTTGTTTGTGCATATATGTATACAGCTGTGTCCCTGTATATATTTTCTCTTTTCCATTGCTCCTGAGCCACTTGGCATTTGAATCACATTGAACTGTTGATTTCAAATAATTTTGACATACAAAATAACCATTTCATAGGACTCAGCCTGACACTGAAGATGGATTTTTGAGACTAGAATGGTAGTCTGAGTTTGTTTCTATCCTGACTTTTTTTTTCTTTAACCATGTAGAAATTCACACTTCTGACACAGAACACTGTCCCAGATTCCTTTCCATTTGTGTGATGAAACACTCTGAACACAAGCAATGTGGAGAGGGAAGGGTTTCTTTGTCTTACACTTCCATGTCATAGTCCATCAATGAGAGAAGTCAAGGCAGAAACTCAAGGCAAGAGCTGATGCAGAGGCCATGAAGGGGAGCTGCTCACTGGCTTGCTCTGCCTGCTTTCTTCTTCATCTCATAACCCTTGACCATGGATGACCCTGCCCACAGTTAGCTGAGTCCACTCACATCAATCATTTAGTCAAGAGAAATATTCCACAGACCTGCTCACAGGCCAGCCTGATGAGACTGCCTTTCTCAGATGACTAGCTTGTGTCAAGTTGACAAACACTTAACCAATACAAACATTGTAATGGATTACAGTTAAACGAGGGCCTGTGAGGAGACTCAGCAGGTAAGAGCACTTGAGTCAAGCCTGACCAACTGAATTCAATTGCTAGAACCCATGTAATAAAACCAACCTCTGCAAGTTGTCCTCCACACAAACACACTTATACTTACACACACACACACATACATACATACATAAAAACACACAAGCAAATATATACACATGTACACACATTCATACAAACATATGCACACATATACACATAAACACATAAGCAAATATATACACATGCACACAAACATACTAGCAAATATACACATATTGCATGCACACACATAAATATACACACATACTTATGCACATATACAAACATATGCAAACACATGAACACAAACACACAAGCAAATATACACACATGCATATACACAGGCATGCATACAAAATACATACAAGGACACACACAAGCATACACATGCACACAAATAGACATGTGGATCCACACATATACACATATAAGTAAATGTAAAAAAAATTCTTAAGTTGAACAAACTGAACAGAAACAATTTCTCAGGCTTAATTTTTTTTTCTCGTGCCATGAGAATAAAATAAATGCTTAAGACTGCAAACTAAAGAGAAATGTGAGCTTCTCATATCTTCATTTTGTGAGAGCAATCTACATCTGAAACATGTTCGTCTCTTTGGTGCATGAAGGATAGACTCTATGAACCAAGGGCAAACAGGACCACTTCCCATTTTGTAAATTGAGGCTGATTTTGGAATGATTCCTATACATCAAAGCCTGGAGCATGCACACTTGGCCTTGATCTCTCGAAAAATTAGTTCCTGTCATCAACAGCTTGTACTGCCTAAATATTTACCTTTGCCATCACTAAGACACATGTAGCCATCTATTTGTTGACATATTCTTCCTGATTTAATAATGTCCTTTCACTTGGAGACATCTACAATACCCCACTGCTGACTGAGAATTGTGTTAAGCTAAATGTGACTCCCTAGCTACCTGAAGAGGGTGACACACTGATGAATACAGGCCAGGGGCAGGGAAAGAGGTGGTGAGAGGGACACAAAGCCCAAAATTGAAACTTGAGAGGAACATGCCTCAGAAAGCCGCTCTCAGGTTGCTCATCTTTGAGTCTGAAATAGAACAAAGGCTGTGGTTCCTTTGCAAAAGCTTCAGCGGGTTACAACGGGGACAATGTGCAAACTGAAGGCATCTCTTCATCTGAAGAAATCCTCCCTGGAGATGAGTCACCAGCCCCACATATGCTTCCTCCATGTCTCACCAAGTACACAACAACAACAACAACAACAACAACAACAACAAAAACCACTTAGAAAATATCCAGAAATGTCACACTGGGGCCCTTCCAGTCCTGTTCCTGTCCCAGATGGTAGAATGGGAGATCCAAGGTAGAATTCATAGGCTTATGATATGTTTCTAAGTTATTGGAAAATAAAACATGAAACTCCTTCAAGAAACTACAGAGCATTAAAAAAATCTCAAAAAAAATTTTTTTCCTCCCTATATAGTGTTTTAATTTGAATGTAAAACATTTACTTTGGAGTTAAATCCAACCTACATAATATCTCTTATACATGGAGGGGTTTTAGGCAAATGACCTGGAATGGCTGAGATTGCCTTAAGGTGTGAGTTCTTACTCTCTGAAAGTCTCTCGTGATCTTCCACACTACAGGAAATGCATTTTCTTTTAAAACATGCATTTGCTGTGGTGTCTTTCTGTGTCTCATCCAGAAGTGGGAGTAAGACCTCAGCTGAGGCAGGGCTGGGATCAAATCTTCTAGTTCCACTTCCAGAGAGCCGTGTGACCCATCAGTAGTTCCCCGTGGTCTTCTGGCAATGATCATGGGCACGGCCCACCTGTGGCAGTGGGCAGCCAAGGCTGCTGAGCAGGCCACGAGCTCATGCTGGGCAGAGAGGGAATTCGGATGGGAACTCCTATCAGGACAACACATGCAGACTGCTTCTGGGGAACCCATGCAGTCACTGCCTGTGGTGCAGAGCCTTTTGTGGTCCCTGAGATGATTGATCACATCTTCCCAGTTGGAGATTACACACAACCAAAGATGTAGTGATTGCTCCCTCTGTCCTTACTCCACAAAGAGTAATAAGCGGGGATCCCACAAAGCAGGCCTCCTCCACACATCCAGCTGCCTCTCCTGCCCACCCCTTACTGAGTGGTTACTGCTAACGTTATTGTGAAATGTCAAATGCTATTTATGTTGACATTAAAAAAGAATATCTTCTGAGAGAGAAAACAGCCTTTAAAGATGAACGGTCCCAATGGCAAGTCTGTGGCTTTGAGAGCCACTGTCACACACCTCTTTGTCATGTCAGGTATCTTAAAGCTGTGTGCAGGATTGAGAAGGAACACGGGTCCTTGGAGGTGACATATCAAGACACTAATCTGAATGAAACTGCATTCACAGGCAACCCTGCTCATTCCAGAACCAGAGGAGATCAGACAAATAAACACAGAGGCATTGTTGACATCCTAGAAAATCAGTATCTGTGGAATTCATTTCCTGTTTTTTAAGAGATCTATCAAAACACAAAGTTGGTTTGCTCTATGAACAAGTTCCTGTCCCCAGACTGAATTCTATCGACCTTCTGATTTGTAAGTGGTGTTTTCTGGAAGCCATCGTTCATTCACACATGGGACCACGGCTGCTGTCAAACTGCAGCGGAGCTGGCAGCAGGAGACAGATGTCCACAGAAGCTGAACATTAAAGATATAGCCCGTTGTAGGAGAAAAAAAAATGGCAATGTTTAGCTTAATCTATAAGAAGTGTCAGTCACAGAACATCCTAGAAAAAATAAAAGGAAAGATGAAGCAGTCAGTTCCCCAGAGAAGATGTGGGAGGGGCCACCTGAAGAAACACCTCTCTCCTGCTGGCAAAATCATCTAGATCTTCCTACACTGACACCCAGGTGAGTAAGGATGATGGGGAAACTCGAGATGTGGGTGTGAGTCTCATCAGTGAGGGGGAAAGGTGGCTGCAGAATGCCAGGGGGAAGTTGGAACTGGTGGAGCAGATAGACCACCCTGCCCTCTCACTCCCACCTCCTCTCTGCCTGCCGGGTCCCAGACCTGCACCTGATGCTCATATGACATTGTTAGATGTTTCCAAAACCAAGAGAAGAAAGAACTAAGTAACGTCCTAACCTGGATCTTACAGAAATGCTGGCCACTTTGATCAGAACGGGTACAGGGAGGCGGGGTGCACAGAAAACTGAAGTATGTCCGTGGTACAAACAAGAAAGCGATGCTTAGAAAAGCTGTGTTTTTTTTTTTTTTTTGTAAGAAAATAAGGGAGAGATAAGGTGTTCTCCTTGGAGCAGGAGGCTGGCTCCAAGATTTTTTGTTGTTGTTGTTCCCAGGATGATGTATATCTGTGTGCACTTTGACATGTGGACTGGCTCATGCAAAAGGTTGAAGTCGAAAGAATAAAACTGATGGATGCCATAGAAGATCTAAAAGGGACACAGGAAGGAAGGTCGGGAGCCAGCCTCAACCTTGGACAACAGCTGGACCGGCCTTGACGTCATCATACCTGGTCACTGGGGTGCATTGTAACTGAAAGAACATGATAGTGGTGTGCAAGGTAACCCCTATGTGCCTGGAAAATTGAGGCAGATGGTCAAATTGCCAACAAGAAGTGGCCTGTTGAAAGAGCAACTTAGTGCCTAGGTACCCTGACTATATTTCCAGAGAGCCCCATGGGTCCTGTCTGTCCTTAGAACCTCTGTCTCCTGGGGACCAGTGCCAAGACCCAAAAGGGAGAACCTAAGGAACCTCCACCTGTCTTTAGACTTAAACTTCTGAAGAAGCTTAATGTTTCTATGCCTGTATTTGCATATAAGACACAGGAAAACGCCATGCTTCACACAAGATGAAGAGCCTGGAAACTAGGAGAACAATTAAGCTGTAGATGAGGAAGCACCGCTTGCTGCCAGTACTGACTCACTGTTTACAATGGTGCTCATTCAGAAAACAAAATCAAGGAATTACTTTGTCAACATGTGCAAATTTAGCCTCCAGGGACTTGGGGAGGGGCCATGGGAGCATTTCTGTAATTACAAGTCATACAGAGGTACTTCAAGCTTGGCAGTGATGGGGATGTGCAAATTGAAAACTATGTAGTGACAGTTGGTGGTAGAAATCCTAGGGAAGACAGAGCCTGCCAGGTACCAATCCGTGCGTGACAAAACCCTTGCAAGTGCACCATGACTCACAATCTCCTCCTATGACTGAACGCTACCCTCCATCAGATGAGCCTTCTGAGTTGTTACAGATTGACCTGGCACCACATGTGGCCCCAGGTGACATAGGCAGCCTGTTTCTTTCTCCCCTCTCTTCCACCAAATAATTTTATTTTTTTTTAATGTGGAAGGCTATACCATCCAAGAATCCAACTCTTTAGTCTCAAATGCAATGATGGAAATGAAATAAACAAACAAACATCACATGACATATATGGGAAGCACCACCTCAATGGCCAGCAACAGCTGTTGAGTACTCATAAGAAAAGGGGCTGTGGGCTTCCATGGCACAAGGAAAGGGGACTATGTACTATGGCACTATGTACTTTCGCTGGGGCCTTTGTAACTAAGAGCATACAGAAATATTTCATCTTCCATTCTGGTCTGGGCCAGGATATAGCTGGGCAGCCACTTCTCAGCCTGGATGCCAGGATCTGCTCTGTGAAGCCCCAGCTTCCATGATCTCCTCTCATGACATCAAAATCATGTTGGATAGCCCATTCCTGTAGAAGCTGCAGCCCAGGCTCTAGCCCCATGTCCACACAGTACCCTCCACATTGATCCCTTCTTACTGTTCTTATTTACTTAGAGCCCAACCTGATGACCTCATCCTGTCTGGGTCCCAGAAAGACCATCTCTAAGGTCAGAACACTGGTGTATCTATTTCTCTTGCCTTTCTATTTTTTTTTTTTTTGTTCATTTCCCTTCCTTTTTGGAGTGTGCACTTTAACTCATAAAAACATTTACTTTAGGTTTGTGGTTTGTTTTTTTTCTTTTAAGACAAGGTATAATCTCATGTAGTTCATGTTCACCTCAGACTTAATACATTGTAGCTGGAGTTTCTTTTGTCCAGGTCTGGCCACTGCCTTGCCCCAAATAAACACACAGATGTTACATTAATTATAAAACTGTTGGCAGATGGCTAGGGCTTCTTACTGGCTAGCTCTGTCTTAATTATTAATCCATTTCTATTAATCTATTTATTTCCACATGGTCTTGGCTTACTGGAGAAGTGTCTGGACCTGTTACTCCTTCCTCTGCTATATGGTGTCTGTTCGCAGTGCCTTTCTCCCCAGCATTCTCCTCATCTCCTAGTCCCACCTAGCTTCCTGTCTCTATTGTTTTATTCAAGAACAAATAAGAGAAACATACAGAGAAGGACATCACCATCAGTATGTGGCCAAGGTGACTTTGAGATTCAGATGCCCCTCCCTGCCTTAGTCTCCTGAGTGCTAGGAGCATAGCTAAGTGCTACCTTGCCTGATTTATGAGGTGCTAAGGATGGAATCCAGAGCTTTGTGCATTCTAGGCAAGCACTCTACCGACTAAGCCACGTCCCCAATGCACTTGGTGTCAAGGTGTCAAAGTTCAGGATAGAGAGGAAAGGTTCATCTTTCAACACTTAAAGAATTGCTCTGCTGAAGCTAGGACAAGGGACCCAAAGGGAAACAGCAGTTTCTAATACTGTTTAAGGTGCAGGGATATAGACAATCCAGGGGTCAAGATGTGCCCCCAGACGTAACTGGAAGGAGGCTGGTTGCACTAATGGGTGCCTATCAGGGGACAGCAGCTGCTGGAGGCCAGCGGGCAAAGTGGGGGATCTTGGCAGAGGGAATGGGAGGAGACTGTGGAGCATATGTCTCTGAGCTGAAGTCATGAAAAGCAAGAGGGAGAGCTTTGCATTCCCACTGACTGCTCTCTTATCTCCCACAGTCAGTCCTGTTTCCTGGCTACTCCTTCCCACTCCCTTCCTCCCTTCTTTTTATAACATTTACAGCTATTTAGTCTTACATTTTCTTATTTTTCAGGAATATATTCATGAGTAAGGTAAAAGGCCTGTTTCTGGAATAGTGGACTTCTCCCTCCTCATCTCTAGACACCACCTCATAACACGCCCACTCTGCTACCCCCCCCCCCCGCCTCTCTTTCACAGCACTGGGCACTCCTTCAATATATTCCAGCATCTTCTATGGCACAGCCATTAAGAGTCCAAGTTCTGGATTTAGATACCACATAGAACCTAAGCTACTGCTCCTCAGTTTTATGGAACTGTTTGGGGAGGTATAGAACCTTTGGGGCCTATGGTCCACCCAGCAGAACTGGGTCACTGCTGGCAAGGACTCTGCCTCCTGATCCGCTGTGATGTACAAAGCTATTCTGCAGGCTTCTGCTGCCACAGACCAGCCTCGCCACCATGCTCCCCACCACTAGTGCTGAATCCTCTGAAACTGTAAGTCAAAAGAAGCCTTTCTCACTTGTTTCTGTCAGGTATGTTGTCACAGAGATAGAGAAGTAACTAAATTGATCAGCAAAAGTCACCAGGTCCCTAATAAGAAAAAAGACAGAAGTCACTGATGAATGCAACAATAGAATATCCCTACAGATCCTGAGAAACACTAGACACATAATAAAGCCATGACCAATTACACACAACAGTGTGGCAGTTGTATTAGTTAATTTTCTGTTGCTGTAGTAAAATTCCATGGTCAAAAGTAACATAAGAAAGGCTTTATTTTAGCTTAGAGGGATAGAGTTCTCATGGCATGGAAGGCATAACATGGCAATAGGAAGCTGGCTGATCACATTCCATCCACACACAGGAGAGAGAGAGAGAGATCAGGAAGTGGGTAGAGGCTATAAACCCTCAAATCCTGACCCCGTTGATGTACTTCCTTCAGCAAGACCCCATCTCTGAAAAGTTTCACAACCCTCCCAAACAATGCCACCAATGGGGGACCAAACTTTCTAATGCATGAGCCAATGCAACGATGGGTAACATTTCTCATTCAAACCACCACAATAACTTAGGTTAACTGGACCAAGTTCTCAACATGCACAAACAATGAAAACTTCTGAACTATCAATGTATGATTTGAATAACATCATTACCACTAAGGGAATTTAACTGTATATATTTTAAACTCCCAGATGAGAGAATTCTGGGCCTAGCCAATTTTATCAGAGAATTTTAACCAAGTGCTTGAAGAATAATACCAATTTTGCAGTCTCTTCCAGAAGGAAAGATTTCCCAACTTATTTTAGAAAGCTGCTGTTACTACACAGACAAATACCTAAATCAGACAAAGCCAAATGAAATAAAAAGAAACTATGCCTAAATCTTCCTCAGGAGTATAGGTATTAACACCCCTTAACAAAATGTTAACAAACAGAAATCATCAAACGGTAAGGGGAGATACATACCATATGGAGTACTTTATTCCCAACACACACTAGCATCTCAACACTTGAAACCAATCAGTATGATTTGGCATGCTAAGAATGTAATGAAGACAATCCCAGGGCTGTATCTCAAAAATAATTTCTTAAAGCCCAATACTTACTGGTGGTAAAAATCCCTCAGAAAGATAAGACTAAAGGGAAACTTTTTGTCCTCATAAAGAACAGTTATAAAAATATATCTCACACTGTAGCAGTAAAACACTAAAGGTTTTCTACTCTAAAATTTGGAACACGGCAAAAATGTCCACTTTCCCTGATCTTATTTAACATGCCATGGGAAATTCTAGTCGATGGAATAAAGCAAAACAAGAAAACAGAGTCATACACATCAAAAAGGAAAATATAAAACTATCCCAACCTGTGCACTTCATCACCACCCGAGTTTAGAATTCCAGACTTCTAAACTCAGTAATTTCAGCAAAGTGTAAGACAAATATTCCAAAGATAAAAGTATGTACAGACATACAGTGGGCAGTGATATTAAGAGTACAATAGTATTTCTTGTCAGTCAAAAAGCAGTAAGTACCTAGGTGTTGGGGTCTCTAGGGCCCCCTGGGTCGAGGTGGGAAAGGGTAGAGTGCACTGTTCACCCATCCTGCAGCCTCCCTGGAACCCTAGAGACAATCAGACGCAACAGGGAGTCAAGTCAAGCAGGATCTCCTTTATTGTTTAACAGCAAAGCCCTCTTAAGAGTAAAAAACCGAAGGGAGGGAAAAGAATTACCCAATAATTTTACAGGTATCCCTATTGTGTATCTAGTGTCATATCCCCTCTTGGGCTCGGTCTGCTAGTGTGATGACCTCATCTGGTATGAGTTTGGGTAGCCAATTGTTTTTCTTAGTAAAAATTTGAAGCCTTGCCTCCGTAGCTTCTGCCCAGTACCATTTTGTAATGGCACCAGTCATCAGCTTGGGCCACTCCCTCTTCTGGTGGGACATGATCTGTGCTCCTCCACATCTCCCCTTTTTGTTTGTTTAGACCAGTCTTAGCCCGTTTTCTGGCCACCAGCCAAGGAGGGTAATGACCACCCCACGGAAAGCGGATGACATCCCCCCCTCCATGTGAACTTCATTTGCATTTTGAGGGAGGGGTTTATCAAACTAGGGGTGAGGTGAGGAGAGCCTGCAGCCCAGTGTCCTGCAGGTGGTCATAATGGACCCTCAAAGTCCTAAGTTGTACCTCATTTATCTGTTTTCTTACAAAGGCAACTATTCTAGTAAGGACACAAGGTCCAAGTATCAGAATCATAATTAAGATGAGGAGCTTCTCCAGAAAAGTAGATATCAGGGTGTTAGCTGGGGGACGTTGGAAACCATGTTTCATACCAACCCTTATCCTGTGTATAGTATGTATCAATGTCCTTACGGGGAGGGGGGTCTTTTTTGTGATCAAACCTGAATGATCCACATAAAAACAACATTCCTCTCCCAAAGCCTTGCATAACTACCCTTTTTCCAGCAGCAACAAATCTAGCCCATGCCTATTTTGTAAAGCCACTCCAGGTAGGGAGTCTAAAGACTTTTGTAAATATTTCAGGCTAACCTCTACCTTGTCCAGGCTGACACCTATTTGTGTCCTTAGTTCTTTTAATCCTTTGTCCTGTAGTACCATAGAGGTAGGTAGCTCCCAGAGCAGTGCCCGTGGCCCCAAGCCTAGTGAAGGTTGTTACCTCGATAATGGTTAGGGGCTCTCTTTTCTGATGAAGAGTTAGTCTCAACAACACTTCATCATCTGTCCTATAGAGGGAGTTGGGGAGAAGTGTGACCAGAGCACATCTATCTCCCCTAGCTATAAGTAATGGCCCCGTATATATACGCAGGGAGTGAGTCCCATCTGCTCACATAGCCAGAAGGCTCCTTCCACCTCTGGCCTTACCACCATGTGGAGTTACGCACCTGGAAACAGTTATGCCACATTGATGTGCCCACCCCCCCTCCGGTTTGGACTTACCAGTTAAGTACATGAAATTCCCTGGGAGGAGTGGGAAAGTGAGCCTGATGGGTTCTCAACAGTATCTCACCACCGACAGGTAATTCTCTACCATTGGAATCACCTTGAAGGACGGTGATCAGGGCTGTCAACTCTCATCTCATGCTATTAAGAGCCATAAAGAATAGATTGACCTTTTGGAGTAGTGAATTTTCCATGAGTAGGGAGGGGTACCCGATCTGAGACCTCCCCATGGTAGGTGCAGGGGGGTGCTCACCAGAGAGGGGGACCAGCTGTAACAGACCCTACTGTCATCTCCTTTGCTGATTGAAATGGGCCCACCAGGGCAGACAAGAAAGGGGCCTCCACCTGTTAGACTCCGGGAAAACTCAGGTTTCTGGGGTCCCAGGCCACGACCGAGGTCACCCCAATCACCAGGTGGATTCAAGAGCTTGTTGCAAACTGCATGAGGCTTTATTGTTTTTTTTTTTTTTTTTTTTTTTTTTTTTTTTTTTTTTTTTTACGAGCTAACCCCATGTTAGCTCAGGTCTTTCACCCACCAGTCATGGCGGATGGCTTGCAAAGACAACTCCTAGGGCCTCCCAAGAGATCTTATAGGGCAGCATAAGGGGAGTGTCTAGGGGTACGCACAGGCTCACTATTGGTGTGCCTCCAGCCTTGGAGGGCTTGCCCTGTGTTAATTGGTCAACTGGTTGTTATGGCCCATAGGCCCTCCCAGGGTGGTTGCTATACTCTGCGTCATTGCTGTGAGCTTGTCTGTAAAGTACACCCAGGGTTGTAAAGCATAGCGCCACCAGCTAACTTCTGATTGGTTCCTTGTCACGAGGCAGGCGTCTGACCTCTAAGTGACCAAGACAAGGTTATGGCAAGCACGTGTTACTGTCATGGCTGCCGAAATGGGGAGCTGGTCCCTTCACACCTTCTGTCTTAACACGAGTATGAGCCCTTGATGAGCCCCAGATTGGTAAAGCCTGAACCCCCACATATACCCCCTTCCCAATTACTTAACCCTTTCCCCTCCATAGTGATTGTAACCAAAATGGGATTACATTGATATTTTGAACATTTCCCATAGATGGGGTTTGAGCTCAGCCTAGGCAAGGGGACCCATTCCATTCCAATGGAACCCGAGTATTGGATCCAATTAGCTGTCCCTGTCTTTTCACATCCCCAGGAGGAGCAGTAGAAGGCCTCTGCCCTCCACATTGCCTGTCTTGTTGTCCTGTTCTATTGCTTCCCAGGCAGACATAAAAAGGGGTGTTTAACAAGTGGTTACCCTTCATCAAGTGGGAGCATCAGGACTCAGAGGGGTTCCCCACAGTGGGTAGGGTACACCCCCACTTTCCCCTGCATTGGGGCACCCCTCCATACCGAGTCCCTAATCCCCCACATCCCATGATCCTTGAGCCAGGTCAGAGAGGTCCGATTCCAGGTCTGGCCCCATCAGGTCCCAGGCACTGTCTTCTTAGTTGTGGAGCTGAGGATCTCTCCATTGCCAGAATTAAGGACCATCCAGGTGACCTTCTGTGATTAGTGGGGGTTGAGTTTCTCCTTCTGGGTAACTGCTGTTGACATGGGAGTGGCCATTATCCAGATTAGCAGGAGCCTTTGTCCCAGAACCCACCTCTATCTCCAATTGTAAGGTGAGAGATCCACTATTCAGGGCATTCCTTTCCCTGGGATGTTAGCCTTTCTCTCCTTAGGCCTCCCGTTGTGGGAGACCCCAGTGTTCCACCAAATCCTCTTTCTCTGTTTGTTGATCATCTTGGACATCTGAGGGATCTGTGAGGGTGGGCAAAATCTTAGTATTTCAGGCTGCTAACCACGTGGGTCTGCTTTCCCCTATAGGGAAGATACACTCATAACCCCATCCCATCATTAGGAGGGGGTCTGGTCCTTTCCATTGTGAAGTCAGAGGGTCCTTCCACTGTGCCAACAACTTGGCTCCTGGATCCTGTTGTCCCCAATGTTTTTTGGAATCTATTTTGTGGTTTTTTCTTTTTGAAAATTTAAAACATTAATAGTCAGCATTGCTATTTGCAACTGTATATGGGAGCTAGCTCCCCCCCCCTTTTTTTGTTTAGTTGTTCTTTGATAACTTGATTATGTCTTTCTATTATGGCCTGTCCCTAGGGATTGTAGGGTATACCTGTGATATGTTGGATATTCCAGTCCTTGAGAAAGTTTTGTAAAGCTTGGCTGGTAAAACATGGGCCATTATCAGTCTTAACTTGAGTAGGTATACCCAGAATGGCAAGGCACTGTACAAAGTGTGAATGGACATGTCTGAGCAGTGGCCCAACAGGCTCCTGAGAAAGGGTCTATAGACATGAAAATGTATTTTAGTTTCCCAAAAGGGGGAATGTGAGTAACATCAGTCTGCCACATAGTATTTGTCCTGAGCCCTTGGGGATCCGTTCCTACCAGTTGGCTAGGTGGGGCCCAAAGTAAGGGGCGGCACAACTTGCATGAATCTACTATTTAGGTCTGAGGTAGGTATAGAGGGAAACCTATGCCGTAGGCCTCTCCAGGTAATAAGGGTTAGTTCATGAAGTTTAGAGGCCTTCTGAAGGGTAAGTACCCTAATACCCGAGGCAAGTTTGTCGGCCCAGGCATTTCCCTTGTACAAAGAGAGGCTTATCATAGGCCTCCAGGAGGCTCCGTGTGGGCAACATTAGGGTGATAATGGGATTGCCATCCAGCCTTATGTATGCCTGAACAAGGGAAGGGATCAACCCAGTCCCATATTGACTATCTGTGAACAAATTGAAGGCCTGTGGGTGGTGCTGTAGTGCTGTATGTACACTGAAAAGCTCTTTGAACTGTGCTGGTCCCTTAACCGGCATAAACCCCATTGAGATTGGCTCCTCCCGATCTTCATGGAAGCCTACAGAGGCTATTCCCTATTTACCCTCATCAGTAAATACAAAGGAAGCTTGGGGGAGAAGAGTGGTGGATATTAGGGCAGGTATTTGTAGTGGCAGGCTATAATACAGCTTGGGCCATTTTGAAGGTCTGTAATGGTAAGAGAGGGTGCCCATCAATCCTTCTATGCCCATCCACCTGTTGTTCCAGAGGAGCCAGTCCATATCCTCTAGCCTGAGGGGGTAATGATGGTCATGGGGTCTATGCCATAATGTCTATAGGCAGTCTGCCTCCCAAGGACAATGCAACCGGCCAGCTGATCAGCCTTGGAATAAACCCTCAGGGCTCCCCCTATTGAGGGATGGAGCCATTGTGGAGGTTTTCTTTTTTTCATTAAGACTGTGGTAAAGAGGGAAGGCCCCCTCAACACCCAGAGCTCTAGGGGAAGTTCAGCTGAATACCTGGCCAGGGAGACCATATCTATCAAGGCCTGAATCTGCTTTATGATTAGGAAGTGCTCTGGTCCTAATTCTAGGGTTTGGGATGGGCTCTCTGCCAGAGCAGCGAGTACAAGAGGGTCAGATCCTCTTTTGGGATGCCCAGCCAGGGGAGTAGCCAGTTAATCTCTCCCATTATCTTTTGGAGCTGGTTGGTTATTAACCAAGTGGGAACATGCAATTGTGGTTCAAGATGTTGGACATTGGCCAGCATCAGATGGGTCCCCAGGATTTTAAAATGGGGTACCATCTGTACTTTGGTTGGTGCCACCGTAAACTCTTTGGCCTGTAGGGTTTCGATGACCTGGTTTAGTAACCTCTCTAATCCTTTAGGGTTCTCATGTCTCAAAATTAAATCATCCATGTAAATACATAGAAGGGCTGTGTCACCCTGCCTGACAGGCACCAGTATCTCCATTAAATATGTTTGGCAGAAGGCAAGGCTATTAGCTATTCCTTGGGGAAGTACCAACTAATCATACCTCTCATTGGGCTGGGCATAGTTAAGAGGAGGGACAGAGAAGGCAAACTTCTTGCAATCCTCCGAGTGGATAGGGATTGAGAAGAAGCAATCCTTAATATCAATGACACATAAAAAAAAAAAAGGTATGGATGCATGGATCAAGATTCACAGGACTAGGCTCAATATAAATTAATATAATTTTATTCGGGGAGAAGGCACTTACACAAGAAACAGATGACCACTGCAAGTTCCTGTTCCAAGGATCCACCCAGGCTGCTCTCTGTGACCTGACCAGGAGGAAGAAAGAGCCTGTGCCCTGACCTCAGACCCAAAACATGCTCTGTCACATCTGGATAGTTATCTCTACAGGTGCAGGCGTGCCTGGTGGATTTCTCACTACACTCCTCCACAAGAAAGAAAGAAAGAAAGAAAGAAAGAAAGAAAGAAAGAAAGAAAGAGAGAGAGAGAGAGAGAGGGAGGGAGGAGGGAGGGAGGGAGGGAGGAGGGAGGAGGGAGGAGGGGGAGGGAGGGAGGGAGGGAGATGTCAATTAATGCAAAGACGCCATGGAAGATGTACATTAATGAAGAGACACGCTGTGCTGGTTAGTTAGTTTTTTGAGTTTTGGTTTTTGTTGTTGTTTGGTTTTTAGTTTTGATTTTGTTTGTCAACTTGATACAAACTAGAGTCATCCGGGAAGAGGGAGCCTCAACTGAGAAAATGCCTACCTCAAATTGGCCTGTAGACAAGTCTATGGAGTATTTTCTTGATTGGTGGTTGATGTGGGAGGACACAGTCCGCTGTGGGTGCTAACTCTAGGCAGGCGGTCCTGGGTGATATAAAAAGCAGGTTGAGCAAGCCACGAAGATCAAGCCATTAAGCAGTGTTCCTCCACCAACTCTGCTTCAATTCTTGCCTCCAGGTTCCTGCCCTACTTGAGCTCCTGCTTTGGCTTCCCTTCATGATGGACTGTGATCCAGACATGTAAACCAAATAGCCCTTTCCTCCTCAAGTTACTTTGGGTCATGGTCTTTATCACACCAAGAGAAAGCAAAGTAAGACACACACCATCTCCATGAAACAGAAGGCAGCAGAGCCAACGATCCCAATTCTCAAATCGATGTATATGCTTACTATAATTACTATATTTCATAAAATAGGGAAGATTGCTTTTAAACTCATATGAAAATGCAAAGAAATTACAATGATTAAAGCAGGTTTAAAAAATACATCAAGTGGGAATAATCAGTGCATATAATTTTGAGAAGTTCTATAGCTATAGCTGTGGTATTGGTGGAGGTGCAGACATAAAAACAGTGGGGCACCAGAGAGAACCCAAAATAAGCATGCATGGATATGTCCAACTGGTTTTTAGCAAAAGTAAAGGACAACACAATGGAAGAAACACAGAGCTGTGAACAAATATGACAGTCACTGAACATTCACAGGGAAGACCCCTGGTGTACACACACACACACATCTAAGCCCTAGAACCTGGGGTGGCAGGAAGTGCTGACTAGGCATTTCCAGAGGTCATCTGTAAGTGGAGTGTTTTGATCCAGCCATCACTCGCTCCCTATCTCCTTTTCTCATTTCTCCAGCCCACTTTACAGGAGCTGTTAGTCCACAGAGGGCTGTTAGGGACATAAAAAAAAATCCAATTTGTTAAACCACCAGAAGAAACTAGAAAAAAAGAATGGTTGTGAGTCTAGGAAAGTAAAACAGTTATAAATGCTCTCCCACTCTATTTTTCCAAGTCAATTTTTTTAAACTACTATGTCAATTAAAGTTTTTCTCAATCCCCTGATTTTATAACATTTGATAGAATGGCTCATCAGGCCCTGGGTCCAGAAGATGGCTTTTAAGACATTTTTGTTATAATAATGGATTTTTGAAAACTTCCTCACCATTTTTGAATAACTCATAGCACATGGGGGAACCCAGGAGACCTCCCTGTTTCTCAAGGTGGGTAGAAGGGAAAAGAATATAGCTGAAGGTAAAGTATTCAAGTAAAGAAAGAGCATGGTTATTTTGTTAAATAGTGGCTTGGGTACCTGGCATCTTTCTCTTGGTGGTCAACTCTCTCTTGCAAACACTTCCCAGGGAACTGCTCTTCCTGGTTCCATCCTTTCCCTGTGAGTTACAGTAGACTAATTATCGTCATTGAATACCACAGAAGTTCAGCTGTGTTCCAAAATATCCACACCTATTGGCTGGAAGTCAATGTTGATAGGCAAAGTGTGTTTCCTCCAAGACTACAACACTTCCTTTACCACACCCCAGTCTATTTTGATTCTCTTCCAGGCCAGGTAAGGCCTATTCCCATTCCCACCATGAAGCCACCCAATAGAGAGAGATTGGGCTGCTTCTCATCTCTTCCAGCCAGGCCATGAAGCATCACAGGAAAACACATGCATCCAAGGTTATGAATGGTTCCTGGAAGTTGTCAACTGTCCCACAAATGCATTATGTCACTAGTACAGCAAAAAGATAAGCTCAACCCTCCACACCCTATCCTATATCCTTGTTCTCCATATACCTCACTCAGTAAACTCTCCTACACCAACACAGACCTGAACTATTGATAGAGACACACTGGGTTGTAGTCACATCATAGACCTGAGCTGTTGATAGACACACACTGGCTTGTAGTCACATAGACCTGAGCTATTGATAGAGACACACTGGGTTGTAGTCACATCATAGACCTAAATGTTGATAGAGACACACTGGGTTGTAGTCACATCATAGACCTGAGCTGTTGATAGAGACACACTGGCTTGTAGTCACATAGACCTGAGCTGTTGATAGACACACACTGGGTTGCAGTCACCATTTCCACTTTGCCTTCTAAAAGCCTTATTTGAAACCAATATTTTCACTTGTTTTTATGTTACAAACATTTCAGTCTTGGTAATATAGAGACCATGCAAGACTGTGAACTGAGAGCAAAAGACAATACCATAGCTTTTATTTGGATTTGAAATGTGTGTGATAAACCCTTGTATTAAAGGCCTGATGGCCAGTGGCAGTCACCACTGAGAGATGGCAGGTAGAACCTTTACTAGGCAGTGCCTAGTGGAAGGAAATTAGGTCATCTTGGCAGGGTGTTACTGACAGATATTGGGAACCTAATCTCCACTCTCTCTGCCTCCCCTAATTAGATGACCAGCCTCCTCCATCAGCATCCCAGTTATGACATGCTATGCTGCCAAAGGTCCAAAGCAACAAGGCAGGCAACTGAACTCTTGGAAATCATGAGTCCCAAATAAACACTTTATTAAGTTGATTTCTCAGGTATTTTGTGACAGTGACAGAGAGTTGGCTAATATAGCTGCTGGAAGCCTCAAGGTAAAAACAGAGACCCCCACTCCCACCCCACCCCCAAAGCTCATCAGGACACAACATCACGTTGACCAATTATTCTTTTTATGTAGACTCGTTGCTTTATAATACAGAGAAGAAAGCTGACTGATTCTGTGCCTTACTCATTTTCTTCTTACTTGGAATTCATTATTCAGGCATTTTCTAGATGATGGGGGTTCTTCAGTAGTCATCCCCCTATCTTTATCTCTTGGGTCAATATTTCCTTTATTGCTAGCCTCTGCCTAAATCACATCACTTCCCATCTCACTTTGCCAACATTCCTTTCATTGTATTCGCAGTTCTTTTCCACTAAGGTAGAACTGCTCCCCTGGAGGTGTTTCTGGAAGCGTGTCATTTGGATTGGGATGGTGTCTTTTATTCTAAAAATCCACAGATGCTATTTTGAGGTCTAATTGTGTGGCATTGAATATGTTCGGCGCTGGTTTGTTTTGAAGGAAAGCATCCTTAAACTCCAGCGTCTGGGTTAAGACACACCTGTGTGGAAACATGAAGTTCCAGCCAAAAGTAAGGGAGGGAGAGAAGGAGAAAGACTGCAAAGCTCTGGGAGATAAGAAGTGGGCTTCCCTCCTAATGAGGACCATGCATGAAGCCTTATCTGGGCTTTAGACTTTTCACACAGCAAAAGAGACAAATGCCCCAAAAGAGGACTTACAAGATTGGGTGAAGAACAGAGAAATACATCACTGAGAATGCTGTTGAGAAGTGTACATGGAGATCAGGTGCTGATAAAATTTGTTGGGAGGAAAGGAAATGATTTACTCACCCAAGAAGGCCAACACAGAAAGCAATTGGTAGATTGTCAGAGTCTCGCACCACCCTCCTTCCCGACCCCAAACAAAACTGAAGAGACGGAAACTTCTATGTCACACCCACAGAGATAAACAGGAGGCCTCATCCTAGCCGAAAACTTGTTTTAAATGACTACATTCAAACTACAGCTTCGAGATAGGTTTTTTGGTCCCTCTCGGGAACCCATGTCAAAGGGACAGTGATATTTTTAAAACAGAAAAAGACACAGTTTGGTTTTTAAAGTGTATAATAATACAAAAACTTGGGCTTTTATTCTGAGCTCAAATGACAGGACTTAAAATTACATAGACAGAATAATTTCAACCATCATAAAATAAATGATATGTGCACATCACAAATGTCCCCTTAGCAGTCTCTTCCCTCAAGCAAAATATTCATCATGATTGTCCCTTCCTTGATGGTATAGCCACAAGCAATTTTTCTTGGATTCTCTTTACTTCCCATAACTTTCCATCCACCCACCCACCCCCAAAATCAAATAAAGAACAATAATAATTGCATCCTAAGGACAGTATCTCT
Organism: Cricetulus griseus; assembly: GCF_003668045.3. NCBI lineage: Eukaryota > Metazoa > Chordata > Mammalia > Rodentia > Cricetidae > Cricetulus > Cricetulus griseus. Next base: position 28,310,269 of record NC_048600.1, on the reverse strand, counting down.
CTGCAAACTTTCTAAGGAAGTTTCAGGGGCAGCAGCTGCCAGTGTGGACTGTCCCCACAAGTGAAAATCTTCAATGTCCTTAAACCTGTGAAAACCCCTACAGGGAGGGAGCATAAGGCACTCCCCTGTTGACTGGGGGCACTCCATCAGAGTCACACAAGCAGAATAGTTTATTCTGGCTAGATGCCCAGCAGTGCTAGGTAGATGAAGGTGCTTGTTCCCATGTGCCCCACGCTTGATAACTGAAGTAGGTGTGTTCTCACTTTCACACAGCCCAGGCCCAATGGGTCCCATTCATGCCATGAATTTCGAGAAAAGAATATTAACCCACTCAAGTCCCCAGAGACTATGAAGGATTTCCCAAATATCCACCTGGAATCTCTAAAATAGAAGTAGCACATAGCTCCCCAATACCACCATCACTCCCAGGGTGTTCCGTGCCCCCTGGAAAGTCTTGGAATCTGCCTAAAGCTGCGGTTTCTCCAGGTCAGGGTATGGAGAGGAAAAAGTGTTTATCCAACTAGGAGATGTGTACTGAGATGTTTTGTTCACAGAACAGCTGAGCCTTTCAAAGTTCTAGGAAGCTGTTAGGGGCGGTTCCCCACCCTCACACCCCCACCCCTGCCCTGACTCCACTTCAGCTTTAATGATAGGCAGGGAAGACAGAAGGAAGAGTGACAATGAGCTCCTTTGTCAAAGGAGAGAATGGTCACAATAATGTCCCTTGCAATCCTCTTGGTCCCCTGGTGGTAATGAAGCCTCATTAGTATGCGCAGGTGGGTGACCCCAGTCCCCAAGATGCCTGTGGGAGAAAGCCTGGCATTCACTAAAAGGGATACTACAGTGGTTTGAGTCTTCTTGCCTCTTTGTTGGAGGCAGAATCAAGAGAGGGTGCACACCCAGGGGTAGTGCTGTTTGGCCCTAGTTTAGCTCTGTTCTGATAAGGCCATTCCCAAAGCATAGTGTAGTCTCTTGAAACTGGTCTGTTTTAGGAGTTAAAATGGAAGTGATCAGACTGAACGGATCCCATATCTACAAGATAAGCAGCTGTTCACTCTCTAGATCAAAACTGCTGCTAAGAAAGGAAAGGTAACATCAAGTTCTCGCCAACGGTCTTCTATCATCTGCTCGCAGTTCTGCCACTGGTTTATAAAGAAGCATGTTTGGGGTGGGTAGATGGTTCCAATGGTGAAGGGATTCAGCATACGCATGAATACCTGAGTTTGGATTCCTACCACCCACATGAAAGCCTGGCATGGCAGCATGTACTTGAAATGCCAGGAGCTCGCTGGTGACCCACATAAAGAGTTCTGTGATGTTTCCCCAGATAATCTCCTGTACCATTCCTGGGCAGGCAAGGGCCTGGGTCTGGAAGGATCCAGACTGAGAATCAAATAGTCTTGGAATGCAGAAGAAATCTCTGTGGAGATGGAAGGCATTCTGCACTGAGGGAGTGAAGGAGGTGCGGCAACCTTCTCAAGTTTCTCTTCTACAAATCCAAATACCAGCATCTGAACTCAGCCCTGTCTGGTGCTAACAGCCCATGAGGATCATTGCTTTGTTCAGTTCATGCCCCTAACCACTGTGCCACCTTCAAATCCACTTGGGGATTTTTCACCAGAAAGTGGCCAGGCCAACAGCTTACACTTGAAGCCCTGTCTCCCTTTCCCCAATCATATTCTAAGCTGCCAGCTGTGATACCTAAGCAGGATTCAAGCCATCTCCTCCAGCACCCACACCCTCAGCACCTACTTAGAGGAAGATGCTCATCAATACTTTGACACAATACTCCCCAATGCCTGTGGGAACTGGGGTGTGAGTGAATGCAGGGTCTCAGTCTAACTCATGCCAGTCGGGATGCACAGGGCCAGGAAAGGATGAGCTGTGCTGACCTGACAACAGAATGCTTAGGGCTCAGGCGACTGAGGCTTCAGAGGGAAGAGCAGGAGAGAGGACTTGGGAACCTTTAGCAGAGGGGTCCTGGGTGCCCCAATGTCACTCATGTCTCTTGCCATTCATGTTTGGCAAGACAGTACAGTTCCCATCACTCTCTCCCTATAAGCCAACCAGAAAAAAAATCACTCACACCAGAGACACACAGGTCTGTCCCCAAATCACCTACCTGGGGACCTGGTCCCCATTCTTTTCTCTCCTATCTCTATTAAAGTCCTGCCTGTTTCCTGCAGACCCTCTGCAAGCAGCTCCTTCCGCCAGCTCTGTCCCTTTGATTGAAAGCCTGTACCTATGTGCCACACAGGCCATGCCCTCTTTGAAGGAAAGGACAGCCTGCCTCAGCTCAGTCACTCCCATAGCACCTTCCCACATTGTTCCTCTAGTCTTGGGGTCTAGAGCAAATCAAGGAGTCAATGACAAATGCGCAGCCATGGTTAAGTTAAACAGTTGGAGAAATGGAGATAGAGCCAGAGAGGAGAAGTTGGCAAGACCCAAGGACATGAGGGAGGTAATATGGAGTTTAGAGAAACCACAGGTGACCATCTCCACCTAGTCATAAAATGGAAACCACCAGGCCATTGTTTCCAGCGGGGTCTGTGAAGAAAACTGGACTGGTGTAGACCAAACACCATGTGTACTCTGGGAAGCCTTTAAGTGTTTGTATAATCGCTGACAAAACAGGATATGACAGCAACAGTGGGATTGTGCTATCTCTTCTCCAAGTCGCCAAGTCCTTGACACCAAAGCCAAAACACTTTGCTGACTTCCACACTGAGAGTCAGGTCATCACTTGGTGCCAAATGATAGCCCAAGAGCAGGCCTGTCATCGGGGCAGTTTGCAAAGCTAGGCCCAGGATGGAGTTGGGAAAGGGTCCCACCCTGGCCTGGAAAGGAGAAGGGTCCTATATGAGTCTCTCCAATGCCTGTGCCAGTTAAAGCTTGGCCTGACTGCTTCTGGGGCCCTTTCCATGAGAGAATGCACAGCTCTGAGTTGAACCCAAGCATGCAGGGCCTCAAGCTTCCCAATACACACCAGCAAGTGTCCTCAGTGACCACTTTCTGGCCTCCTCTAGTTGCATAGGTTGGGTCCATAATCCAGAGTAGTCGGCGCCAGACTGATGTGCTCAGGTGGCCACAGGGAAACACCACTGCACATACTAAGCACCACTGTAGCCAGTCTGACAAAGAGACGAACCAGGCTTGGGTTCCAGACAGGCCCGCCTCTTGGCTGGCAGATGGCTCTCTTTTCGACATGTCCATTCTTCAGTGCACGAATGAGGGGAAGGCTCTGTCTCTTCCTCTCTTGAGGACAAGCATCACCAGCTGAAGGCCCCACCCTGATGACTTTAATCTTTTTTACCCCAATCTCCAAAGACAGTTGCACTGTGCAACAGCACTTCAATACACAAACTTTAGTTCAAGGAGCATAACCCAAGTCTATCTATAGCACTGACCTTGCCATCGGCATCCTCTGTCTTCTCTCCTGCATGCACCTCCATGTAGCCATGATCCTGGCCTTCTCTCTTTCTACAATTTCTGCAGAAGAAATTCAGGACCAGTGTTAAGCAGGAAGCCTAGTAAGAAACAGGTCCTGGGAGTGTGGGCCTCTTGCACATGGCTGAGATGGAATAAGGCCCAAGACGGGTGTCAAACAAACTCCAAACTTTCACAAGAAAATTCCCAGGTGAGTGGACAGCCAGGCAGACGGAATTACTAGTGTTCACACAGATAAGTGCATCACAGGGTCACTGCTAACACTCGCTGGAATATGTTTTTCATGCTTTGGATAAGGACTGCAGAGCCTTGCAAAGCAGGAGGCTGGGAGGATCCCACCCAGGGTAAGTGGGCCCAATGCCGAGTGACTGGCTCATTGCCAAATTTAGCTAGTCCCAGTTTTCAACCAAATTAGATTACACTAAAGCAACAAACACAAAGGCCATCTCCGCAGCTGGGGGAGAGACCTCAGGAAGGTGTAAGAAAACCAGAGAGTTCCTTGGAGAGAAACGAAACTCAAACTACATGAAAAGTTGTTTAAAGCCCCAGACCTCACAGGCATTGAGCCTAAGGTTCATTGTCAAATTGGAGCACACTGTTAAGAATCCCTGATGGAAAGGAGAGCCCACAGAGGGATCTATAGGGAAGATCTATGTAATATCTACACAAACCGCAGTGGAACCAGTAGCTCATGGAAACAATAGAGAAGAAAATGAGATTCTCCACAGAGGGGCCACTCAGAACTTCATGGGAGCAGGCATTAACAGGACCAGTAACCAGGAATCCACTCTGAGCTTTACATTCAGTTCCTTCCTGAGGTACAGAGGCCCCAGGCTGAGGAATAGGGTAAGTGATTGTCCTCAGACCTTGATGGCCACCTAGACTCTTGGTAGGGAAGGATTGGACTATAGGAAAAAGAGAGATAGGGTGGATGTAAAGAAAGGAGTCCATATCCAGAGAACTACATACCCGACCATAGAGACATTTGAATTTCCATGTTTATTGCTGCTCTATTCACTGTAACAAATAATTGGACTCAACCTCATCACAATCAAAAGATGACTGGTTAACGACAATTTGAAGTGTGTGTGTGTGTGTGTGTGTGTGTGTGTGTGTGAATACTACAGAGCTCTAAAGAATAATAAAGTAATAAATTTGAAAACTTTGCAGGAAAATGAATAGATTTTGAATGTATGATCTGAAGCAAGGGCACACAACCTCAGAAAGAGATAAACCTCATGGTTTCTCTCATACTTGGAATCTAGTCAATAATATATGAATGCATGTAAGTATGTATGTATGTATGTAAACAAATATCCACATGGGCACAGGATAACATGAAGGAAAGAGAACAATGTATACATAAATATAATGGGATGAGGAAGGACTGGGTGCAAGAAATGGACACAAGGCATGAAAGGACACGCTCTTTGTTGTCTAGCTCTGTCATGGAGCTGTTGGTAGATAAATGCATATTCTATACTGCAAGCATAAAATTTAATGTGGCATTCCACAGCTTCCATTTTGAACGCAATTCCATTTCTTTTTCTTTTCTTTTTGACACAGGGTTTCTATGTGGAGCTTTGTAGACCAGGCTGTCCTGGAACTCACAGATTCACCTGCTGAGTGCTGGGATTAAAGAAAGGCATGCACCACCATTGCCTGGTCCTGCAATTCCATTTCTAATTGTATATGAGTTCCATTAAGTTGTACATTCTTTGGGTCTGGTTAATTTTGTGTCTGTTTCCCCCCCCCAAGGGTTTTTTTTTAATAATAAAATTTTAAAAAAAGAAAAAGACTTGGATGTTTGTAGAGGGCAGGATCTGTTATACAGGCCCACAGACTGCAGACTTAAGAAAAAAGTAGAGATTTTTCAAGAGGGAGAAAGAACCCCCTCTGCATTTTGGGGACTTGGTGTTTTCTCTTAATTTTCAACTGATTGGATGAGGCTCACCTACTGAATCTCTCACAGGAAACTGATGTAGTTGTCCATCTCATCTACAGAACTCCTTCACAACATTAGCATGGAGTTTGGTGAGATGGACCTGCTTTTGGATATGCAACAAAGCTCACAAAGGGTTTGGGTCTGTTTTCTTACCCCTCATTGCCTTCACTGAGCAGAGAGCCTTGCACTTAGGACGAATTTAGAGAAGGGTTGGCATATGGAATGATGGATGGCTTCATGGCGTATTTAGTCACTGGGAGAGAAGCTACTGTATACTAGAGATAGCCTTCCAGTAAAAATCCATGTTTACCTGGTCACAATGAAAAACAGACAGATGTTGGCAAATGAAAGCACCCACTCTATTTTGAGTTTTCCTCTTTGAACCCCAGAGGCCAGCATCATCCACAGACCAGGCCAGCTGCCCCTCCCTGCCCTGACTCACACCTGGAAAAGGAACCCCACATGTAGAAGGCAAAATGAGAAAGGGTGGGAGACTGGACCTCATGCCAAGAAACTGGCCACTGCTGTTTCTGTCTCCGGAAACAACCAAGGCCTAGAGGAAGCCACCACAGATGTCCCCAGGCCTCTGTATTGTGAATGTCCCCCACAACCAGGGAAAACAACACAGCAGTCCTACTCAGTTCCCAGGGTTTTACAAGCTCGCTTATAAATGTCACTTACAAAAATCAGATAACTTCTCTGCTAGTTGTTGAATCCAAAGTGTCCCTAAGAAAGGATGATCATTATGTGGGATGTCACCGGGAATAAATACACTCAATGGACCCATCTGGATGTAACTCATGTTAAAGACATAAAAACTATATGAATTCCAAATAGAATTATTCAGCCAACAGAAGATAAATCAGAGGCCCAGGGAGATCAAAGGTGGGTTCAAAGTCACAGAGCAGAGAGGTAAAGGGAAGGTTCAAGGTCACAAACTAAGAGGTCCTAGAACCAAACCCTCCTTCTGGTCCTGGTCCAGACATCCACAGTTTCCACTGTGGTCTGCCATCATGGAGGAAAGTTACAACCTGGCACACTAATAAAAGCAAGCAGTTCATCTGTAACTCGGGGACATATAAACGCTTTCTGGTCTAACAGTCAAACCACAGTTTAGATCAGAGATAAATTCCATGATTTCCCCCTTGCCAAAACCAGTATTTATGGCATCTGAGTGAGCGGTAAATTACCAGTTGCCAGCAAAACATGTGCCGTCTCTGTGTTCACAAACACTCCATCACCTCCGGCACTCTGGCTATATAATACAGTATATGGCAAATTAGTTTATTATACTGAAGGTAATTTAACCAATGTGCTAATATATATTATAATAATATGTGTGCATGGTTCCTAATTGCACTGAATTGGGTCTAAATTCATATTAATGGCCCAAGAAGTCACTTCACAATGAATGCCAGTTTTATCTCATAATCCAAGTTTATCTTAGTAATGTATGAATGTGGGGTGCCACCTACCTGAGCAGACCTCCAGTTTCCAATCCAGGAATCCTAGAGACAGCTGACTTCCAAAGGAGCAGGAAAGGGTCCCATCTGCTGAGTACAAAGAAAACGTGCACCTCAGAGTCCCAGTCATCAAACTCATGGAGACAGAATTTAACCCCAACTAAAAGATCCTAGGTTTCCTAAATAAAACCAAAATTGCTAGGTCCTTGGCATGGTAGCAACCACAACACTCTATTTGGTAGATAAGCCCCAGCACCGATATTCACACTTGAACAAGGCCAAGTCAGATGACGAGGACATCTTTTTCTTGCTAATCCTGACCAAGCCACCAACAGTTCATGTCCTCACCCTCCAGGAAGTCCCTTTGGACTCCAGTCTATGAGACAGCTCAATAGGAGACACCTGGGGAAAGGGTGCTTGGTGACAACTGGCTCTTAAGTCTGAATGTTTTCCTCTCAACTGGCTCTTAAGTCTGCACGTTTTCCTCTAGATCTGAGATAATACCCTGTGGGTTCAGAAATAGCTGGGACCTTGACAGTGATGGACAGTTGCTTGAGATCCTAAGAGTCCATCGCCTGTCCCAGATGGTAACTCCCTTCTTAAGTGCATTTCTAGGGAGCACATCCCCTCTAGAAGCCCCTTTCCTAATCATCCCCCTTCCCAGTACAGCCTTCTTGAACATTTTTGTTGTTGTTGTTGTTTAATTGGGTTTATATTGTTTTGCTTTCAATCAATCTGGTTGAGCACAAAGAATTAGAAGTTTTTTATACTTAGCTGCTTTGGCATCATAGCATAGCATCCATTGCTTCTGCCTCAAGCCCTATACAAAGAGGCACAGAGACCCTGTCACGCCAAGACTGCAGAACGCAATCATCTCCAGGCTGAAGCCCCATAAGCTCCACAAACCAATCAGCCAAAGGCAGCAAGCTTTGTTTCCGGGTGGGAATTCCTCCCCTGATACTCTCAGGAAATGTATGTTTCTCTGAGTCACAACTTTTAAGAAAAACCAATTATGAGAATGGGAGGACCAGAATATGGTTATAATCTTTCTGTAAGAAATAGATTTAGTGATCTGTATCTTATGAGCTCCATGAAAACTGCTAATTCAAGAGCAAAGTGGGAGCAGGAAGTGCTGAGCAAGGAGTTCACCAGGGAACATGAAAGCTGTGGAACCCAGAAGTGACACTGACAAGAGCACAATGAGCTACAAGGCAGGCTCTTGCAACTGTCACAATGTTACAGAGGGTATTCTGGTCTGGTCTGCTCCTGGCACTTGTCATTAATGCTAATAAAATAAATATTAATATGTTTATGCACAGACTACACTTTCTATAAAGTCTATGGTTGCTGTTCCAGGAACAGAGAAGTTTTAGAAACAAAGTAAAACCTTAAATTGGCAGCATTGACAAAAGAGTCTGCCTAAGGCTGCCCACCATGCCAGTAGATACTTGTGTTACATCATTTGAATAATACCCAATACCATTCCCTAGTGTTTTCTAGCATTCAAGAATGCTACTTTTTTCTTTCTTTCTTTTTTTACATTTTTTTTCCAAAAGAAATGGAAAGAGAATACATCAGCACTGTGGAATCCTTGTCCATGAAATCAGAAACTGACCAAGAATTCAAATCAACAGAATGGCATTGATTTCAACAGTTAACACCCAACTGGGGCTAGCAGACACAACGCCATAGCTACAGTAGACAGTGAGCACCATAGAGCACGATGCCTGAAGCAAAGTGTTTCTGTGTGCAAACACACAACTCTCATTTCACAGATAGTAATAGATCACTCTTGGGCCCTCAAAGTGGCTCAGGTGATATAAGTACTTGTCATGCAAGCCTGATAACCTGAGTTCAATCCACAGAAGCAGCCAATGCCTGTCACTGTACACACACACACACACACACACACACACACACACACACACACACACACACGCATGCACACCACAGATTTAGCTTACCCCCAAATACCGTGTTCCAATGCAGTATCAGTTTCATTAAGTTTTTATAGTAAGAGAACACATCAAGACACATCTCAAATACATCTCGGTAGAAACAACAGGTAGGGAGACTGCCTCTGTCTTAGTCTCAGATGGTATCTGGTGACATTCCTAACACTTGGGTTGGTAGAAGCCAGGGCTTTGTTTGTACATACCAAAGAGAATGTACCTGCTAGTCAAGAGGATAGAGCTAGGTCAAATTCAGCAGTGAGTAATAAATGGCTATTCGGGGTATTAAAGAAAACCCAAGATAATCTGTCTCTAGACATGCAATAATTTCAACTTAGGCCTATGTCTTAAGTTACTTTACTATAGCTGTGGAAAGCACCATGACCAAGGCAACTTATAGAAGAATGCATCCATTTAGGGCCTACAGTCCCAGTGGGTGCGAGCAAGTCCATGACCTTCATGGTACAGTGCATGGCAGCAGGCAGACATGGTACTGGGATAGTTAGCTGAGAGTGGAGAGAGCTAAGTGGGAATGCTGTGGGCTTTGGAAACCTCAAAGCCTACCCCAGTGACACACCTCCTCCAACATGACTATACTAATCCTTCAAACAGTTCAGTGGAACTAACTGGGGACCAAGCATGCAAATATGTGAACCTATGGGGTCATTGTCATTCAGACCACAACAGCATCTTACAGTGACTTCCTGCCTATTGAGCTCTTCTTCATTCACCTCTGCTGGTGGTCTGATGCTGGGGCTGTCCAGGAAGCACAGTGCATAGTACAAAGGTTTCTTCTGGAGTGCCACCTGTTAAGGAGAGAAAGGGAGAGGGGTGGCAGGAGTGAGCTAGGGGAATTGGCAAATAACAATGGCAAATAACAAGAGGAAAGGGAAGCCTCTGTTCTGTGTGAACCCAGGGCAAAGGCTGCCTTTCAGGAGAGTGGTCTAAGCACTGGTTCCACACCACTGTATGGGGACGCGGGCTGGGTAAGAAGCAAGCCCATTTTGAAAGTGGGGAGGAAATGCTTAGCTCTAGGTCCATGTAAACAAAAGCATGCATACAAAATGTCAATAAATTTCCCCAAAGCTCTACCCAACTTTAACATAGTACTTCCAAAAATACAAGAGAAGTTCTTAGACTCAAGAGCATAGCAAAGTGTTTACCCCAGCCAGACCTGGTGGTACAAATCTATCATCCTACATGGAAAGTAGAGGTAGGAGAACCAGGAATTCAAGGCCAGTCTGGGACACACGAGATCCTATCATTCCAAAACAAACCACTGACTAAAACATATGTGTCCAGATCAGAGGCCAAGCTTTATCTGTCCAGATTCTTCTCTCTGAACAGTTCAGAGGGTTACAACAAGTTCCATAGAATGTGGGAACTTTAAGGAAAGAGACCCACTTTGGAGAAGTGGAGAGACAAAAGTTGATATGGAACAGTCAGTCTATAATACTTAGATGTCTTTATACTGACATCAATTGGTGTATAGCAAGCAAAAGTATAAAAGATTCTCTGCATCTCTTCCTGTGAGGGGACCAGCTCCCCATTTCGGCAGCCATAACAGCCAAACACATGCTTGTCTGATCTTGTCTTAGTCACTAAGAGGTTAGATGCCTGCCTCGTGGCAAGGAACCAATCAGAAGTTAGCTGGTGGTGCTATACTTTACGGCTCTGGGTGTACTTTACCGACAGGTGTACAGCAATGACACGCAGAGCATAGAAACCACCCTGGGAGGGCCTATGGGCCATAACAACCAGTTGACGAATCAACACAGGGCAGGCCCTCCAAGCCTGGAGCCACACTAATCCTGAGCCTGTGCATACCCCTAGACACTCCCCTTATGCTGCCCTATAAGATCTCTATGCAGACGGTTCTAGCTGTCTTTTCTAGCCATCTGCCATGGCGGGTGGATGAAAGACCCGAGCTAACATGGGGTTAGCTCATTAAAGAACAATAAAGCCTCATGCTGTTTGCATCAAGCTTTCAGCTCCACATGGTGATTGGGGTGGCCATGGTGATTGGGGTGGCCGAGGTCCTGACCTGAGATCCTGGAGGCTTGAGCTTTCTGGGGGTCTTATACCTGGAGCTATTTTCTATTTGCAAAGGCTCAAAAATCAGACACCAATGCAACTTTCTAAAGAGCACTCCCTGTTTCAGGCCAAGCAATTAATTGGAAATACAGAATCTGCCCACAACTGCCTGATTGCAGGTGCTTTAGACAGGTCCCCTATTCAGAGTATGGTGACAGATTATTCCACTGAGGGCACAAGGATTTCACATGCAATTCTGTTCTCAATGCTGTTCGAAGTCCTCAAAGTTGATAAATAGTGGGAAGGACTCAAAGAAAATCTCTTTCCCAAACTAACTTTGCAGTGACAAAAGAAGACACTGGTGTGATATTGGCTCCCACTCATGAACTTGGGTTAACCAAAGGAAGTCCAACCTCAGCTAGCCCAACTCCTCCAGAAGCCTATAAGAAAGGGAATCTGCAAAATCCTCTTGGATCTCCTGGTAATCTCAGTGCTTGTCCCATCTAAGCTCATCCTGAATGTATCATGCATACATCATTTATTTTGACAAGATTAAAGCATCTATGTGGCAGGGACACAGACATGAATGTGACTAGGACCCAGATGTTGTCAGGAGCTCTCAGTCTCTCAGGATACACAATCTGTGAATGAGTAGATACGGTGAGGTTCAATTGCAGAAGAGATGCAAGGGCAGGAAGAAAAGGTATCCCATCTGCCTGGAGTAGACTCTAGGAAGGACTTCCTGGGAAGATTAGCTATACTGAAAAGAGTAGTAAACTTCGAGGCATAAAAGTGAATGACCATTTGAGAAAGAAACACCTGCCAATTAGGGATAAAGTTCTGCCTACTAATAGAGGATTTCTTTTTTATAAGTTATAGAGAGAGTGAGGCACAGAGTGGGGTTGGGGAAAGATGTTGATGTGTACCTATAATCCCAGCAGGAGGCAGAGATGGGAGGATCTGGAGTTCAGGGTCAGCCTCTACTCCTTAGCAAGTATGACTCTTTCCTAGGCTACATGAGACCTATCTCAAATATCTAAGTAAATAAATACTTTTAATTAAAGCAATTATTTTCCATGTGTTCTATTTATGAACCAAATCTATACCCTCATGCATGCTAATCATGCCCTCTGCCACTGAATTACAGCCCCAGCATTCTTTATGTCTGTAAAGATTCTTCCTCTGTATGAGTGAGGAAAAACAAAACCCGAACATATGTTTTAACTCAAAAGCCACAGAGATCCAAATACCAAGGTAATAGATTTCAAGCTGAATAATCAGTGATTTTATTAAATATAAATAGATTACATGGGGGCAAGTCAAAGACAAAAGTTGTCAGACCGAATTTACAAATAGCAAAATCCAACTCTATGCCTGCATATAAGGATATTGAAAGTATAAAAGTAAAAATGGGGGCACCTATGCCATGTAGATGTGAAATCAGACACCTGACCACAGAAACACTGGTGCACATGAGGTTTGCTTTGTGACGACAAAAGAAGGCAGAGATATGAATAGGTATTAAAAGGGACTAGAGATAGCTAAGCAGTGAAGAGCCCTCCGCTCTTGCAGAGGACCTGAGTTCAGTTCTCAGCATCCACGTTGGACTACTCACAATCTATGCAACTTCAACTCCAGGGCATCTAACACCCTCACGGCCTCCTTGGACATCTGCAACCACGTGTAAGTTCACACACATGCAAAAAAAAGATATATATATATATATATATATATATATATATATGAATAATAAAAATAAGCACCATTAATCGATATCAAACATGGAATGGTATGAGCAACATTAGCATATGCAGAACAGCACACCCAGTGGCTAAAATATACATTCACTGCTACTGCAGTACAATGAATGTAGTAACCATTGAGTGACCCAGGTACCCAACAAAGGCTGAATAGGACTCACACACACGCACGCACACGCACACGCACACACACACACACACACACACACGCACGCACACGCACACGCACGCGCACGCGCACGCGCACGCACGCACACGCACACGCACACGCACACGCACACGCACACACACACACACACACACACACACACACACGCACACGCACACGCACACGCACACACACACATACACACCTTCCATTTTCCCCACCCATATCTGGTCCCCAGGATTAGTCAACACAACCATGGAGATTCACCCAGTTTTCTCATCTTCTGGTTTCTAGATTTACAACAGGCCTTTCTTGTCAGCTCCTTGACACTAGAGGTGTCATGACAAAGTCTACTCCAAACTTGCCTGTCAGGCAATGGTTCTCAACCTTCCTAATGCCATGCCACTTCAATACAATTCCTCATGCTGTGGTGACCCCAACCATAAAGTTATTTTCACTGCTACTTCATAACTGTAATTTTTCTACGGTTAGGAATTGTAATGTAAATATCTGATAGGCAGAATATCTGATTAAGTGACCCCCCAAAGGGGTCCAGACCCCCAGCTTGAGAACTTCTACTTTAATGTCTCTCTTTTTACTCAAAACAAAGAGGATGTTGGAGCCTTGTGTAGGTGGCACTCCTTTTCCTAGTCCTGTGTGGCTTCTCAAGAGTGTGTACCAGTGACTGACTTTGGTCACATGGTTCAGCCTCTATGGCAATTAATATGCTCTTCATCAACTTTAAAGTCACCTTCCTCTGACACGCTTTGGAATACACTTCAGCTCAATAGTGCTCCCATCACATGGTAAAAGGAAGCATTAAAGGTGTCTCTTTCCATCGCAGACTTACGTGACGCAAATGCAGTGACCTTGTAGCAGAACACCTCTGAGTGTTAAGCTGCTGCCTCCACATGGTTACGAATGACATGCTTGCTCTGCTGTGATGACCTAACTGATGTCAGTACTTCTCCCTAAGGGAAATTGCTGCCCTGAACACATGTCAGTCCCCAGGGGCATGAAGTCATATGGAAATAGGAAGCCAGCACACATTTCTAATGCCCATGGCCAAATCAGCTGTTTCTGTGCCCTTCTGCATTCACACCTGTTAGTCATCGCCAGTCCCACAGAAAGCTCACCCTGGGCTGGTGCCCCAGGGGCCAGCATGAACGGAAGGAAGGAAGGAAGGACATCTTCCCTGGCCACCTGACAGGTATGGGTTACAATATGTGCAAGATGACTCCCTCCTCTCTTCCTCATGGAAAGGAACGCTCAAGTCCTTTTGTGACAGGCACACAGTGCTAACACTGCAGTACCCTTCTGAGGTCGCTTATGTGTCTGTCCATCATGCTTGACGGTGGGGTGTGGCTGTGAGTACCGAGTCAATCAACTGAACAGCCCCCCCCACACACACACACACACACCTCCCACCACTAGCTATTTTCAAAAGAGGAGTGCAGGTGCCCTGCTTCCTGTGGCTGAAATGACTGGGTATCTAGAGATGACTCAGTGACATGTGTCGTGGTTGTCTGACACAGCTAGTGTGCCTCAGAGTCCAGAAAAGGTCCCAGCCCACAAACTAATCAAGCTGCAGTCAAACAGCCCTTGAACTCCAAGCACCCAGTCCCGGCCCTCCAACCCCCTTCTCCTGGAGCCAAGATGGAGTCTGTGCACAAAACAGGTGTGGGAAGGGGAGGGCAGGGAAGCAGTCCCATTGTTTTTATAACAATCCCTTCTCATTTTCTATACTGCAGCCTCCAGTCCATTACAGGCAATTTCCTGGCATCACCCAAGCTCGAAAGGCCAGATCAAAAGTACAGAGTGTCCCAGCTGTGTGGGGCTCTCTCAGACTGAGCATTAACCACAACCCTTGCAAATAATTTATTCCACTGGAGACACCCTGTGCTTCCTCCCTGGGCGCCTGGCCCTGTTGTCTCCTCCACACTCCAATTGTGGAAGCACGCCCTCCATGTACTCATCTCCCCTATGACAAAAACAGCCTCTCTGTCACTCTGTCTTGGTTTCACACCTGCTAGGAACAACGGGTTTGAATCCACCCATTGTTGGGACATACAACGGCTCAGAAAGCTGAATTTTATGTTAGCAAATTGTAATAGTTTTATTATGTTAGAAGACGCGAAGTTGGATTGGTATTGGGTGCATAGTAGGTGCACTGGAGTTGGTATTGGGTGCATAGTAGGTGATCAATGAATGGCTGCAGAAGCAGGAACAGAGAGGTTCAAGAAAGAGGGGTCTGGTGAGTGTCAGGATGGAACCACAACCAGGAAGCTGGAAGGTAACTATAGTACAGAGAAATGGCATTGGCCAAAGACCAAGGGCAATGCTCTCTAGATTTGTTAAGCAACTTGTTACACTATTGTGTGTGTGTGTGTGTGTGTGTGTGTGTGCCCATGTGCGTGTTTATACATGTGTGTACATGTTACGTAGAAGCCAGACTTCAACCTCGTTCCTCAGTTGCTGTCTATCTTACTGTTTGAGACAGGGTCCCTCACTTGCCTGGACTATGCCAAGTGGGCTGGGCTGGTTGGCCACTGAGTCCCCTGGATCTTCCTGTCTCTGCCTCCCTGGTGTTGGGAATACAACATGTACCACCATGCCTATGTCCAGCCTTTTTCACAAGTTCTTGGATTGGAAGTCAGGTCCTCAGGATTCTGAGGCAATCGTTTTACCAACTTAGCTATCTTCTCAGTCCAGGAAGAACTAAATTTTCCACCCAAAGAAAATGACCAGAGAAGAGGGTGGGCATTTGACAAACAGCCATGCCTGAAGGCTCTTATTTTATTTGGTTCATTTTTATTCTATTGAGACAGAGTCTCAAGTAGTCCAGGGCAGCCCTGAACTTCACATCATTTTGTCCACACATCCTCAGTGTTAGGTTACCACAACCACTCATGAAGGTTTTATTTATTGATTGATTGATTGATTGATTTAAACATAAACAATATAACTGCTGGGTAAAATAGTTTATGCCTATAGTCCCAGCACTGAGGAGGCCAAGTCAGGAAGACTGGAAGATGGCCACAAGCATGATGCCGGCATGGGTGACACATTGTGTTCCAGGTTAGCCTAGACTACAGTTTGAGAACTTGCCAAAGGAGGAGGAAGGGGATAAGGTGGAGAAGGAGGAGGAAGGATGAAGGAAGAAGGAGGGAGGGAGGGAGGGAGGGAGGGAGGAGGGAGGGAGGGAGGGAGGGAGGGAGGGAGAGAGAAAGGAAGGACAGATGGACTACCAACAACAACAACAAAATAGTATAAGAAAAATAATTTTGGAGCTGGGAATGTATTTAAGTGGTAGGATGCTTGCCTAACTTACCTTAAAGCTGTGGGTTACATCCCCAGAACGAGATGGGGAAGGGAAGGGGAAAAGAGGAGGGAAGAGATTTTTTTTTTTTAACAACATCCTTCACATCAAGCTCCATCCAAAGCCTGCCTCTCCAGAGAGAGTCAGATGCAAGCACTAAGTTCAGCATCTGAGTTTGGTTTTGTGGTTTTCAGAGATTCAGTTTTTGCCAGTTATAAGAGCCATATCCATGAAATACAGCAGGTACCTCCTGGGCCTAGTTCTGCATGCCTGCTAACATTTAAAACTGCACTTGTGGTACATAAAAGATTTATAATGATCTCACTCACAAATATAAATTTTGCCCCACACCGCATAGAAAGACCTAGAAGCAGAAGCATCGGACAGCTGAATGTGAACACAGGGTCATAAATCTGTAACACTTGCAGGTTTTTTTTTTTCTCTCATAACTCCATCATAAACATGGCTGATTTCAATTTAATTTATGGGATTTTACAGCTAGGTCTAGGAATGTCCTTTGAAAACTTAAACTTTAGAAACAACAACATGTATTTGGGATTTCTAAGAAAACATCTACCAAGTCAGGTGACCCTGACAAGACAACCTTGGGCAGTCCCTGATTACGCAAAGTAAGTGGGGGAGGTCCCTAAGACTACTAGAGCCAACTCAGAGGCCTAAAGGCTCAGGGCCACACACATATCCACCCACTGTGCACAGACATGGGGCTCTGTGTGAGAGTTACTAGGGGAAAGCCTGGACTTTGTTAAAATGCACAAACCTGGGTTTGAATCTAACCAAGCCTCCCTGGCTGGCTCTTAGGCCCTCAGATCTCCATGTCTACTTGAATAAGGTATTTAAGGAGCCATCCATACTAAACGAGACAGCACTAGCTCTTCCCAAGTGTCAGCTCATTACAGCCTCCCTACAACTTCATGCTGCCTTTTAAAATCCCCTTTTACACACAAGGAAACTGAGGTGCTCAGGGTTCATAAGTTCCCCTGGCTCTTACTGCTAAAAAGTGGTGGTGAGCTTAACATGTGGGCAACTAACTCAACTGGAACACTCCCATCGTGACCAATGCCTTCACGCCACAATACAAGGAAGGCTGGGTGGGCTGGTATGCACCCACAATCCCAACACTTGGGAAATGGAAACTGAAGGATCAGGAGTTCAAAGTCATTCCCTGCTACACACCTACCCCTGAGGTCAGCCTGGCTGACAGAAGACCCTGTCTCAAAAGCATAATTAAATAGAGCCTGCATGATGACTCAACAGGTAAAGGTACTTGCCACCAAGTCTGAGGACCTGAGTTTGATTCCTGGATGGAGAGAACCAACTCCTGCAAGTTGTCCTCTGATTTCCACATATGTATACTGGCACACGAGTGCAGGAGTGCACACACACACAAAAAAAAATTAAAATTAAATGTAAGCTGGATCTATTTCAGAAAATGGCACTTTTCCTTGATCCCATTCTAGAGAAAATATGCCATCTTGTTTCTCAATAATTCATCATATTGGCCCAAAGTAAGAGCTACTGGTCACTAGACTACCAAAATCGTCTTCCACTAAGCCCAGCAGACCCAACCCCCACCTGAGATTAGATCATCAGCCCCTGTCCCAGCATCCTAAGTGCCACACAATTCTCAGGACCCTTAAGGTCCATTTTCTCAGGACTGCAGGGAGGATGTATCTCATCTTCAAAATCAAGTCTGTGTGCATCTCCCCTGCAGTTTCTCAAAGATATTCAGATGTCATTCTCACATAGAGCCAATTAAACCACAGGAACACACAGTCAGATGTCACCTGTTGTGAGACACCAGCATGCCTGACCTAGCTGATAGTTCAAGATGTAGATAGCCAAGAAGCAGCAAGGTTGGAGCCAACAGTGTGGGGCTGCAGGTGAGCTGAAAGGTGAGGCAAAGAGTAGGCAGAGAATGGACACTGGGCTGTTGGGTAGAAGGCTGGATGTCAGTGTATGCACCCACAATCCCAACACTTGGGATTGTGAGCCAGCTCCCAAATCATGACACAGAGACTTATTACCAATTATGAATGCTCGACCTTATCCACTGTTCCACTAGCTCTTGTAACTTATTTTAACGTGTTTCTTTCCACCTACATTTTGCCTCAGGGCTTTTTACCTTCCTTTCACTCTGTATGCCCTACTCTGTGTCCTGCTGCCTGGCAGCTGCCTGGCTAACTGGCCCAGGCATCTTCCTCTCTCTCTTCCTCTTTCATTCTTCTCCTTCCCTTCTACTTATTGTCTCTGCCTGCCAGTGCCACCTACCCTACTGCCTAGCTATTGCTGTTCAGCTTTCTATTAGACTAGTCAGGTGCCTTAGGCAGGCAAGGTGAAGCAGCAACACGTCTTTACATAATTAGACAAATGCAGCATAGGCAAATGCAACACACCTTTTCATAGTTAAGGTAATATTGCTCAACAAAACAGATGTAACACATCTTTCCGAAGTTAACACAATAGATTCCACAACATGTCGGGGAGAGAGTTCAGAGACCAGAGACTTTGACACCAGCATACAGCAAAAAGGATAGCCTCAGGCTAGCCTAGAGAAGACACCCAGTAAGTCATAGAGGGGATGTGCCCTGTGGGCAGGCTAGGAACACAAAGGCCAGGCGCTGTACATGCCAGAAATCATCCTAGGGAGGTGGTGTGTTTAGGAACATAGAGGCTGGAACAAGGGGATGAAAAAAGCAACACAGAGAATAGGAATGAGAAGGGAAAGAATTATGACAGGAACCAAACATCTCACCAGGACGATGCATTGCTTGTGAACAAAGTCCAGATTGTCAACATATTATTCAGTTTTACTACTGTCCCTAAAAGCAGAAGAAATGCAAACAAAATGACAGCCCATCTCTTTGTTCTGCATACTGAGCCCAGTGGGTGCACATAAAGGGACTGGGGAAGGAATGAGAAGGACACTATGCTTATTCAAACTTCTACCATCAACAATCACACAGTTCCTGGGGTCTTCTCTTTACTCTCAACCCAGCCCCTATGAGGTAACCCTCCTCTTCCCCAGAAACTGCCTTCTGTGGTACTGTGTGTGAGTCTGTTAACATGACTGACATACCTGTCTGTCTGTGCAAAGCAAAATCCATGAAGCAAAAGGTGCTTGGGGGAAGGGAACAAAGAATAATAACTTTCCTACTTGAAGCCTGGGAGTTAATTTCCATGAGGAACAACTTTTTAATGATGTTGGCTACACGGTAGGATTTTCGTTTAGTTTTGAATCCTCACAAGTTATCATCTCACTCCTGCCTCAGATGGATCTCTCATCCATGGTAGCCTTAATACCCCTGCTAATCTTAGCCGAGAAAAGCTTCAGAATTTGAAGAAGAAGAAGAAGAAAAAAGAAGTTTAACAAGCCACCAGGCTGATTGTTTGCACAATCAGAACATCTAATTGAGCTATAGTATTCTAAACCATGCTTGCGTGCAGGGAGATAATTTTTCCTTCATTTCCTACTTTATCAGAAAATTAACCTTCATTTAAAACACTGTAGTCTGAAACACTTTTATAGCTACGTTCTCTCCCCGCTGTTCCTATGAATTTGAATTTTAAATCTGCCAACCCGGTCTTTAAAAATGAAATGAACTACGGCTGCTTTAGGGACCAGGTGTTTATGATCAAACAGACATCAGGATGTGACCCGGGTCCAAAACACTGCAACTGCCAACCAAGGGGACTATGTCACTATCTCTCCTTTTTCTTTCTTTCTTCCTTCCTTTCTTTCTTTCTTTCTTTCTTTCTTTCTTTCTTTCTTGGTTACCAAATCTTGGTGAAATAAGGAGGCCAATTCTGCATAGCAGTCACAGATACCCCCTTATCCCTGTAGACACTGACTTAACCCTGTAGACACTGAAAAGCATTTGTTCAACGTGGCTGTGTGTGGAGAACTCAGCCTGGCCCCAGACAAGCTCTTGAATCCTGGAGGATGACACACACTTGGCCACAGTACCAGTGACATTAGGTAATGCACTTGATGAACAGCCCGCCAAGGACTGACCACTCATGACACATACACAAGTAGAATGGCCCCAAGTTCATCCGGGGTCACCTTGTCCTGTAATAGCCTAACAAATACCCAAACCATAATCTCACAGACCGCCAATAGCTCTCCCAGAAATAAACTCCCCCAAATATCCTCAACGATCCTGACCGACCCTGCAATTGTAGATGGGACACACACTCACATCTGGAGTCTACAGTAGCTTGAGCTGTGCTGCCATGACAGTGGAAGTGTCCAAGTTCTGAACACTTGGTGCCTGTGAATGTGACCTTATTTGGAAATAGAGTCCTCATAGATGACAACAAGTTAAAAGGGACTATTATTATTAAAAGAGGGGCCTTGATCCAATAAGACTAATAATGTCTTTATGAGAAGAGGAAAATTTGGATGTGACTCATAGGAGAAGCAATGTGTCAGCAGAGACTGAGCAAGCCAAGAGGCACCAACGACATCTCTATACACCTTCTTTTTCTCATTTTCTGTGACCATGCCTGGGGGGCAGGGCAGTTAAAGGAAGGAAGGCAGGGTTTACTTTTGGCTCATAGTTTAAGGGCACAGTAGATCACAGTGGGAAAATAATGGGAGACAGAGTATGAGGTCGCTGACCCCATTATATCAGCAGTAATGAAATTAGATGGATACCAGTGTCACTTCACGTTCCTCAGTTTCCCTGTTTTATTCAGTACAGAACCCTTTAACAAGGGCTGCTGCCACCCAGGGTCAGGGCAGGTCCTCCTGCCTGGAATCGAACTCTCCCTGGATACTCCCTCTCAGACACACAAAAGATTGTCTCCTGGCAATTCTAAATGCGCTGAATTAGACTGACCACCACAGCCAGCCGACACTGGAAACTAGAAGAGTCCTGGAAGGACCCCCGCCCCTCATCCTTCAGAGTGTAGTCCTGCTGCCATCTTAATTTTGGAGTCCTGTCTTTCAGAGCTGTGACAGAACACACAACCACACGACATATTATCCCACACTTGGCCCAGCAACACATCTTTCTTGCCGTTCCTCTCCAAATGTGAACAGGGCTCCAGACTTTGAATCTTCCAGAATAGGCCCAGATCTTGAGTGTTGACTGAAGAGCAGGGTATAAAAGAAAAGAACCAATACCCAGAACCAGCAATTGATCAGCAGATCCAAACTGAAGAGAATGTCAATGATCTAAAGCAGTGGTTCTCAGTGGTCCTAATGCTGTGACCCTTTAATACAGTCCCTCATGTTGTGGTGACCGCCATAAAATTATTTCCATTCCTACTTCATAACTGTAATTCTGTTACTGTTGTGAATCAGAACATAAACATCTGGCATGCAGAGTATCGGATATGTGACCTCTGTTGGGTCATGATCCACAGGTTGAGAACCACTGGTCTAAGGGCTGCCTAGGCTGTGTGGATAGCCAACTGCCTCCATAGACTATCAACCCAGCTGCCACAACTCTTGGCTGAAACATTCACTCTCTGGGTTGGTTATTAAGAGTCACCCCACAGCTAAATGACCTGCTCCACCTGTTTCCTTTTGTGCAAAATTCTTGTATCCTTTGGCCTCAACTTCTCAGAAGGGGCTCCCAAACCTTTCCCTGAGCTCACAGCCCTAGAGGTGACTCCCAGGCTGCTCTGAAGGGAGAGACAGTGTGCTCTCACACAGGTCTAGGATATAGCTTATACAGCAGCTGTCCCTTCAGAATCACCTCCAGGATTCTTCCCCTGGACCACAGCACTATAGCTGCTGTAGGGAGAGTTCAGAGACTGCATGCAAGGATGTGGGTGACCGAGAACCACAGCTCTAAAGCCACAAGTGCAGACTGCAGCCAACCTTAAAATAGCAGCTCTTTGCTTCCTCCTGTATAAGCACACCACAGGCACGAAGTGGAGAGCCTTCTTCACCTCTCTGTGGCTCCAGCTCTGTTTCACTCCCTTTCTCTGTAATGAAGCTCCACACCTTAGTGCAGCTCCACCCCCACCCCCACCCACACCCACACCCACATCCCCACCCCCACCCACATCCCCACCCAACACAAATGGGGCTTCTGACTGCTCCTAACTCCCCTCAGCCCCTAGAGACTCATCTCACAGGAAGCACGCATTTCACTGTTGCTTTTGAATCTTGCTGCCACTTCTCAATGAACACTTCTTCGAATGTTTGCAGAACAGGCCACACTAGGCTTCCTATTTCCTAGTGTCTTTGTTTCCCTTCCTATTGGTGCAATAAAATGCTCTAACAAAAGCAAATTAAGGGAGGAAGGGTTTATATTGGCTCACAGTTCAAGACACAGTCCACACCACAGTGAGGAAGCCAAGGCAGCAACTGGTAATATTGTGGCCCAATCAGAAGCAGAGCAACATTTGTGTAAGAGCTTGGAGTTCCCTTTCTCCACAGTCCAGGATCCCAGCCAAGGAATGGCCCCACCCACAATTAAGACAGGCCTTCCCACATCCAACTCCCACAGGCATGTCCTGAGACCTATCCCTCAGCTGTTCTTGAATCTATAGAGTCTACAAGTAGCACAACCATCATGCCTCGTATCTATGGAGACAAGCTGGTCCCCTGCATCAGGTACCTGCAAGATTGCAGGGTAAGCTCATGCATAATAATGTCTGCAATTTCCTGGAGACAGATTCTGGTGGGCCAGCTTGGGGGAGCCGGTAAGTCACTGGGCCATTATGAAGTGACTCAGCCACACTACCTTCTGAAGACATTCTAGACCAGGAAATTGACAAACCAAAATCGTATGGACAAGTCCAAGGACAAGGTACTGGAATAGAAGGGATCTGAGTTTAACTGCTGAGATAGAAAGAGCACTGAGGACTCTTCTCGGGACCCCAACCTCAGAGGATTTTCAGAAGACATAACCAAGTGTGTGGCACCAAAGGATGCAGCCACTACCCTCCTCTGACCCACGTGCCTAAGTAAGGTCCAGCCGACCAGGCACTCTGGTCTCCTATGAGGTATCAATGTAGGTGTTTTGATGCCCATCCATCAGAGAGCCAGGCCACAGCCTTCTATAGGTCATTACTCCCTAGTGTCCTTCTCTCTGTGTACAATTAATCACATGTAGATCCCAAAACCCAACAGTTTCCAATCTACTTGGTCCTCAAGTTCAACTGGAGCGGATTTCTATAAGTTTTTTGTTAACAGTCTATGCTGATGGTCACAGTGTTCTCACCAACATCTTGCAAGGGTCAAACCTTTAAAAACAGCAAATAAGCTTGTTTGCTCTTAGCCTGTGTGGTGTTCTGGGTGGGTGTAAACACTACAGTTGAAATCACAAGCTGACATTCCCCTTGCAAGTGTTTGTAACTGAGCTTCAATAAGATATACACGGGGACTGTCACCACTATCCTCTGAAAAATCACAGCAGGGGCACTGGCAAGCAAGGGCCCATCCACTGGTGGTAGATCTGAAGAGGACCACAAGTTTCCATGGGTGACTTCCCTCTGTGAGAAATGTAACTGGGCTCTATGTACACCAGGTCGAGGTACCAGATATGGCTTGTCTATTCATCCTCACTCTGACACATCCCAGACTCTGGTACCATTCAAGACCATCTACCTTAGGCATTCTTTGTGCCTACATACCCCAGGCTATCTGATAACATAGGCTAAATTTGCTCCAGGGCTGCCTTCCTGGATAGTGGGAGCTTCCAGCTCTCAACAACTTAGTCCTCAGGCTTGTTTCTTCCCTCAAGGGCATAGCTGCCCAGGACCTGGGTATGATGATTTCTGCCAGCCTGAGACTCTCACCCACCTCCCAGCAGGGCCAGGCCACATCCTGCCCGCCCCCCTTGGCAAAGTCCACATTGCATCCCACTGGCTCCCCACACACAGTAGTTCAGAATCCACCTGGGCAGGACTCCGAATACACAGAAACCTATCATATTGCCTGCTGAGAGCCCCAGAGCAAACACAGGGTCACAGACTGTGTGTGCATCTCCATGTGCCTGTTTTCATCACTACCAGGAGACTGTTTTAGGCCTGCCCTAGAGTGCGCCATCATGGCAGGATAGAGCTCAGGCTGTATGGCTCCTTTCTATTAGGTGAACTCCCCACACCCACACAGGCACCTCTATTTGCAAGTTCCTGGCCTCACAAAAGCTACTCTCTATTACCAGGAATTTTCCAGTGTGTTTTAAGTTCTGATCTGATTGTTGTTTTTCTCTCTCCAGAACATCTGTATTTGGCATCAGGAATTACCAATGACACCCTCTCAAAGCAAAACGGGCTCTCCGTCTGACAGGATGTCTGTTTCAGAGAGGAAAAGGTGAGTGTTTCCGTCCTTTGAGGCCGTATGCTTGTCTGCAGGCTCAGGGGCTTGCTACCATAGCCAGGATGGTTTGGAGGAGACTACTATATCTGGGACCTCGCTTGAGGCAGGTCCAGGCAGCACCGTCAGTAGAGGAAGGCCTGACCATCCCATGCCCGCTCTGGAATGTGGCCACCAGTAGCATTGAGCCTAGTCTCTGGAAATGAGCACCTTTATGAAGTCTGGTCTTCCTCTCAGAATGCCATGGCACAGACCAGCTAGTGCCAGCTAGACTCTACGTGTCAAGGGTAACGTGCCGACAGGCACACTGCTCCCAGCCACAAGCTTTCCAGCCAGGTTGCTGGGCCAGGCTGAGGGGTGATGTCAGATGTTCCTGCCCTGAGCTGAGCTGGCTTTTGACTAGACAGTAACATGTGTGACCAGAGTACAGCTTCCCTTTAAGCTCCAAATGAGAATCCTGGTAGAGACTGGAACCCTCTAGGAAGCTTTTACTGACTTTTTCCAGAGATACGAAAGCCAGCTGACCCCACTTGTTGCTGCTTGTCTAAGAATGAAATGAGAGGCCTGGGCATGGGATGGCTCAGGGCAAGCATTTTCCATAAACCCAAGGACCTGAGTTCAATCCCCAGAACCCACATAAAAATATCAGGGATGGCAGTGTGAGTTTGCAACCTCCATGCTGAGGAGGCAGATACATGGGAATCCCTAGGCCTTGCTGGCTAGCCAGCCTAATGATCCTGTCAAAGAAAAGTTGTATAAGCCCCTAGGAATCATACTGACTTAACCCCTTGTACCCTGCAACACACACACAACCCACATGTACATACATGTACATGCATACACACACACACACACACATACACATACATATATATATATATATATATATATATATATATATGTACACACACACAAATACACCCACACATACACACACACATCTACATCTACATCCACATATACATCCACATACACACAAATACATCCACATATGCACACACATATATACATATATATACACACATAAACATATACAAGCATATATACATATACAGGCACCTACATACACATGCATATACATACACATGCACGCGCACACACATAAGAATGTTATGTAGAGCCCATCATCTCACACACATATGCATCTACATTCACACACATACATCAATATTCACACACAATGTTATGTAGAGCCCATCCTCTCATTTACCCTGACGAGTATTGTTCTTACCTTCATAAAAACAGTTTCATTTTGCAGTAGGCGAAGACAGTTACAGAGACCCACAGCTGGTCAAGATGCAGAGAGTAAGCATCTGTGTGGTACTCAAACCCAATTAAGCCCTCTGCAATTCAGGCTCAGAGACAATCACTGAAGAGAGTACATGAAGATTCTAAGAGTCAGAGGACCAGGTTGCCTTCTGCTAGAGAGTGCCCCCTATACACAACAGGGAAACTGCATCCACAGTTGCCTGAACAAGATCAGCACAAGGACAACACCAGCTGACATGCCAACACGGGCAAGGGAAATTCCACATGGTCCTATGTCCAGATGAACAGCTACAATATACAGTTGGTCAATACTCCAGATGAACAGCTACAGGTGGTCAATACCCCAGATGAACAGTTATAGGTGGTCAATACCCCAGATGAACAGTTATAGGTGGTCAATACCCCAGATGAACAGCTACAGTTGGTCAACCACTGCTGAAAGAGGATCATCTTCCTCCAGTGACAATTCCTGCACAGGTTGTTTAATCCCAAGTGGTCAGCTATGGAGACATGTATGTAAGAGCAATGCTAAATGAATCCAATAACTTATATAGATATGCAAGTGTGCACATGATGGGAAATGCACTGTGTATGTTTATCTTATTGATTATTAAATAAAATACTGTTTGGCCAATGAGACAGCAAGTAGACAGGACTAGGAGTCAAAGAGGATTCTGGGAAATGTAGTAGAGAAGTGATGATCCAGGCAGGAAGTGACATAGCAAGGAGACTCATATTTAAAGAAGGAGAAACAGGAAGCATCTCTTTCCCCCTCTGCTCCTGCTCCAGCGGCACGATGTGATCACCAGCAAGGAGGGACGACAATAAGGCGTCCGTTAAGATAAGTCTTATAAAATATATAGATTTATGATAATTAAGACTGAGCTAGCAGATGAGAATCCTGGTCACTGGCCAAGCAGCATTGTACCTAATATAAGTTTCTGTGTATTCATTTGGGCCTAACTCGGGCAGGTGGCTGGCGTAAAGCTCCACACGTGGCGGTGGGGCTCAGGCAGCTTTTGGCAGAAAGATTTATCGTAACATGCACATATATGTAAATACACACATGAGTGTATGTATACACATGTAGCAAAATAATTAAAGAGAATATGAATATAGGAAGAGAACACAGGAGGAGTTTGGGAAGAAGGGAAGGGTGGAGGTAGTTACACGCAATGTTCATGTAGGAAGTTCTCAAAAGAAAAATATTTTTTTAAAAAAACTGTAAGTTTAGCATCCATTTGCTGCTTAGACCATAGTGTACACCTGCAGCATCTCTCCCCTCTCTGGATACCCACAGGCACCCACTAATGTATGTTCTGTGAGTCCCTAGCTAATAGACTCCACAAGCACCACATCAAAGGTGTGCTTTAGAAAACTGGACATAATTGTGCTTCAACTTCTAATGCTACTGAATGAAGCAGGAAACAGAGACTTAAGACTCACTTTTTCAAAAGCAAAGTCACCCAAAGGTGAGACTCAGGGTTAGAGTAAGATTACATGGAATGGGCTTGAGGTACCACCCACAGTGTGAGGTCTGTGGTGGGGTGGATTGACTTGGAAGGGGGAGATAATCAAAATTTGTTGTCTACAAGTATGAAATTCTCGAGGAACAAAATATGTATTATAAATATGGAAACTCGAGGAGCATGGACTGGGTACACTCAAATGAGATGCCCCTATGAATACCTTCTTCATTTGCTGCTTAGAGGGAAACAGCCAGATCAGTGCCACCATGTGTTCAGTGAAATGCAGATGAAGACACAATGCCGGGTGTCATGGACAAGATGCTTTGCTAGCCTTCCAGAAACACACACAGCTGTGGTTGCAGACTCTACCTACACCCAACTCTGCACAGATAATCAATCCCTAGAAAGACCACCAGATGTTTACTTTTAAAGGACGTGCCCCAAAAGGACTGCAATTTGATGGCAATTCTCCTGCTTGTACCCCCCAGCCTTTGACCACACAAACTCTCAGCCCACATCTGTTCATGGGACTCTCCTGCCCAAAGTCCAGCCCACTAGGTTATAATCTCTCAAATGCTACAGGTGATGACTTGGGTGACCACATTGAGAAAGTACCCTTCTTTTTTTGTTTGTTTCCACACATAACATCTTCATCTGGGCAGTACTAACTCTGACTGAAGCTGCAGAGACTGACTTTTTGCCCAGAGTTCTGGAATAAACCCCACTTATGCTGATAAGTAACAGGAATCTAGCAAGACATTACAGAGAGCCCCCTTCCCATAAAACACCCTGGAACTTAACTGTTCATCACCAATTGGCACAAAATAGCAGCCAGCTCCCAGGGCTAGAGAGGCAGGTTCTCCACTACCGCTTTCTCTTGACTCTCCTCATTCTCCACTACCTCTTGGAACCAGTTGCTGGTGGTAGCAAAGCTGGTCTCTCTAACCCACCTCATTGCAACCTGTTTGTATGCGGTTAGTCCCTCTTAAGAAGGCAGCATCTTGGCAAGAGAGAAGGCAGGAATGGTACTGCTTCAGGTTTCCACGTTGTCTTGGGGTTGCCCACTTCTCACCACTGATGCTCCTGGGAACTGAGTAAAGTTAAAAGAGGAGCCCCAGATACCACCAGACTGCATCCAGCTCTATTGCAATCACAACCTCATGTGTCTCCCTCCTGGGAACTTTTAGCTGAAGGACTTCATCAGCAAAGTGCAAACTGCCACAACAAATAGCATTCACTGTGAAACCTATGTGTCCAGAGATAGGTTGGCACTCAGCAATCAAAACATCTTCACTCACTGTCTTAGCTAGGGTTACTATTGTTGCAATGAAACACCATGACCAAAAGCAAGTTGTGAAATAAGGGGTTTATTTGGCTTACACTTCCACATCACAGTTCATCATCAAAGGAAGTCAAGGTAGGAACTTAAATAGGGCAGGAACCTGGAGGCAGGAGCTGATGCAGTGGCCACGGAGGAGTGCTACTTATTGGCTTGCTGCTCATGGTTTGTTCAGCCTGATTTCTCATAGAATCCAGGGCCACCAGCCCAGGGATAGCACCACCCACAATGGCTCAGACACTTCCCCATCAATAACCAATTAAGAAAACGCACTATATAGGCTTGTCTAGAGCCCAATTGTATGAAGGTATTTTCTCAACTGGGGTACCCTCCTCTCAAATGACTCTAGCCTGTGTCAAGTTGACATAAAAATCAGCCAGCACACTTGTACCCTTGCCAGCTTGACACAAAATGCTTAAGACATAACCTTTCCCTCTTCTGGTTCATTCCCACGACTTTAAAATAAATATCACAAATATAAAATATATATTACAAATTTAAAAGTACCATAGTCTTTACCAATTCAAACACTTTAAAAGTTCAGTCTCTGTCAAAATCCAAAGTCTCTTTTAAAATCTAAAATCTCTTTTAAAAATTCAAAGTCTCTCAATTGTAGGCTGCTATAAAATTAAAAAAAAAAAAAGCTAGACAGTTTCTTACTTCAGGAGAGAAGAACCAGGGCATGGTCACAATCTGAACAGAGCAAAACTGTATTTTTTACTCAAGCAGTGTAAATATTTCAATTTCCAATACC
This sequence comes from Cricetulus griseus, assembly GCF_003668045.3. Taxonomy (NCBI): domain Eukaryota; kingdom Metazoa; phylum Chordata; class Mammalia; order Rodentia; family Cricetidae; genus Cricetulus; species Cricetulus griseus. The sequence continues at coordinate 28,281,071 of NC_048600.1, read as the reverse complement.
TGGGATTTACTCACCATTTTCTGGGCTTCTCTAAAGGGGCTCGAATCACTTCTCCAGCTCTGCCCTCTGTAGCACACACACAGCTTGTTTTCTCGGCTCAAGTCAGCTCCATTTCACAGCGGCTTCGCCCTCAGTGATCATTCCATGCTACTGGCACCTCCGAAAAGCTGGGGTATCTGCTGCAATCGGGCTGTATTTTCACCAATGACCTCTCCTGGGCCTCTCACAGCACACAGCCTCAGCTGTTCTCCATGCCTTCAAAACCATCACCACCTGGGTGACTCTTACACTACCAAGGTCAGCTACCAGCACGAGGTACAACCTTGGCTGCCTCAGCCTCTGTGTGCTGACCAGGAGGAAACACTTCCAGGAGGTTTCACCTCAGTGATGCTGGTCTCTTCTTAATCACAACCGATTTGGCTTCGTAGTTCTGATCTCTTGTTAATCACAGCTGACTCTTCAGCTCCAGCTAACCAGACACCACAGATTCTTCACACAAATGTCTCAATAGAGTCTTTGCTTCCTTGTGAAACTTCACAGGCCAGGCCTCCATTGTCTGCCCTGCTCTCAGCATTCTTATCTTCTAAGCTCCAAGAGAACCCACTGGTCTCTCAACACTCACTGGCTTTTCTAGCCCAATATCCTTCCACAATCCACCTCAAAACATAATCATGTCTGTCACAACAATTCCCTTCTGTTCCTGAACCAATTTCTGTCTTTGCTAGGGTCACTGCTGCTGTGATGAAAACAACATGACCAAAAACAAGTTGGGAAGTAAAGGGTTTATTTGGCTTACACTTCCACAGCCATAGACCATCACTGAAGGAAGCCAGGACAGGAACTCAAGCAGGGAAGGAACCTGGAGACAGGAGCTGATGCAGAAGCCACAGAGGAGCATTGCTTCTAGTTTTCTCAGCCTGCTTTCTTACAGAACACAGGACCACCAGCCCAGGGATGACACCACCCACAAGGGGCTGGGCCCTCCCCATCAATCACTAATTAAGAAAACACTCTACAGGCTTGCCTCCAGCCTGATCTTGTGGAAGCATTTTCTCAGTTGAGGTCCCCTCCTAGGAGATGACTCTAGCCTGTGTCAAGTTGATATAAAATCAGCCAGCACATTTGCTCTTATTGAAACCTGAGAGCCTAGGGCATCTTATTTTTATCTTTGTTTTGATCAGAAATAAAACACTTATTTTTTTTTCAAAAAGACATTGCTGGTTGGTGAATAATCTGCCTAACTCATAGCCTTGTTTAAGGTGGGAACAAAGTGGGCTTGTGGCATGAGACAGAACAGACCCAGGCTCCTGTCCATCCAGCCAGGGGTTGGGCTGTCTTGGTGTCCATTACAACCAATGCAATGAGAAACTTCAGAATCATGGGATGGGGGCTTGTCTCTGTGGCACTCTTGTGTCTCACAAGTCTTCCAGCCTAACCTGCCATCACGGCCTGGGGCACCAGGGTGTAAGGGAAGCAGGGACAGGTGCCTGCTCTTGTCTCAGGGATTCCTGCACCCAGTTTTAGCCCACCTGGGGTCTTCTGTTTCTATGCTTCTCCATGTGGCATGGTTACTCTGTTTCCCTTTCTCCTATTCTGAGCTGCAATGGTAATGTCTATAGCCCGAAAGCCATGTCTCTTCATGTGGCCTTCCCTCCCCAGACTTGCCACCGTGACAAAATCTACAAGGACACCGGTCATGTTGAATTAGTGCTCACCTTAATAACCACATATTGATTTGTTGATCCCGTCAAGATACTTTTTCCAGCTACCATCACTTTGCAAGGTAGTAAGAGGTGACGGTTCTAACATGTGATTTTAGGTAAACACATTTGAACCCCAGATATCTATGATATGGCCTGACTGGCACCGGGACCTTCCCAGCCATCTCCACCTGATTGTCTTCCATGAGCTAAGCATGCTGCACACTGCTTCCTGCTGTACCACGATCCCCCTATAAGTTCCTCATTTGGCTATCTCTTTGTCCACCTAGAAACTCACCTTCTCCCAGGTAAGAATGAAGGCTAAGATCATCCCTCTCCAGCACTGCCTGGCCTCCAGTCTCCCTCCTAATCTCTGACCTCATTACCCTGGATGACCCCAACCAGGGTAACTCTGGGCTGGACCTCCCTCCCACTGGCCCACGCATTTCACTTCCCCTCCCTTCTGAGTGGTGCCTGGGCAGTACTCTTTCACCAACAATGTGAAGGATAGAAGGAACATAAAATCTTCACATCACCCACCCGACCCCAATCATGGAGAAAGGCTCTGGTTTCTCCATCTGCTCTTCAGCAGCAAGGGAGGAAGCTATTCATCCTGAGGACCAGACATCATTGTCTCTGTACTGCTCACAATTCTGATCTGTTCTGGGAAGTTATCTGTCATGGAGGGAAGAGCTGGGGGTGGTAGAGAAGCCTTCCCAACTTGTGCTCACTTCTCTTCACCTTCTCACTCTTACTCTCTGTGTGTAAACCCTCGCACTAACACTGAAATTGTCTTTCAAGCCGTGAAAGCACACCTGAAATTGCCCGGCTGTCCCAGTAATGGCAAGATGCTAACCCTCTCCAGTCTCTGCAGTCTCCAAAGGAAGCATGGGTTCACTGAAGGTGGCTGTGCCTGGCAGAGACTCAGTGTTTCTTCTGGTCTGTCCCTTGGAAGATCAATGGCCCAGAGGTCATGGGTTCCCTCAGTTTTATCACTGGCCATGCCAAACAAATGTTTTAATTGCTAAAGTCCAGAATTTTTTGCTCCATCCCAATCTCAAGTGACCTTTTTGTTTTGTTTTTTTACCTGCTGGCTTCTCACCACCACCACCGCATTCACACCCGAGAACGCATGATACAAGGAACCAACAAACACAGAGATCATGGGTGTCTGGGGGCAGGCATGATTCTGAAAAAGAAACAGGAAATTGTAAAAGAGAAATGAAAGATAGTGTGGGAAGAATTAGCAAGCAGCATATAGGCTGGGTGCCTTTCCGGGCAGAGAGATATGGAGAAGGAGCCACAGTGACTGTTCTTATCTCTGGCCACAGTGCTGCCCGCTGAGGACGTACCCTCTGTGGTTGCTGCTCTTTGAGTTACATGGTTCTTCTCCTATCTCTCTTGCTTCCCCTCAGGTAAGACATGTCCCCATGCAGTTATATGCTTCAATGATCCCTAGGTGATGCCTTTCCCATGGTGCACTGGGAACTGGTGCCCCATGCCAGGTGGGTTCACATACTCCCCACATACAAAAAACACTAGCACACAGATTGATTTCTATCAACCTTGGTCTGTTTGGGCTCTGGCTCTCACTGCTAAACCCATCTTCTCGGTTTTCCCTCTCTCCTCCTCTGTCCGCAGCAGAGGGACTATGGTCTGGGGAGCTGAAAATACATGCAAAGCTTGATCCAGAGGCTCCAGTAGCACTTAAGGTGTGTGCAGGAGTCCAATCTGCAGTGCCATTACATAGAATACACACTGCTGAAGGACAGATGCAAGCAGGATAACGTGGACTCACTTGAAACTCAAAAACATCAGACTTACTCTTGGCTCTGAGAACAGCTCTCCTCCCCGTTCATCTCTGTCATAAAGAGAACTATTTTAGAGGTCACTGTACAGAACAGCATCGCTTTAATCTTTCCTACACCCAAGGAAGCCATAAATACATCTTCTGCTGGGAGGGGACAAGAAAAGCAATAACATTGCCTCTTTTCTTTGAAGGAAAAAAAAAGCAGCTTCTTATTTTTATGTAAAAGAGTTGTCAAGACACTTATATTTTTCATAGCATTAAAAGTTATTTTTTTATTCCACTTAATTGTTCATTGAGATTTCAAAACCGAATCTGCCTCCTTGCCAAATATCTTTGTAATATGTACATTTCCCACTGGCTTATTATAATAGGTTTTCTCATGGGATACAGCCATCCCGGCATCTGCTTTGTTATGATATTATAACAATAATTAACATTTCGAACTTTTACTGTATAGCCAGCCTTTGATCCATATTTTAACAAAAAAAATTGTAATAACAATGCTTTCACAGAGTGTCCCTCATCCCAGGGCCTCAAAGTCGTTGGCAGCATCCTATTATAACCAGAGAGAACTACATTCAGTTCTGAAACCCTCCCGTCACCCCATGGGGTCCAGACACAGCAGGCAGCTTCCCTGGGGGAAAGGAGGAAGAAAGGTCAGTGAATTGCCAGGCAGTTGAGTGGATGGCAGCAAAGCTTGGGTAGAAAGGAAAAGGTTCAGTTCTGGGTCAGGGATCCCGAAGCTTCAGGGGGATCTGCTTAAAGGAGAGAGAGGGAGGGAGGGAGGAAGGAATGAAGGGAGGGAGGGAGGGAGGGAAGGAGGGAGGGAGGGAGGGAGCGAGAGAGAGAGAGAGAGAGAGAGAGAGAGAGAGAGAGAGAGAGAGAGAGCCTGGCATTTGGACAAACATCAAGTCTGACTCCACACACACACAGGAGAAGCCTGTTCCACCGATACTGATAAGCACCAACTTCTTGCTTGGTCCCGATCCTGAGACAGGAGCTGGTGAGAGGCTCCTAACATTCCAAAAACCATGTCCCCTCTCCCTCCCAAGCGCAGTTGGCAACCACCAGGAGGCACTGTTTGTACTCCGCTGGCCAAGAGTAATCTCCACACTCAGGACCTCAGAGAACAGTGACCTCATCTCTCCTGCTTCCTCCTGCTGCCTAGCCCCTAAGTCTTGGGCTTCTTTACTGAAGGATGACATCTCAAATGGGGCTAAGTTCTTTCTGAGGGCAATGCACTGTGATGACAAGCCAAGAGAGGCCAGGGGTCACTCTTAAAGTCAAAAAGATGAGTGTTGCTATCATAGAACATGCACTGTCTCGGTACTCACCCAGCACCTGGTAAATGCAGAGAGAGCACTTGTCTTCTCTTTGCTTCACTCTGATTTACAAAACCTCAGGCATATATAAGGATGGGCCACCCTGGCATACATGATGGATCCAGAATGCTCACTACAGAGAAGAAACTCAGAAGGTGCCTGGTATGAGCAGAACCAAGGACTTCGGTATGAACAGGAGGGACAGAGTGGGTCCAGTATGAAAAAGGTACTTCAAGAGCCAAGGTTCAGTAGCCACTCGGGTTCTATGGTGCTCCCCATGGCCCGAGACACTGAATGTGGCAACAGCCTTATGAGACCATGCATATCCGTTCATAGGTAAAGACACTGACGCCTGCAGGTTTAAGATTTCCCAGGGTAGGGATGAGGAAAGGGAGGCAGCATGGGGGGAGGTGCACCAGAGCTCTGGGTTTATAAGCCTTCTGGTGACATGCATGCAGACTCCAAAACACTTCAGATGTGAGTAAGGGGAAAAGGAGAAGGCGGGATTGGAGGAGGACCAGTGAGGGCAAAAGGATAAGAGATGGGAAGAAGAGGAAGGAAAGGAAGAAGGAAGAAGCTGGAGACAGAGCAGGAAGAGTGTGGCAAATAGCATGTCTACATTCTGTTCACTGTCTGGCTCTCTATCTATGCACCACCATAATGCCAATCCTGTGAGGCCTCACTGTTGTCCCCTACTGTGGGAACAAACTTCCAAGCTAGCTGAGCTAGGAGCCATCTCTAGAGAAGACATAGCTGCATGAAACCATCTCTTGTCCCCTCCCATTCTCCTGTCAAAAAGGACGGAGGGAAAGTATCAGTATGTCTGAATTGACTGTAATGAAGTAAAAGCTTGTGTCCACTCCTGTCAGCTCTTCAAAGGCCCCAAACCCACACACCAGCAAAGATGCTCTCCTGCTGAAATAAGTACAAATGTCACAGCATGAGTATTTCGATAAAGAATGTTTCAAGCCAGTCCATAAAGCATTCAGCTCGAGTTTAAAACCAATTTAGCCCATCTCTGCACTTCACCGTATGTGCCTCAGTGGGCCCTCCTTCAGGTAGATTTTCATTTCATGTGCAAATAACAGTAGCAGGGCCTGGCTGAGCAGACCACCAAAGAGAGCAACTCTCACAGCAGAGCACAGAGTGAGCAAAGTGTTTGGCTCTCCTCCCATGCCTGAAGACTGAGAAGCCCATGCCACTGTGAGCTTCCAAAGTCACTGTCAGAGTTTTATTCCTGTTGGTGTGATAAACACTGAAAAGTTTCAGCACCCCAATAAGCCTCTCCACCAACACAGCATCCAAATCAGACTAAATCAAACTGAATCAGAAAAGGTCCATGTTTAATGGATAAAATGCTCCCAGATGATTTTCCAGCCCCCCAGAGAGGAGATGGGGAAGAGAGATGGAAAAACACAGGTCTGTTTTCTGAGGAACTGTTTAAATACCCTGTGGGAGTGGTCTTAAGCATCTCTCAGGGAGGAACCCTGTTTGGTGGACTATCTGGCATGGGCCATGGCTTGGGGAGAAAGAGATGGGGGAGGGTGGTTGAGGTAGAGCTTCCACCAGAACAAACACTATGACCAAAAGCAATTTATAGGAGAAAAGAGTTCACCTGGTTACACTGTGGAGTCACACTTCATCACTGAGGGAAGTCAGGGCAGGAACTTGATGCAAAAGTATGGAAGAATGCTGCTTGATGGCTCACTCCCAGCTTAGCTAGCTTTTTCATACAGTCCATGACCACCTTGCCCAGAGGATAGTTTCACCCACAGTGGGCTAAGTGTGGTGATATATTGTTTATGATTTATTAAAGCCATTGAAGATCAAAATAACAAAGCAGCCCATACTAGCTAGTCATAGAAGTCAGGTACACGCCCTTAATCCCAGGACTCAGGAGAAAGGCAGATGGATCTGAGTCCAAGACCACCTTGAGCTACCAGAGAGTGAATCAGAGTTCATGCCTTTAATCCCAGGACTCATGAGAAGTATTTAAGACAGGAACAGGGTCTCAGAGCTGGCATACATTCTCTAGCCACACTGAGGATCCAAAGGCATTGGATTCTCCAGCCCCACTGAGAAGAGGCAGCAGTCTGAGACTTGGTTAGAGCTTTTGCCTCTGAGGATCCCTAAAGACAGGATTGCCATTTTAGCTGAGGTAGAGGTAAGATCTACTGGTTTGGTTGCTTTGCTTCTCTGATCTTCAACTTGAATCTTGAACCCCAATAGCAGTCTCTGGGTCTTTTACTTCTCTGTGCAACAGTTGAGCCCTCCTGTGTCAATATCAATAAAGACAATCCCCCACAAATATGCCAACAAACCAGTCTGGCCTATGTGATCCCTCAATCTCCCTCAACCTCCCTCTCAGGTGACTCTAGGCTGTGTAGAATTGACAGTCACCATCCCAGATAGGCCCCCACCACTCCACTCTACAAATGAGAGCTCACAGCATTGAGAAACTCAAGTCCATTGTCTTTTCTTATAAGTTGGTAAAGGAGGCTAAAAGTGTTATAAATATGTTAATTTACACCCTGGTGCCAACAGGGGAGGCTGAGCCAAATCTGTTTTCATTGCAAAAAGAATGCTTTTCATTTGCGTGTAAATTATTCCAATGCTGCCTGTCCCCACAGGGTGGATCCTTAGCTCTTGCCCTCCTCAACCACATGGCCTGACCTCGAATACTTTTTTTGTTTTTTTAAACCATTGTCTTTCTAGAAAAGGAGCTAATCTAATGAACAATGCTTGCTCTGAAAGGCTTTACCATAAAAGCAGCAGAGGGAATCGAGGAGTGTCTAAATAAGAACCACATGCTCATGCTCCCAGCACAGCTATGCAGAGAGAAGGCCAGTCCTAGAACACATTGGTGATTAATTCAATCAGAAGGAAAATAAAACCTGCCGCAAAGCCGCATGTTGGAATGTAGGTGGTGTCCTGGAACGTGGAGTCCCGAGCCACCCAACATCTGAGCTTCCTGTGTTTGCAGCTCAGCTGCTCACCCAACTCCTTCAGAAAGGTGTGAAAATTCTGTCCCCCCCCCAAATACACACCAGTGAAACCAGCTACACATGCAGCAGGCAGTGCCTTCCAGGGCTGAATCCTGTCTTCCTGGCTGAAGAAGTGAAATGGATGCATCCAGTGAGCACTCAAGACACTCACTGTGTTTTCTCTGGTAGCTCAAATATGGTATAGGGAAATGCGAACCCGTTCATAGTTCTCCCAGCTTCCTGTAGTGTCAGAGGGCAAATGCTAGCCAGCAGGGGAAATGAAATAAAATAGATAAAAGGGAATGAAATGATAAAATTAACTCACACAAGGTCCAGATCTCCCTGATGATCTGCAGGCAGTTAATGGTTTGCTGGGTGAACCCAGACATTTTCTTCAGTGGTATAGATATTGGCACGTTGTCCATGTTCCTGTAAGTAACCCTGACATGGAACATGATCCTATAACTAACCCTAAGGGACTCACTGGGACACATATACACACACACCACACACATACACACACATACACACACACAACACACATACACCACGCCACACACACACACACACACACAGACTCACACATACACCACACACACACACACACACACACACACACACACACACACACACACCACAGAGAGAGAGAGTCTCTCACACACACATAGACACACACATTCACAAAAAGAGATGGAAATAAAAATTAGGAAGCAAGGGAGGACAGAGGGAATTAAATAGGCCAAAGCAAGTCATAAACATCTATGAAAAATGTTGTCATGAAACCCAGTATTATGTATAATTTATAAATGCTAATAAAACAGAATGAAATTTTAAAGAAATTAACAAAATAAAAGAAGGGTGTTGCCCAGCTATTTGGATGGAAAATAAACCACTCCCCACCCGGGGAACCAGAATTATCCTCCTGCCCCTGATAATGTATCTCCTGAACTAGGGTGACAGTTAGGAGGTCTGGGAAGACTATGGGGCCTCTTGTGATGGAACCAGTATTTATCCCTAGTGCATGAATAGACTTTGGGAGCCCATTCCTCCATGGAGAGATACCCTCTCAGCCTAAATACACAGGGGAGGGCCTAGGACCTGCCCCAAATGATGTGACCGACTTTGATGATCCCTCATGGAAGCCCTCACTCTCCCTGGAGAGTATATGGGGAGTGTGCGGGATTGATAGGTAAAATAAGATTGCTTCTAATTTAAATAAAAATATCTGATATTTTTTTAAAATGCACAATAAAATATATTAATTTTTCTCTAAAAAAGAAAAGAAAACCTCACTTGTGGTTGTGGCCCCAAGCCTGGAACATTGTTTACAGTTCAGATAAAGCTTCACTAAAATTCATTAAAAGTAAAATGTTGGAGCAAGGCCCAAGTTGGTTACATGACACAGGAAGCTGTCCTTTGCTTCCCAATGTCCCTCCCATGCAGTTCCAGCGAAGCCCAGTTAGCCGGTTTTCAGCAGCTGATATCAGTGTCCACGCTGACCTCAGTATCCTGGTTGTCTAGGTGGCTTGAGATTTGGGGAAGGCCAAGCCAAGCTCCTGCCAGACTTCCTCAGCAGGAGGCAGAGTCAGAGAAGGGCAAGGTGGGGTGAAAGAAGAAGCAGGACAAAGAGGAAGAGGCAGACCTACAAGCTCCCCAGCACATAAAAAAAATTGTGTCCTGTGAGAGAGGAAAGCAGCTTAAGATATTATTTTGTGGAATCATAACGTTCTTCTATCCAGTTCACCACTCTGGGGAGATTGGGGGAAAGTACAACCTCTATCTGAGCTGTGATGAACCGGTAAAGGATGCAGTCCTGGCCGTATAATTAATTCATTAGCTCTGGTGTAAGCCTCAACAGAGGCCCTGAAGGGACAGGATGGTTATCTCAGCAACAATTAATATTCTGAAAATGTTGTTCAGAAATAGCCTCGTCGCTCACTCTGGCACTACCATAAGAGTAAGTTTTGTTCCTTGAGCATCTTCATAAATTCTCATAAAAAATGTAGCAAATGTGTTAAGTGTGTGCATATATATATGATATATATCATTTATTACTATGTATATATATACAGAGAGAGAGAGAGAGAGAGAGAGAGAGAGAGCAGTTCAGTTCCTATTTATAAATAAGTGCCAGTTTCAATTTAATTTCTGATCTCCAACTTGAAAATCACATTGGAGTAAAGAGGCATTTCTATATCATTTTCTTGGCTGTGATGAAGAGATTGGGGTTCTCCTTGAGCTTGACACTTCATCAGCTGGTATACCCTTATCTGTTAATTTGCCCAAAGATTATCCCCCCACCATAACATGTTTTTGTCCCCACAGTGAGGAAAATAGCTGCCAGCGATGAGACTGAACTTACATGTAATGAGATTTATCACACTGTTGGTCAAGTTTACAGAGTCAGTGTAGACAGGGCTCACATTGGGTTGTTTGCATTTTATATAACTGCTGGGGAAAAAGACACCCTTGACCCATTCAAGGGGCTATCTCAGCACCAGGATGACTGTGCTGTCATGTGGTGTAATTATTGCTTATAAATGAGGGGGTTTCCCTCACTTTCTGTTTGTAGTTGCATTGTGTTGAGATTCACCTAGCAAAAGACATATCAGAGCCCCAGGCAGAGAGCTGTGCCCTAAAGGGAGTGTTGGAAAGTTGTGTCTGAGTAGGGCCACACTTTCCTGTTTCCAAACTGTGGTCAGGGTCCTATTTTAGAAGCCCCCTGCTAGGCTTCATCTTTTCAGACTGTTAATAATGGCCTCAACTATCTTCTATCAACCTGCCTTCCTTCTAGAAGTTCCAGTCACAGTCAAAGACAAAGTCCTGATGGGGGATGTCCTTCTGTATATATGTTTCTCCTATTGGTTGATAAATAAAACAGATTGACTAATAGAGACAGGAAGATAGGTGGGGGCTAGGAAACCAGGAGAATGCTGGGAAGAAAGACAGAGCGGGGCCAAAAGGAGATACCATGTAACAGAGGAAGGAATAACAGACCCAAACCCCTAGACCATGTGGAAATACTTAGATTAATAGAAATGGGTTAATACTTAAGACAGAGCTAGCCAATAAGAACCAGGCCATCAGCTAACATTTTAATATGTCTCTGTGTGCTTATTGGGGGCTGAAGGGATCTGGTGGGGCAGAAACCTCCATCTTTGAAGTCCTTCCTTGGGGACCCACCAAGACCCCATGAACATTATCCAGGACAGAGCTGCAGTGACAGGAGACCACTGGAAATCTCCTTTTCAGTGAGATGGTCAGGAACGGCTTAATTCTCATTAGCAAATGTGACAAAAATAGTTCTTAAACTTAAAACCAACTCCAAGGTCAGTCATAATATCCAAGTTATTGCTGTTCATTCTAAGATGTGCACGGTTTGGTCAAAATCTTGGAAGATGGCATGTCTTTCAAGGAGCCATGTGTATAGTCAGCATGGCACCTTCTAGGTTGGAGCCCCAGGGCACTTTCCACACAGCTGGGTAGATGGAGCTTTCTCTCTGAGTCATCTGGTTTGGCTCAGTGGTTATTGTCTTAAAAATTCTGGATTTTGCATTTAGTTAATTGACTCTGGCAGTTGACATGATGATTTTTTTCTTAAAACAAAAAACAAAACAAAACATTGAACTGTCTTGAAAGGAAAACAACTTCATTAGATGAGTGTAATCTAAGCGCCAATCAAAGCACAAATTTGACCACATGACCTTGCTACAATACCAGCCCACAGGAAATTGTTTTAGAGCACCCAAACCAACACAACAATATATCAACTAAGAAATCTCACCAGATACACACAGTATACCTGGACAGAGAACAGCACCCAGGTCCTGTAAACCATGACACATGAAACTGCTTAAAATTACTAAGTAAATCAAAGCAAAATCCACAAAGCTTGTAGGATAATCGTAGAGGTGAGCAGAGAAAAGGCATGGGTCTCATCCTACAGAAATGCTGAACTGAACAGGCACTAAGGCCTACTCTTTCTTTATTTGATGAACGGTCACATACGGGAAAGGAAAACAGAACCATAATACGATGCCATCGGCAACCGACTTCAGGTGCCATCTGTATATATTCCTGGCACTATTAATTTGCAATTAACAAGGGCCTTATGTTTTATCCTCTGCAACTCCCTGTTTTAAAGTGTGGGGGAGGGAACTTAGCGGAAGGGAACACGCAGGTGGGAGGCAAGCCTGCCTGACAACAAATAATACTGAATCACTGGTGTGTAAGCTGCTCTCTCCAACTAATAAAAGGTCATTTGTGGATGGGAGATGGAATTTTCCATTATGCTAAGACGTGAAACAACTCTTCAAAGTGTTGTGAAATATCATAGAGGTAAAGGATTCACAGTGCCACACAGGCCTGGTGACACCCTTGGCTACACCAGACACAATCGCTGATGAAAGTCTTCTAGTGTATCCAAACTCCTCCCCTCAGAGAATAGGCAGAGATGATCCAGATTTTCTGTGAGTGCCAGAAAGGGATGAGTGAGGCTATAAATTCAGTCAGCCCTGGCTTCTGAGCCCCAGTCTGCCATTGGCTGGTTGTAGAACTCTAGACCAGCTGCTTAACCTCCCTGTGGGTCCATTCCCTCATGCATCCAATCATATAAAGGTTCATTTTCAGGATTCAATAGAATCATTATGAAGAGTCTTCCCCAGAGGTGAAGCCGAATTGTGGGCCACTGCATGTCGTGTACATCAAGAACCCTACCTAGTTGCCTGCAAGTGTTCTATGCTTTTAAAAACACTCTAGCCACCTGAGAATAGCCATGGCATTCCTGTCCATTTGACTGAACAGGAAGTGGGTGTCCAAATGACCCCCCCCCCGGCCGCCGCCAACACTGCTCAGCAAGCCTAGAGCTGTGAACACTGTGAAAAAATTGCTTAGCCACAAAGAACAAGCTCTTAAGGACAAAGTCCTTCATCAGGGGGTCAAAATGATGTAGGTAATGCCTAACTTGCAGTCAAGTGTATCAGGTTTTCAAAACTATATGAATTTGGAGTAGGGCTTATTTTGTCCAAATTTATCTTTCACAGGTGTCTATGCATATACATGTTCATGTATACCTGTGTGTGCTGATGTACGTGCACATTTGTGTGTGAATGTGAAAGAGAGTGTAGAGGAGAGAGGTTCGTGTGGGGTGTCCTCATTAATCACTTTTTACCTTAGTTTTTGAAACAGGTTCTCTCACTGAACACGGAGCTCATCAATTCAGCTACATTAACTGGTCACTTCCTTGGGGCTAGAATTAAAGGAGCATTCCAGGCCACCTGGCTTTCTATGTGGGTGCTAGGGATCTAAATATGGATCATCATGCTTACCTGGCAAGTGTTTTATCAACTAAGCTGTCTTCAAGATCCTGGGATAACTCATACAAAGAGAACGGTATGTGGGATCCCATGGACCTGTGACCTAGAAATGGACAGTAGATAGAAACTGGTCATATTTTCCTTAACGTTTGCTCATACCTGTAGCATCAGATGCCCAAGAGAGTTGACTTCAGAGTGTAACATAAAACAAGACAATTCATAGTGAATGAGAAAACCACAGTCTACTGTGAAACACAAGAACACGGGGTCCCTTCAGTGCAGTTCCAGAGCTGAGGGTGTAGCTCAGTGGTGGAGCACTTGCTCTGCTTGTGCAAAGTCCTAGGAGCCACTCCCCACACTGAAGAAGAATCAAATAATTTGTATTGTTCTGGACAAGCTGGGTAGCCTCATCCTTTGGTGTAGGTGTAGCTCAGTGGTAGAGTGCTTCCCGAGCAGCAAGTTCAATCCTCCCCACTTCGATGGCTTAGATGAGAATGGCCCCCACAGATTCATATATTTGCTTGTTGGGTCCCCCAATGGAGAGCTATTTGAGAAGGATTAGAAGGTGTGGCCTTGTTAGAGGAAGTAAGTCCCTGGGGGTGGGCTTTGAGGTTTCAAAAGCCCACACCAAGCTCAGTGGCTCTCTACCTGTAGATGTAAAGCTGCCAGCCACTGCCCCAGCACCAGGCTTGCCTTCATGCGGTCACCCTCCACACCACGATGGTAATTTACCAACCCTCTGAAACTGTAAGAAAGCCCTCAGTTAAACATTTTATTTTATGAGAATTACCTTGGTCATGGTGCCTCCTCACAGCAATAGAAACCCTACTACTAATACGCCCAGAGAGAGACAGAGAGAGAGAGAGAGAGAGAGAGAGAGAGAGAGAGAGAGAGAGAGAGAAATTCAGTTAGTAGAAAATGGCAGGGCTTTCTGTACCATCCCTCAATCTCTCACCACTTCCCAAAAGACCATTTCATGGTTGGTGGAAACAGGACACAATTCCCAGGGACTTCCAGCCACTCTCTCCTAGGCCAAGACTTGGAGACATGACTCACCCCAAGTGAACGAAGCCATATTCTGTGGACAAAATGTCTCCACACCCCAGATGTCAGCCAAGTTCTGCTTAACGACCTGAGACTCTGCACTGGCACATATCACAGCAAAAGCTTCCAGTTTTGTGATGCCATGAGAAACACGGAGAAGGCAATGGGGGGGATGGGTACTGTGTGTTTCATATTCACAGGGATTCCATGAGTCGCTATGACTTACATACAGATCATTAATCCAGAAGTCCCCATTCACTTAGTGAAGGATTTTATGTTTTACAAAGGAGTCAATAGAATCTAAGATGTATTTATTTATCATCTACTCTCTAAATGAAGATTCTGGAAATAAAAATTGGGGGACTGATAGAAATGTAGAGAGCTATAAATAAAGGAGATGAAAAAATGTTAGTGAAAGAAGTCTTGAACAAGAAAGGCTAAACAGTAGAGGGTGCAGAGGACTTACTGCAGGGCACAAATTCTGAAATTTGGGTTGATTATTCTAATTGTATGGAAGTTTATTGAGGTGTATAGTCTTTGGGTCTGCTTAATATCAATGTGCTATCAGTATGTAATTTTTTTATTTGCAAGTTTTTATAATAAAGTTTATAATAAAGAAAGAAAATGATTATTTATACCAAGCTTTCTTTTTTGTGATAATCTACTATAGCAACTATTATACATGATCAAATATGAGGTAGATAAAACTTCATGAAACTTTCCACAGAAGGGTAGAGGAAGAACTCATTAGTTCTCACCAGAAAGAACTTAAAGCTTCCATGAAGAGCATCACACAAACATGACCTCTGCTACTTGATGTCTTTAAAAATTGTCCCTACTAGCTCATGATCACAAGAATACATCTTCAGATAAAATATTAGATGACTCAGGAGTTATGATTGAGAAGACTTTCTCAACAACGATACACTGAACTCCCTGTCTCTAGAGCCTATGGTTTGTCTGTATTTGGAAACATCTACAGAGATGGTAGAGTTAAGTAAATGACCCAGAGTGGGTTTGAATAGGAGATAAGCAGTATCCTTGTATCAGTCTGGTTCTCTAGAGGATCACAGCCCATAGAATGAATCTATATTAAATGGGGATTTAATAAATTGCTTACACAACATGGCCTGGGCAGTCCAACAATGGCTATCTTCATTCTGGAAAGGCTGAGAATCCAAGTAGCTACTCAGTCCATGAGGCTGGTGCCTCACACTCCTGACTTGATGCTGAAAGCCTGGAAGGATTTTTGGGGTGCCACTGTACTTAGTCCACAGGAAAAGGAACATTTTCTCCCTGGACTCCCTTTTATCTGTGCTGCTTCCCAATAGCTACCCATACTCGGGAAGCTGGTTAATAAAATGCCTCCCAGGGTACCCAGAAGCTTATCTCTTCCAGATCCCATCAAATTGGTGACCAAGTCTATCAATCACAGTCCTCATGAAGAGGAAACCGGAATGCAAAGACAGAGCTGGGGGTGGGGGATGCTAGTGGATGAAGCAGGAAAACCTCATGATGATGAAGGCAGAGAATGGGGTGATTATTTACAGCCAACACTACCAGAGACAGCCAACAAGCCATTGGAAGCCAGGGGACAGGTTGAAACTGGTTTCTCCTTATATTCTTTGAAAAGAAACAACCTCACCAACCCTTGATCTCTGACTTCCAGACTCCATCCTATTGCATAGGAAACCCAATTTGTGGCCCTAGCCAACTAACACAAGAGGTTTGCATTTTGGAAGCCTGTCCCCCTAAGGTCTAAAGCCCAGACCAGATGTGCTCCGAAATCATGTCAGGAAAGTCATGCAGGGCTTTCCAAGGCTTCTGCATGTCTCATGGGATTACTATCTCTAGTACTGACTTTCATAGTCTAAATCTATATTTTGATTTTTTGTACATTGCAACCAAATATTGTGTTGAAAACCTGTCTTGTTTTATCTATTGTGCCTACCTTAGCTCCTTTAACAAATTGATTGATAGTCATTTGATGTCCTTGTCTCCTTACTTCATCCATTTCTTTCTGCCAACTGTTCATTTAAATCTTGATCTTTTTGATCCTTTCTCCTGTTATTTGTTGTTGTTGTTGTGGTTGTGGTGTTAGTGATGGTGGTGGCAGTGGTGGGGGGTGGCAGTGGTGGTGGTGGCAGTGGTGGGAGTAGTGATGGTTGGAGTGGTGATGGTGTGTGTGTGTGCGCATGCACGCTCACGCTTATGCGTGTGCTCACACACATAGCAGTTGGTTTGTGTGCACAATGATGCTCCATAGAGGCTTGAATGAACCCTTCCTAGAAAGGTAGAGTTTTGCTCTAGGGGACTATTGATCACAAGCCTGGCAAGCCTTGCTTGGTAAAGTCCATTTCTATCTGGGTGTAAGTCCTGGGGTTTAATCACTTAATCCCACAACCATTCTTTCTTGGACTTCATATAAATATCTGGGTATATTACCCCAAGTCTTATGTTCAAACTGAAGATAATATCGTCTATCTTGCATGTCTATGGTAAATTTTAATAAACAGTAAGATTTATTTAAACATAAGAAACCAAGGTCTATTTGCATATTCCTTTGCCTTTCCAGTACCTACTTCTCCCAGATGCACACATCAACCTTCTGTAACATATATGTATTGGAGGCAGGGGCACAAAGTGTCTGCTTTTTTACGGTTCCACAGGCAGCTCACTTTCTTGCAACTGAACGTGTGGAATGACTTCACTCCTTGGGTAGAGCTTTTAGGAGACAGCTTTGTCTATTCACAGTTGTTTCTCAACACTTTGAGGCCAGCTGGGAGACGAGGTCCTTGCATTTACAATATGATAATGCTGAGATATATGTACTTAGGATTGAATTCAGAGCAGCCTGTGGGACTAGGGAGAGATGGCACGTTTGAGTCAATGGTACTGCTTTGTATGTCACCTTCTGAGTTTTTTTGGGGTAGGGGGAGAAGAACTGTGACAGACAATGTGGTGTGCTTTACATACATTCTTATAGCACTATTCCAAGGTAGGTCTTCCTCACTCTTACTTTCTAGAAATTGAGGAACAACTTGGTGTACATTCTTAGATCATCCAAGAGATGATGCTCGTATATTTTGGTCACTAAAAATATAATCACAATAGACTTTACGGTCATGAATATGAAAGCTTAGGGTAGATACCTGTTCTGTGGCCCTCTGGAAAATGGGACTGAGCATGGAGGGCTGGAGAGACAAATTCTTCACTCTCAGATCGATGTTGATATAAACAATTCCTACAAAGCAATCACAAGCCTGAGAACATTAAACATCCCCTCTGAGAGGCTGCATTAGAAACATGCTCTGAATTTGACGTAAATGAAACTAAATCGTGTTGTTTTTCACTGAGATACAGAGTCAAATAGTTATTTCAGAATATGTGCAAGCTTTGAATTAGCTCTGAAAGACATAAATTGAAAAGTCTCAGATCCAACAGCCCCACCGTAACCAAGTATCTGCTTTATGCCTAATTCTAGGGAGTTACAAAACATGAATTTGACCCAATTTTAAGATTGTCCTAAAGGACAATGATAATGCGTAAGGTGGCAGTCATCAAGGGGCACATCCAATCGGGTGCTCCTCCTCTCCACTTTGCTGTCATCCTGAAACACACACACACATGTGGACATGACTCACCATATGCCTTCCATGGTATTCATGTCTGGTGTGAAGCTAGTACCATGGGAGCCCTAGAAGTGACCACTGAGGACAAGGTACCTCAGGTAGCTTGTGGAACAGTCAGAGGGACTGTACACAAGAACACTTTACAGCTGATGTCATCATCTCAAAGTGACTCTTTCAAAGGTTAGATCTTTAATATGTGCATGAAGGGGAAATCACGCATAACTAAAGGTGCCTGTGGAAGCCAGAAGAGGGTGTTGAGTCCCCTGGAGCACGAGTTATGGATTGTGAGCCACCCAAAGTGGATGCTGGGAATGGAACTCTGGTCCTCCCTGAGAGCGGCACACATTTTTAACCTCTGAGCCATCTCAAAGTGACTCTTGAAAACCTTGCCAACCGTTGCTTTCATTTACTGTCATTTTCCCTTCACCCTTGGGGTCAGGCTCTCTGACCATTCCTGCTGCTACCAACAGAACCCTGTGACTTTAAAAAGCTTCATGTACCCACAGGATGACTGGTGGAAATGAACCCTTAGTTGGTCTCAGAGTTCTGTCCCATTCATGCCCTACACATAACAATCATGAACAGATCACCCCTAAAATACCAATTAGATTGAGAAAGCTCACCAACTGCAAGCTCACTGATCCCACTGCCCTGGCTCCTGCCATCTGGCTGTAGCACCCCACATCCCAGCTTCGCCCCTCACCCTGTGGATGGCAGTGAGGGGTTGTTTGGGGGAGACAGAAAACACTCTTTTCGAGTACTGTCAGAACATTCGCATTTTTGGAAGAATTTCTTTCTTTTTAAGACTCAGAGTGAGTGAGAAGCCTTTAGAAAAGCTAAAAATATCTGTTAAACAAGAAGGGAACACACGCCAGCCCTCTGTTCCTTCTGAGCAAAAGGCTCGCCAGCCTGGGTGGGAAGTCCTCTGCTGGGCTGTAAGGACCTGGAGGAAGCGGTGTTATCTGCTTAGTTTCTTTGAAACAACATACGGGGAGGTAAAGTTGAAGGTAAAGATAGATAATAGAAAGCCATGGGTGGTTGACAAGTCATAGCTGCTGGAAGCCAAAAATGGCCTTCGAAAGCTCACTGTATGCGCATTCCTCCTGCTATAACCAAAAAAGACAAGACAAGAAAGGACTGAGGCGCTTGTCCAGAGACACCATGTGGAGAACTGCACCCAGTGGGTAGGAAGACCAGGCTGCTCTCGCCTGTGTGGGTCTCACATCGTACTGGTATACCCACAGTCCTCAGAGGATGTAGGAGAAAGGGGGAAGAGGTAGTCATGGCTGAGGGTTGCACTCATTTTTGTTTGAGTTTGCCAGACAGCCTGGATGGGCCACAGAGACCTTCAGTCAGGATCTAACTCCCAGGGATCATAGAGACAGACATTTTTTTTTTTTTTTTTTAACACTTGAGGTCTTCCTCTGGCCTCAATTGGGTACCTATGGGCATGGGCAGCCTTGAGTATGCACATACATGTGTGTACACATGCAAATACACACACACACACACACACACACACACACACACACACACCTACTTCCACAGATACACCAAAAAATGATGTTTTGCCATCCATCTGGGCATCCCTAGCCTGTCATGTTCAATTGTCCTTCCAACTCTAAGTATTAGCAGAAGCCCAAGGAGTCCTCTGCATGTCCACCCCAACACTGATCTAAGGTGACAGAGAAACATTTGGAAATGGTGCACCTGGTCTCACAAAAATGGCAAAAAGGAAAGCCACGAGGAAGAAATGATTGAATTCATCAGCAGCCCATGTGCTCTTACTGGCAGGGCTTATCACTTCTAAGTTCCTCATGGCAGATTGGTTCATGGCCCATTTGCTCACACACACACACACACACACACACACACACACACACACACACACACAGCTTAATCCCTGTATCATTGGCTGCCACTGATTCCCTAAGAAGCTTAACAGGGCATGCTCTCACTTCAACAACGACCAGCTAATAGCTTTACATTTCTCCCCAGTATTACAAGCTCCTATCTCCTAATGAAATCAAGAAATCAAGGAGACAGCAGAAGAGTGAGCAAAGACAGGCAGAGCCAAGGACACCCTGGGACTCTGCTGAGCCACAAATAATCACCTGCGAGCCCAGCGATCAAACCTTAACTTCCTCTTAGGAAAACAAAGTTGTATCTCTCCAGGTGAAGCATACTGTACTTGAAAAAGGGTAATGCACCCTGTGGAGCTGTGATCTGGCTGACATTGAACATGTTCTCCTTTGTGGGGAGGGTTGCTCCAGTGCTTTTCAGTTGACTGACAACTACAGTGTCTGATGCCTGGGTCCTTTTCAGGATGCTCATGTGATCAGTGTCCAGGACAGAGATTCACTGTTAGTTAATGCTCAGTTTGACTCAACCTTTGTAAGAGGCACATTCTTTACAAATCTGTCCCTCCCTCCAATTCTACTTTGGTCCTGACTTCCTGGTGTTTCCTATTTGTGTTTTCCTGGTTTCCTTAGCCAT
Source organism: Cricetulus griseus (assembly GCF_003668045.3). Lineage (NCBI taxonomy): Eukaryota > Metazoa > Chordata > Mammalia > Rodentia > Cricetidae > Cricetulus > Cricetulus griseus. The sequence continues at coordinate 28,260,768 of NC_048600.1, read as the reverse complement.
GCTGGGCAGCTACTTGCTACTGCAGGAGGGAACAACAAAGGTTTATAACATGTCCCTACCTACTTCCCCTGTCTAGTTCCCCTTTCATCCCCAGCAGCATGCTGCACTGCCAACGGCCATCATGAGATCTAGATGACATGTTCATTTCTCCATCACCCTACACCACGGTGACTCCCTGTGTTGTCCCCTAGCCCTCTGCACCTATCTCCCACATTCACTGATTCACCACTCACAGTATCCACAGTCTCCCATCAACTTCATCCTCTGCACTGGAAATCCAAGTGAACTGTAGACCACGTTGTAAACAGATTACATACAGAAACAAACATGAAACGTAAGGACAAACTCAAAACTGGGCACAAATTTGGGAACCAATAGCTTACTCACAGTATGTGGAACCATGGTGAGTCTTTGTTCTTTTTGGAAAATATGGCTAGAGAATATGGGGCCAAGGACCAAGTTTCAAACATTCCAAAGTTAGCAGGGGAAGAAATGGTGGTAAAAGAAAAACAGCTGTCTGAATAATGAACCATCAAAGATGTCCAAGTGCCCATCCTCAGAGCTTGTCACCCTGTTGTCTAAAGGGGCAAAGGGACTTTGTAGACTTGATCGAATTAAGAATGCTGAGGCAGACCTGCTGGCATAAGCCCTGGCAACATGGGAGTCTGAGGCAGGAGGATCCCAGGTTCAAGCCTTCAGCAAGTTGTAGAGTGAGTTCAAGGCCAGCCATTCAGCTTAATAAAGAAATTTGCCTAAAATAAAAACACAAACAGAATGTTAGGCTTATAGGCCAGTTGCAGGATTCTTGCTTGCTGAGGGCCCTGCGTTTAATATAATAAATAAATAAATGGTGTGAATATGGAGCTATATCTGGGGTCATGCATGAAGTTTGAAAATAATGGCATTGCTCTGAAATGCCCAGAAACATGAGCCAACATAGACTTCCTCTCCCATGTTGTTTCTGTTGCTGTTCTGGCCACAGTGGCTCAAAAGTACAGTAGTCTGGGCAAGTTGAAAACAATGGCAAACATCTCTGTAAAAAGACAGGAAAGTCACAGACAGACAGTGACAATGATATAAGCAGAAACAGTGGTCGGAAAGGAGAGATGATATGGGATATACATGGAGAACATGGATAGCAACAGGGACAGTCCTATAGAATGAGTGCACACAACAGACCCAAAATTCATGGGATAGTGTCAAAATGTCTTAAACTGATTTTTCAATTTAACAGTATTTTCTTTTCTTTTTTTCTTTCTTTTTTTTTTTTGTTTTTGTTTTTTTTTTTCGAGACAGGGTTTCTCTGTGTAGCTTTGGAGCCTATCCTGGCACTTGCTGTAGAGACCAAGCTGGCCTCGAATTCACAGAGATCCGCCTGCCTCTGCTTCCCGAGTGCTGTGATTAAAGGCGTGCGCCACCAACTCCCCGGCAATTTAACAGTATTTTCAAGATCAATATAAAACATGGTCATTGGCCATATAAAATCTGTTATTGCATCTTACCCTTTAGTGATTCCATTTAACTTAGATGTTAAGCTACATTCAGTTTTCCTCAGTTTGCATTGCTGACCATATATTTCTTGAGGGTGGGGTGCTGTTTTCACTGCCTGCCCTACTTAATGAACTATTTTACAACCATGAAAATGTGATTAGTTTATTTATATTTAAGCAAAACATGCCCCAAATCTAGATAACTTGCTCTTGAGAGCTTTGTATCATTGATGACAGACAAAGGGGAGGGGTGGGGGTTCCAGCAACTTAATCTGACTTTACCATCATAAATATTCAAATCATGTATATTTGTTCCACAAAACAGTTGCTTAAATGGCTTTAATTTGTTCTCAATTTTATTGTCTCAACTGTAATGTGCAAATCAATTGTTGAAATAGTTTGGTAACATCATCACCCAATGAATGTTGAAGTCCGTCTGTCTCTGTCTCTCCCTCCCTCCCTCCCTCCCTCCTTCCCTCCCTTCCTCCCTCCCTTTCTCTACTCTACCTCCTGTAGTTTCAGTACACTCCTAACTTAGTTTCTACTGTTGTGATAAAACATTGACCAAAGGTAAAGGTAACTTGGGGGAGAAAGGGGGCTTCTTTAATATTGCAACTTACAGTCTTAAAAGAAAATCATGGCAGAAACCTACCTCTCTCCCACTCTCTCTTTCTCTCCTTCCTCCGCCCCCACACAACTGAACCTCCTAGAGTATCAACAAACACTGACCAAAGGGAACTGGGGGAGAAAGGGATTTCTTTAGTCTTACAGCTATCCAGTCTTCCTTGAAGGGAAGTCATGGCAGGAACTCCAGGCAGGAACCTGGAGGCAGGAACTAAAGCAGAGGTCATAGAGGAACATTGCTTACTGGCTTGCTTCCTCCTTGCTTTCTCAGCTTGCTTTCTTATACAACCCAGGACCCAGGGATGCCATGGCCCACATTAGGCTGGGCCCTCCCATATCAATCATTAATCAGTAAAACATCCCCCACAGACATATCTACAGGCTAATCTGGTGGAGATGACTCATCAATTGAGGTCATCGGCTGAAGTTTCTTGGTTCACTCTAGTTCATGTCAAACTGACAAACACTGACCAACATGGCATCCTGTGGGGCCCCTCGCAATCTAAAGTGGTTGCTATGAGACCTGCTCCCTATGAGTCCATGTAAGTAGATGTTAAATCCCAACATTGTCAGTAATGGGGGGCTAACAACTTGCCTTTGGGAATTCTGTGTTGTCATTTGTAAGGCTGAGTTCTCACACTAGATACTATATACTATATATAACTTGGGGGTTTGTTTTAAGTCTTGAAATGAGGACTTAATGGACCACTCCAAGAGGAAGCCAGAAGCAGAAGTGAAGAGTTGCCTGATGTCACTGTTGCCTCATGAGCGACTGGTAAGCTGTTGTTTTCTCTTTTTTTAATTTTAATACTTACTGTGTGTGTGTGTGTGTACACTTGAGTATCAGAGTGCATTGTGGATACTGTGTGTGTGTGTGTGTGTGTGTGTGTGTGTGTGTGTGTGTGTAAAGACACTTGAGTATCAGAGTACATATGTGGACACTTTGTGTGTGTGTGTGTGTGTGTGTGTGTGTGTGTGTGTGTGTAGGGGCACTTGAGGATCAGAGTGCATGTGTGGACACTTAGTGTGTGTGTGTGTGTGTGTGTGTGTGTGTGTGTGTGTGTGTGTAGGGGCACTTGAGGATCAGAGTGCAAGTGTAGGAAGTCAAAGGACAACTTTCAGCAGTCATGTCTCTCTTTTTACCACACAGGTCCCATCAGGCTTGGTAACAAACAGCTTTACCTACTGAGGCATCCCTGGCCCAAGCTGTCATTTTCATGGACACTGTGAGTAGCATGGGACAGGAGATTCCCACCTCTGGTAATCTGGGTCCCAGAGGACTGACTATAGCCTCAACATTAGGATGTGAGAACAGGCTTTATGCTCACACAACAGGAACAGGGACTGCCTTGGTGCTGAGAAGTCAAGCCTAGATGCAGGGGGCTTTGAGAATCTGTAGTACAGTAGAACTTCCTACCCAAATAAACACTAACAAAAGCAAACTTTCTAACTTGAAGTTCCTTGGACTTACAGCAAAACTCCCAAGTTATGGCAGAGGAACTGTGTTACTATATCAGACAAAAATAGATTATAAAGAAAAAAAGGCATTGGGAGTAAAGAAGGAAACAACAGAAAGATAAATATGACTGCAGGATTTGTTCACCAAGTTTCAGTGTTTTGTTGTTAGAGAGGGGCTATGGTTATTCTTCCTTATCATTAGCCCTGCCCAAAACCTTATACATTCTACAAACCTCTCACATTCCAGAGGCCTGGCCTTTCAAACTCTGAAGCCAATATATGGTCACTGGAAATGAATTCTTCTGAGACCCAAAACTACAAGAAAATCTCTTGGGAATTTCTGGTTCATCTTCATGGGAAGGAAAAAAGACAGACTCAAGCCAAGGAAGAAGATGGCTCCAGGGAAGGCCAGACCTGTGACCTCGGCCTTTTAAAGGAAACTCCAGAGAAGTGGAGCCATAGATCTGTTCCAAGCTGAGTAAGGAACAGGCCTTTACTATCCCTTTGTTAGCCAGTATCTGAACATGGTGTACCCTCTAGAAGGAGATTTATTCTCGACTGAGGCACTTCCTTGTCTTAGTTGAAGGAGCTGAGCCACCAGAAGCCCGGCTGTCTCCGTGGAGTAGTGGGTGTGGTGGCTGTGAAGACTGGTCTGGGTAGATCCCACAGTATGCACCTGCTTCTTCTAACATGTGTGCCCCCATGGGGAACAGCTGCTTAGGCTCTTACTCAGGGTAGTTCCCAGAGAGCTTACAGATGAGTAGTAGAGTCGATGGCAGCCTGCCTGTTACCATCTCTAATCTCATATCTGATACCCATCATTCCCTCCTCCATAACTAGATCAAGATCCTTCTCCCGTGGGCTGGGAAGATGGCTTGCTTGATGAAGTGCTTTGATCTCCAGAACCCAAATGAAAAGATGCAGCCTGGTGGTGAATGGTTGCAGTGTCAGGGCTGGGGAAGAGTCAAAGCCCTGAGACTGGCTGGGCAGTGAGATTAGCATACTTACCAAATGCTAGGCCAATGAGAGATTCCATCTCAAAACAGGAGGACAGTGCCAGTGAGAAAGGACACCAAGGGTTGTCTTCTGGTTTCCACACTCATGTGCACACATTTGCACACACACAAAGATTCCCCTTCCTTCAACTTACACTACTTCTGGTCTAAGACATTTACCTGCCTGGTGGTCCAAAGACCATCATCTCTAACTCCTGGTTATCTCTTCCATGTTACTTTTCTTCTGCTGTGACCAAACACCTGGGGAAAAAGGGAATAGTGATGTATGTGACATAAGAGGGAAAGGCAGAACCTTTGTTACGGTGGGAGAGGCTGCAGTCCATGCTGGCAAGAGTGTACCGCTGCTGTGGACATCTCAGCAAACCACGGCTCAAATCATGGGCAAGGAGTGGGGCAGAGATGTTAATCTCAAGCTCCCCTCCCCTTCCAGTGATCCACTTTTTCCAAAACATTGCTGGGGACCAAATATTCAAACACATGAGCCTAGTGGGTCTTTTCCTGTTCAAAGTTCAACAGCTCCCTTCTTGGGCTCAGGCTCTGATTGTTGGCCATCTTCAGGGGAAACTGGGTCCGAGATTACAGGAGGGACACACCCTGGTACACCAGCTGAGCATAAAATGCATCCATCCTTGAACTGTGCATCTTATCCCTAGTGCTTAGGGCCAGCCCTGTCTACCAGATGATCTCCCCTTTTCATGCCCACTGGTCATCATCACTGGGAACTCTAAGTTACCAGATGACTGGTGTAAATTAAACTTCAATGGGGCTCTTACTGCATCTTCCTCTGGAGCCCTTCTCCTTGTAGAGACCTGGACCTCCCCATGTACAGAGTCGGGCCTGGCAGAGGATGAGGAAGGCAGATCCTCCTGTAGGGCACTGGGGGGCGGGAGACTGCGAGCATGACTGGTCCACTAGTTGCCCCTTGGTTCCCTGGCCCATGTAATCTCCCTTCCAGAAGCACAGCCATCACTAACATCATATATACACTGTCCTGCAGGGTAACAGCTCACCCTCATGGGTAACATTCCTGTCTTACTTTCTCTTCTGTTTGCTGTGAAAAACAAAAACAAAAACCTCTGACCAAAGCCCTTTAAGGGAGGAAGAGTTTGTGTTGGCTCACAATCCCAGGTTATAGTCCACCATTAAGGGTGGTCGGTGTGGCAGGAACTAGAAACAACTGATCACATCACATTCACAGGCAAGAGCAAAATGGATGAATGGATGGAATCAGGCTGCTGCTCACTCCTTCCTTCTTATACCATCTATGAATGGTGTCTTCCCTGGCTAGGGGGTGAGGGGTCCTCTCCTAACAACTAATGAAAGGTAATCCTTCACAGACATTCTTAGACACCCTTCTCCCAGGTGACTCCAGAGTGTGTCAAGTTGGTGGTTGAAGCTAACCATTGACAATTCCTAACTTGTCACCTCTGCTACATTTACAGGAAGCTTCCCCTCCACCCCCATCTCAATCAGGCCAGCAGCTTCCAGGTAATGTCACAGAGAAACTGTGGATCCTGTGGTCATGTGTCTCCTGCTGTACTTCCTTTGTGATAGAGTGAGTCACTTGGCCTTTAGTGATGCTGAGTGGATGCCAATGCTGGTGGAGAGTGGTGTTAAAGATGTTGTCCCTGCAGGCAGGAAATATAAACCTATACCAAGACAAACTGATAACCCAGTCAAGATGAGTCTCTATTCCTTCCATGTATTCAACTTCCTCTTTGAAGATGGATGTGGAAACTCAATGTTGTTTGTCTCTGTGGCTAACAGGTTAGACATTTAGAAGCACCAGTATGTAGATACGGCCTATATAATTGAAGCCCCTACCAATTACTGATGAACTCATCCATACCCTTCCTCTCTGCCATTGTGACACCCAGACCCATGCTGGTGTGGCTGATGATAGACAAGCCTATGTCAGCTGCCAGCCATCCTGTTTTCTTGATGGCTTACTGCCACTTCTATAGAGGTGACACATGTGTGGCGTGCAGGTCTTCACATTGTCTGCTCACTTCTAGGGGTCTTCCCCATGACTGTTTCATTTTCTATATTCTATAATGTTCTATTTTCAGAATGTTACACTGACAATAAGACTTGCTTCAAACACCATACACATACAATCTTAGCTCGAGGCACTGTGTTTCTCCTACAAAGAGGATGACCAGATGACCTCCCCAGATAAGTGTCCCTGGAGGATTTCTCCTAGTTGCAACCTTCCAGGCAGCCCCTGGGAGGAGCTGCCTACAGTCCTTTTCTGCATGCCCAAAGCAATCAAGCCACCAGCCCCATAGAAGATGATGGATGGGGAAGAGATGATGGGGAAATATCAGAACAAGAGCGGGTGACATGAGGGATGGGCCTACCCTCTGTGCAACTTCCTTGTTCTCTCTGGCTTTTCTCATGTCCAGTCTTGGAGAACCTACTTCTCTTTTTGATGGACCCACCCAACCTTTCAAATTATTGATTCCAATGAAACCTAGTGCAGCCATGTGCTATTTAACTTCCCAAAGTCACAGGGGGCATCACTGCCACGGCCAAAAGGCATGCAAAGGGCCACTCCCTACGTGGTGCTTCCACTTTTCTGGCATTAATGACTTGGCCTTTCACCAGAACGCAAGGGGTTATCTTGAGTTATCCCCCAGGCTTGACCAAAGCCTCCTTTGGTGCCTGTTGTGGTTAATATTGGTTGACAGTTTGATACAAGCTAGGATCACCTGGAGATGATGTTAGCATCCAGGCACATCTTGACCCCACCCCTTGGGGCAAATGGCAAGCAGTACCCTGGCTCTATATACAGGCACAAAAGGTCCCGTTAAGAGACAGGCTCTGCCACTCCTCCTCTTTTCTGCTGTTCCTTTGAAGAGGTAGGCAGGTCTTTTCCTATCTCTCTCTCTCCCTCCCTCTCTGTCCTCTTTTTCTCTTCACCTATCCCCTTTCTCCTTTCCCTTTCCTCACTCTCTTCCTTTCCCCCCAATAAAACTCCCCACACAAGTTTGGTCTAAATGGCTTGCTTGTTCCTCACCCGCCATGGGATCCACCAAGGTCCCCCTCTCGATGTATTGTTATCATATAAACCTCAGGGTGCATCTGCAAAAGAGTTCCTAAGTTAACCTAGGTAGGGAAACCCACCTTAAAAAGTGTACAGCTCTATTCCCTATGCTGGTGTCTCTGACTTATCAGAAAGGAGAATGTGAGCTGGGCACCTGCATTCATCTCGCTCTGCTCCCTGACTGCGGACACAATGTTCCACCTGTGATGACTTCCCCACCATGGCAGACTATAAGGTCAAACTGTGAATCAAAACAAACCTTTCCCTCCCTAGTTATTTTTCATCTTGTCACAACAATGAGAAAAGTCACTAAGATAGTGTCCTTCCCTAGTCCACATACCCTGAGTGCTTTTGGGACCCACCACATCATAGCATGTTATCCAAACAGAACTAGACAACATTACCAGTTGACTGACACAAACAGCAGGCTCCAATGGTGGGAAGTGGAGGGATATCCTGATCAGGCTCAGGTTTCTTTGTGACTAAAGCCGTCGCAAACATAGAACACCCTGGATTTGTCTCAGGCTTTATTCCCCAGCATATACAGTCAAGCTTATTTGCTCCAACTGCATAATACACTCATGTTCTAGATAAAAATGATGTACAGTATAATGTCCAGACAGCCCCCATGACTTCAGATGGAAAAAATTCCAGACTCTCCAAAGCATATAGCTATTGATAATCCCATACTGCCCAGAGACAATGAAATTTGTCTGTTTTAAAAACTAAAGGCACATCATTTAGAAATGTGATCTCTCCAAGTTGAAAGGAGATTATTAGTATTTTATTTGTTGTATAGATTCGATGATAAATAAACAATAGATTTTTTTTTTTAATGACAAAGGTAAGAGAATTTATGTGACCCTGGAACTTTGTTCCAGATCAGACTTTAAATACCACTGTCTTAGTTACCTTTGTTGGAATGAGATACCCGGGAAGAAACAGCTTCCAGAAGGAAGGGTTTATTTGGGCTTCTAGTTATGGTGGGAAAAGCATAACATCGGGAGTAACAGGCTGCTGGTCACATTGCATTCACAACCAGGAAGTAGAGAGTAAACAGGATGTAGGGTGGGGCTACATCCACTTCCACCAGTGAGGCTCCACCTCCTAAAAGCCCTATAATCTCCCCAAACAGCACCACCTGCTGGAGATGGAGTGTTAAAACACACAAGCCTGTGGATCAGACCTCCGTGACCGGGGACCAGCCAGCTACCAGCTAGCGCCCACCGTGTTGCACGCACACCAGTCATCTCAGCCCGTCATGCTCTCCCCTCCACCTTTTCATGTGCAGTGGATCATCAAAACCCCTTTCATTGTCTCTTTCCCAGATACAGAGTCTGGGTGGAAAATGGCAATATTCAGAGGGCTCCTCTGGACCACCTTGGAATCATACCTCTAAGGAAATAATAAAAGCAGAGTATGACACCTACTGAGGACATCAGTCTTCGAGCGTTATCTAGAGTGGAAACACCCATAGTGTTGCCTCAAGCCTGGTGAGGAGCTAAGATTTACATGACTGCTTCAGCCAGACCCTAAGCCAGGAGATCAAGGCCATTCTGGAACTGCAGCAGAGGGTGACAGCCAAAATGCAATAGGAGCTGTCCCTCCCAGCAAGCAGGAGCCAGGGATTTGGACTCAGAATAGGAAAGCCAGGCAAACTATCCTAGTATTCACTGCAGCCAAAAGAGGGCAGCTTTCCTGCCTACTGTCTCTACAGAGACTGCATAGTTCAAGACTGTGGAACGGAGGAACTGCAAGGGTTTCAGAATGGCCAGGTTGAAGGGAAAAATCTCCCAGGCTCAGTTTCCACTGAAAATCATCACCTCCTTGTGTTCCTGAGATCTCTATCTTTGGCCCACATTCTCTGCCACCACCCTGACTATGTCTATACTGAAGTCTCACACATCCCTCAGTGCCTAGCCCAGTAGAACCCAATGAATATTGAACAAACAATAAAATCATTGGGTAACTGATAGCTTGGAAACCAGCATAGGACAGAACCAGGCCCCCTGCATGTGGGTGTCAGTTAGGAGGCCTGGACAGTCCATGGGGCCTCTGGTAATGGAACATTATTTATCCCCAGTGTACAAATAGACTTTTGGAGCCCATTCCCCATAGAGGGATTCTCTTTCAGCCTAGACACACAGGGGAGGGCCTAGGCCCTGCCCCAAATGATGTGACAGACTTTGATGGTCCCCCAGGAAAGGTCTCACCCTCCCTGGGAAGCAGAAGGGGGATGGGATTTGGGGGTTGGTGGAGGACATGGGAAGATGGGAGGGAGAAGGAACTGGGATTGATATATAAAATAAGATTGTTTCTAATTTAAATAAAACATACACACACACACACACACAAATCATTGGGTAAGTCACCCATTATGATCATTTACACAGTCATTTTAACCTTCTCTGAGGCCCAGTGTCATCACCAGGCAAAGACCAAATCCTCAAGGAAAACTTGACCTTGTTGAGTAGAGAACCCTCTTGTCCTTGAATCACCCCAATACTGGTCCAGTCCCAGTGAGCCAGCACCCGGGGGACCCACCCAAAGTTTGCTACATCTGACCTATCCAGAAACCAGCTGGAAGCCTACTTCTGTAGTAAGTGACAGGAAACTAAGGAGCTACACAGGCCTCGTCAGGGTTGACAGGGAGGGTCCTGTTGAGGCCAGACCTCAGGTTTCTGTTCCTCCCAGCTCTCAGCCTCTCCTGTGAGTCAGGAATCACAACAAATGCAAGAGGCAGAGTTCCACAGGGGCTGTGCTGAAGGGAAACCGAGACTGCATCTGCTCCCCTTCCCCCTCTTGGCCCACAGCAGGGAAAGTATCATGGGGGATCTTCTATCGGCGTGCCAGGGCAGCACAGGGTGGGCAAGACTGAGCATTCCTGGAGGGCAAAGCTCTAGTTCTGTGTTCCATGAGACAAGCAAACTCAGAGAGGATAGGGTGTACATTGGGGAATAGCAAATAAAGACAGACTGACAGGTAGACAGGCAGACAGATGGGGAAATGGGTTTTGTGTGTCAAGAATCTTTATAAACCCTCATTTTGGATCTCTGACTTGCTTGCTTACTAATCATGTCATTTAGATAAGTTTCCTTAGCCTTCCAGGACCTGTGTCTACATCTGCAAAGTGTCAAGGATAGCAGAGCTTCCTGCCTCACGGGGTTGGGGAAAAAGAAGGCTAGCCTAGGTCATCCTCATACCCCCTGCCTTGCTGCAGTTGCTCGGTCAGTTGCTCCAATTCACTGTGTATAATGGAGCTTGTGATCAGTGGCTACACCCTCCAGCACTCCTGTCTCAGTGTCACCCAGGCAGTCCCACATTCCTAAACCACAAAGCACAAGGGACACACTCTGCCTGGAGGCCAGGATCTAGGGTTCTGGCCTCTGGCCTGCCACAGAGTCACATTGTGAAGACTTCCAATGTCACTTGGGGGAGGGAGATGGAGCAGAATTGTACGGTAATATCTTCTCATCCAGCCAGACCACTTCATGAACCACCAGGTAGAAGCCAGACTGAGGATTGCTTCTCTGCATTGATAGAGTCCCACCAGCGAGTTTACAGGGTGTTTGACTTTCACCAGGCTACCAGTTCACAGCTGAGAGTGAGGTTCAGTCAACACTCCTTGGTTCATAACAAGTGCCCACCTTCTTCAACAACCCTAGGAAGCTGAGCCATCAAGCTAAAGTTTACCTCCAGGGCTTTTCCCCTCTCTTCCCTATCCTGGGCCTCTGTTGTTTGTTCTGAGTCATCAACCAGATTGCCCACTCCCACATAGGGGCCCCCAAGCGTGGAGATTCCTGCGGCTAAGAGGAACTCCACTGGGGATCCCCATGGGCCAGGGTTTAATAACATGAAGGCCATTTTCTGGACGGTCCTATAGGACAAAATGAGAATAAATTCATGGTAAATGACTCAAAAAGGCCAATATGAACAACATCCAGTTAAAGCCATCTCACACCACTCCCATTGTGTGTCCCCCAGAAGTCTGTCTACTGTCCGATGAAGGGCAGTGGGGGGGGGTGCCTCTGGGCACAGGATGTATAAAAATTCAAGTTGTTGCAGTAGGCTTCCCATGTATTTTGTTGACCTGGGGGAAATGATAGTACTTCCCTAGCCTCAGTTTTTCCATCTGTGAAATGAATTTCAGTGAAGAAGCATCTCAGGTCTATGTCAATTTTGAAATCCTGAGGAATTTTTAATGACAGCTCTTTCATTCCTGATGGGGCCTGGTGTCAGTTTGAATACCTGATAAAAATGTCAGCCCAGCCATGATTGAGGAATTACCTAGAAAGTTCATGAACATGGATGAGTGTATGCCCAGTATGTGAAAGAGGATTCAGACATGCCCTGGAGCCTGTCTTAGAAGGTGGGCTCAAACTTCTCAGTTCCAGAAGACTCTAAAGATGGGGTATTTGGAAGTAAAGCAACAGGGGGGAGGGGCAGCAGCTAGGGAGGGCAGTGACAATGGGAAATCTCCATATGGAAATATACACGGTCATGAACTTTCAAAGACTGTTCTGAAATTCCATCTTATCCTCAAAAACAAGATGTTCTAAGAGATTCGTGGCTGTGATCAGCTCCATGCTATGCCTGGGAGGCCAGGTGGAACCATAAAGGCAGGTTCCAAAGGACTGGGTACCTGAGAATGGCCAAGGCAGTGGATATGGAGTTCAGCATTTCCCCCGATGTTCTATGTATGTTCCAGAAGACCAAATCCGATTTTTTTATTCCTGTAAAGGAGTGCCAGGCAAACTCCAGTTTCATCAGTCTGTGTCAGGCGCCAAAGTTCCAGGTCACAGTCGGATAGCTCCGTGTTCAATCCTGTTTACAGAAGTCATCTCGGACTCGGAGCGCTCAGTGACTCATGTCAGAGTGTAAATTGAAAATCTACACTTGCCTTGTACGTAATCTAACTCCCGAAGAATCCAAAGGGCAAAATTCTTTATGCTGAATGCTACTGGGCATCCTAAAAGAAAAATTACAAAATGTAGATGGGTTGCCAGGCACATGTACTCACAATTTAAATATTGTCCACTCTAAGAAAATGGAATAGAAAAAGAGAGAGCAACTAAAAACTTTCATGTTATTTAGAAACAAAACACAGTCATCTAAGATGTGATTTTTTAAAGTTATGTATTGATCAGGAATTATCTACCACCTGGTCACCTGACTCTCAGAATGCAGTCTATATGAATATTACTTTCCTAAGGCACAGTGTGATGTTGGCAACCATCTGTACCTATCCGTGTAGCCACGAAGCCATGAGCACCAAGTATCAGTTTAACGTGGAGCCTTCTCCATCCAGACATCAGTGTTTGCTCACCCAGGCTCTGCAGGCCCTACTGGAATAGCCCCCACCATACCTAGAAGGATACTTGTATGTAGACCGCCACAACTGATAAATGCCATCGACAGCTGCATCTCAGGGGCTCCTGGACAATGCAGTGGCAAGAACCACATTGGACTGAGAAACAGTCCAGCAAGCCCCAGCTGTGCTGCTGTCAGGTTGCTTTAAGTCTTTTGATTTTCCCTCCTTGGTTTCCTCCCCTACTGAAAGTATGAACAAAATGTAATAGCACCACTTAGCCTCACACCAAGGCTTCAGAAGGGATGGGCCTGTAGCTCCTGCCAGCCAGTCTCTGCTCACAAGGGAATGAAGTGGTGGATGTTTCTCCAGGCTTCCCTGTGTAAGGAGGGTCTGGAGTCTGTACAGGAGACCATATGTGTGTTACATTTTCTTTCAAACATCTGTCTGGGACTGCATTGGAAACTTGCATTCAGCCCACTTTGTTTCTTGGAGACTGTCAGCACTAAAGCTGCTGGGAAAGAAATGGCCTCCAGAGGGAGATGCCTTAGGGGCACAGCATAAAGGAGTTTGGGATATGGCAAGGAGCATGCACACCTTTCTTGGAAGGTGTTGACAGAGAAAGGGGGAGAAGAGAAAAGGGCAGAGAGGCAGAGGCCTAGCTTCAGGAGGGCTGTTCTTCCTTGGGCTATGTACAATGCCTGGGGGCCAGAGCAAGGGGCTTGGATAGGAGACTGTCACCCAAAGAGGAAATGTCCATTTGTTTGGAATGTCTAAGTATTCAGTACAGTACACAGCTGGTACATACTAAAAGCTTAATGAGTAGCTAGGCTTGGTGGTGCACACTTATATATAGTCCAGCTCTTGGGAGGCTGAGACAAGAGGATGCGGAGTGCAAAGCATGCCTGGCCCGCATAGTGAGACTCTATGTCAAAAGACAAGTTTGATGAATGAATGAATGAATGAATGAATGAATGAATGAATGATGACAATCTAGCAAACCTGAAGAAGTAGAGATGGCATAGAAAAGCGCTCATCCACTGAACACTTGCTAAGGGCCAGCTTTGCTGTTAGGTTGAGGACCCTAGGTCTCACAGGGGACAGGAAATGACCAAGCACTGCTCCTCTGAGTAGGCCCACCTCCCTTCATAGTACTTGTTTGATCTCATACATGCCCAGTTCTGTGTCTCTCCTCTGTCCTCTGTCTATATAACAGAACTAGAAAACAGAGCAAATGCTGAAGTGGGGCCCCCGACCACTGAGAGGACTGTTGCAATGTTTCCCTCATTGCTAAAGGATCAGATTCCCCTAAGGAAAGGGCAGGGAGGCTCACAGAACCTGCTCACCTAGGGAAAGCAGGAGTGTTCCCGGAGGGAAGGTGAAGTCTAGGTAAAGCCAGACCAGCAGGCACAGCTGTGACACCACACATAAGCCATGCAGAAAGGACATGGACAGATGCACCAATGAACAAAATATAGAAGGAAATCCCTGCAGCAGAAGCAGCCTGCATGAGAGAGAGAGAGACTGGTCCACAGCTGGATATAAAGTCCAGGGAAGGCGCCAGGGACACCTTCATTGAACGACTTTGTCTTCAAGGTGTTAAGTCAGAGTTATGAAAAGAAATCTAACTTGCTCCTAAGACCCCCTGCAGTCTTTTTCATTATTCTAGGGAGTGCATTTCACGTTATCAATAGACATGGATTTCGAAATTGGACTTCCTGAGCTCAGACTCTCACTGTCATTAGCTCAGAGACTCCAGGCAAGCCACTTGATGTCTCTGTTCTTCCACTCCCCATAAACACTGGTATAATGACAGTACTTTCCCAGCAGGCTTTCCCTTGGGGCTCAGATGAGCTAAGACACACAAAAGGCACAGAAGTATCTCAGTACTATGTGTATCATATTCATTATTTATATGTCCACATAGGTCACACAGTAAGGTCACATGCCATTTCATTAAGCTAATGACAGAGCAGCACAGTTATCTAGTTAGTAACGATCAGGTGAACAAAGGCAGGGCACACTTCTCCTCGGCGTAAACCCAGTGGCAGCCAGCATTTGGTAGTCACAGCTATGTGTACATGTGTGTCTGCACTCACACTGGACATTTATACTGAAACTGGTGGCAACCATCTGTAAGTATTAAATTACTTACCTGCAGAGCAACAGTAAGTGAGAGCTGATTAGCCACAGCACCTGTGTTTGGGAAGCCTGTAAGTCATTCGGTCTCACTCCCAGACCCACCAGCCAGTACCTGAGTATGACCTGGTGATACCACTTAGAATCTCTGGATGACAGGTTCCCCATGTAAAATACCAGGACTTTCAACCAGAAAGGACCTGAAGAAAGACAAGTGTCAGTTTAATGGCACTTGGTAAGCTGTGCTGAGTTACTTCCTGGGGTTTCAGGATGTCCTTGAGACTTGGTCTCACCTGTCCAGATGAGGTATGGGTCAGAAGTCATTTGCCCAAGCTGCTTGGGATATAGCAGAGTTAGTGACTGAGTTTAGGAATCTTGTCCCTTAATGTCTAGGAAACTCACCACAGCAAGCATGAGGAAGTGAGCTTGTATTGAGGGGATATGGATTACTAAGTTATACAGCTAAACAAGAGAGGCAGGGAGTCTTTCTGTCCCTCTCATGCCAGCGTGCTTGGCCTCTATGTTTGGCAGCAGGCACAGAGGTATAGGGGTGGAGTCTTTGATGATGCATGGCCTTGTCTGGGGTGGAGGGATTGTGTGTAGGTAGAGGGAAGTGGCACTCTGGTGGCTTTGTGCAAGAATTTCCCAAGGCTAACAGGATGCTTTTCTCTTCAAACAGATCTGATGTCCTTGTGCCCCATTGCCCTTGGAGCAGATCAGATACAAAGGCAATTTTTCCAAGACAATCAGGTTTGTGACTCCCCTTTGCAATCGACCTTTGGAAGCCTGTGATGTGCTGGCCAGCAACCCCCCCTCCCCCCGGGCACACTTTCCTTGGCTCTGTTATCAAGTCTGTTTTGAAGCAGTATCTTTCCAAAGCTGTTTCTTTGAAAAGTAGCCATTTCAAAGGATATTTTCAGTCACCATGTCAGCAGACAGCTGTATGGACATTAACGCATCTTATCACTTTAGGCATCAGGCTGCCTCTGGTACTTAGAAGCAATCCAGGCTTATCATGCTCTCCAAGTCCTGCCCATGCAGAGAGGGACAGTGTTGCAGATCAGTGTGGGAGAGCACAGCCATTTCTATTTGCCTATTCTCTTGTTCCTTCATTACAGAAAGGCACATGGAGCCACAGCTCTGAGCCACACTCCGAAGAGGCTTGAGAAATACAAGGAAAAGTGACATGGTCACCATCCTCAAGACAAACCTGTTCTAAAGAGGATGTGCAGAATGTATGTGGAGGCTCCAGAGGAGGGACAAACCATCAGTGGAGCTGGAGAAGGATTCCAAGATGGAGGAGACATTGTGTCTCTTCTATGTCCTTTATCTCTAGAAGGTAGCAGCCAGAGGTGTGCCAAAAAAAGAAAACACCATCTTGATGTCCTTGGTGTTAAATTCTCACTTAACACAGAAAATGCCAGACTACTGATAAACACCACTGTAAAATGGCTTAGTAGTAGCCACACCAGCACACAGCATGTCACCTACAAATATGAGGGACATATTACCTTTGGGACAACAGATAAAAGTAAAATAATTGGAAAGTGGCAGATTTGAATACTGTATTTGCTCCTTCTAGAATTCAAACTCCTTCCAAATTCTCAGAATGGACTTTAAAACTATGAACATGTTCAATAACCTGTTCCTCTGCATCCTCAGAGGCTACCATCACCTCATGGGTGGCAGCAGCCAGCTTCCTTGTTCCTGAGTCATTCCATCCCTTGCTGCCACAGTGACAGTCAGAATGCCCCCCACCCCTTACTGAAATCGCACCCCATTCTTCTATCCAGGCTTCCTGCTGTGAAAGTAAAGGCCTCAACTTCCACTCTGCCAATCCCTTCTCCACAGAATAGTCCCACCCCTTCCTAAAACATGGGCCTGGTCATGACAGCTACCCCATTAAGTCCTTTTATGAGCCTTCCATTCTCAGGCCCTCTGCCTCTGCCCCTAAGTCCTCACCATCCATCTTCCCACACCCTACCCTCCCGCCACCCTAGGCCTCCTTTGGCCCAAGTGCATCTTGTTCTTTGGGGTTTTCCAGTTTCATTGGCCTTCAGATGCACTTAGACTTAGCTTCCTTGAGGAGATTTTTCCCTATCCCAAGAAGAGAGTCTCCCTCTTTGATGCCCCCACGGGATCCCAGGCTTGAGGCTTGGAAGTTCCTATAATTGGACTCTGCTACTTGGTCTGGCACTTCCACATCCAGCATGAGACATGATTCAGACTGCATGAGTGTGACCCTGGCGCTGTCACCTGCAAGCTGTGTGTCCTGGAACTACTGTGCCTCTGTTTCTCTGTGAAATGAAGGAAAGGGCAGTGTGAAAGAATTAAACCTACATATGGCTATGTTAGCCTTGAATAACTTCATGTGCAGTGGGCATTTGGAAGTGCATCAGGCCCACAGGAAGCCAGTTCTCACTCTTATGTGGGCAGACCTGCCTATGTCTGCTTGCTCCTATCTGCAAAAGTATAGCAAGTGCTAACCATGCAATAGGGGCTCAGTACCCCTTCTAGGATGAGGCATCCAAAGGCTACATGGATTTGTGAGAGGCAAAGCAGCTAGGCTCTGGCTGCTGATGGCATAGTGACGAAGGGATTAATCAAAGAAAGGCCTGACTGGCAGGGCCCAGGGCTCAAGATGGCGGTAGCAGGTGTGTGGGAATTAGTGCAACAGCAGGAAGCCTCCCAGAAAGTCCATAGGCAGTATCTAGCTTTGACATTCTTTTTGGAACACACATCTTCATTTCACACCCTGTATCAGTCATCTCAGCTGCTCTGTCCAGCATGTGGATTTTTGTTGTTGTTGTTACAGAAGCTGTTCTTTCTCATGGTTCTAGAATTAAAAAGCTCAGAATCTAGATGGAATGAAGCCAGTTTCCAGTGACAGCACTCCTACTGGCTTGTAGAGGGTCACCTGTTTCCTGGGTCCTCCAGCAGCCTTGCCTTGGTAGATAGGTATATAGAGAGAGCACCAGTCTTGTTCTGAGGACACAAATCCTTTTGGTTAAGGTCCTACCTTGAGAGCCTCATCTACCCTTAATTACTTCCTTGGAGACTACACTTCCAGTACAATCTGCACTGAGGATTAGGGCTTCACCCTAAGAATTCAGAGAACACACACACATTCAGCCTGTGGCATCCCCTTGTTCCATGTGCTCTGACTCTTCATACAGGAACAGCAGACCTGCCCTTACATCTACTGGACGACAATGACGATGATGATGGCAGAGGCAGCAGCAGCCGTATGCAGAGGGGAAGAGGAAAAGCAGTTTCCTAGCATGCCAGCTCAGCCATCTGCTCCCAGCCTGGCTGCTAATGGCAACCTCGGTATATCCACCACATCTGCAACCTGAGAATTTGCTTCTAAACTGGGGACCTTATTAGCTGCTAACTGCTGAGCCGAGAAAGTGAGACGAGGCCTTTGAGGTGCCGGCCTTTCCGCTCAAGTCTCCTCTCTGGGGCTTGTCTGGGCCACTGCACACCCGGAGTTTTCTATCTTGCTTCATTTCTGTCAAGTAATTATTTACAAATTAGACTCCCAGGGAATACATGAGCAGAGGATGCAAGCATTACACATGTAAATAATAACAAACGGTTTTCCAGTAAACAACAAACCTTTCTCCAAATGCCCACCAACATTAGGGAACTTGGGGACCTGCCACAGTGACATCTCTCCAGTTGAGGGCATCCAACCAGCTCCAGGTCACCCTGCCGCCAGGGCAGGGGTGAGGATGTGGTGTGGCAGGGAGATCTCATGCTATGAAAATAACTATCTCATGCTATGAAAATAACTAGGTCACTAGACCTAGAACATTCATGAAACACGGCGTCAAATCAAGACCCCTGCATGCCTTGTGGAAGCTGGGGGTTTACTCGTGGCTTTGTTGAAGCTACAGCAACTGCTTCCTTAGAACATCTACTGTTTTCTGTAGGAATGGCTAAGTCTTTGGACATCACCAGCAAGATGTCACAATGGCTACCTTCCTTTGATGCACTTCAATATTGTCTGTGTCCAGCTGAAAGATCGTACTTGCTTGTCTCCCTCCCTTCAGGCCCATCCCATGGACGTGTAGCCAGAGATAAGATGGCTCACATACACAAGGTGAGGTAGCAAAGCAGCTTCCAGAAAAGACGCCCAATACAAGCATGGGGAAGAGAGTTGAGCACTTTTCCCTCTTCCCTTTTCTCTGAATATGAAGTGATGTCAAGAACACCCCCACACATAGTTTGACCAGGAGCTGGTCTCATGATTTAGATGAAGACTCTGGGGCTGCACCACCAGAGAAGGGTGTGGTGACTGTGGAGTGGTCCACCCAGACTGCTGAGACCCATACCAGCAGCAAATACCTCATTCCCAGGATGTGAGGGCTTGCTATTTCTCTCTAAGGCCAGCATGGACTTGGGGTCCAGAGTTTATTTAGAGGCAGGACTTTGCCAGTCTTTTTTTCATTCGCTCACTAATTACTTGTGACTAAAAGCTTCCAAGGGTAATTCTGTCCTGCAGCATTCCCAAGATAGTTTATGTTGTAGCATCAGCCTGGATGTTGTTCAATTCCAAGGGGTCATATCCTAAGCAGGGTTGGGCCTGCTGGAATTTATGAGTGTCAAAGTCAGGTGTATGGGTTTGTCCTTCCCTTCTTTTGGAAAGCTGCAGAGATGGAAATCTCCAAGACATGTGACTGCAAAAGTACACAAACATGTATACATGTGTGTGTATATGTGTGTGGGCATGAATATGAGCATATATATGCACATGTGCTCATGTGGATGCATCTGTGTATGTGTGTGCCATGTGGGTGTTTGCGTATGTTTACATGTGAGGGAACGTGCTTTGTGTGAGGCTGTGCTCATATACACATATGTGTACTTGCATGCATGAGCTCTTCTGGATACCAGGGGGTTGAAGAAGAAGAGACACAGCAGAGGATATGCGTGAGGCTCTGTGGATGAGTGCAATCAAATTAACATTTCCTGGCCAAAGTCCGCAATTCTTCCCCACCCCCACCCCTAGACAGGGTTTCTCTGTGTAAGCCTGGCTGTACTGGAACTCGCTGTGTACACCAGGTTGGCCTCGAACTCACAGAGACCCGCCTGTCTCTGCCTCCCAAGTTCTGGGATTAAAGGTGTGTGCCACCAACACCTGGCTCAAAGCCCATGATTCTTAACATTTGTATCTCAGCACTAACTTGCCTGCATTTAATGGCTGTTAAAACCTCCCACTACCACAGCAAAAAAAAAAAGAAAAAAAAAAGTATAGTGGCTCAACTCCATATAATTTTATTATTTCCAATAAAAGCAAAATAAATGTTAACAATACAACTATGTGTGATTGAGTTTTTATGTTTATGTAAGATGCTGCATATAATTAGACTCCCAATCCCTAAACTTCACTTTCTTCTGTGGCTCCAGTTTCAGTGTGAGATGGAAGAAACTAGCATCAGGGCATGACAATCTATTCGGAACTAGAGCATCTTCCCAGGGAAGGGAAAGCTATTCTTTACATTACTCTGACACTTCTTGTATACTCATCTCACTTAGTCATAGAAGATAGTCATATTATTTGGAATGATATATAAAAAAAAAAAAACCAATATTCTGTGCCTAGAAAGCCCACTGACGTGTGCACAACACAGAGCTGGCAGGCAGCGATCACACATGCTTTTACTTGAACTTCACCTTCTCAGGAGTGTAGTAGTGGCCTCTGCCTGAAAGTCTGGAACCTGGATTCTTTTGTTCCCCCCCCAAAAAAATGACAATAATTAAACCAGGCAGCTGCTGCCCCTAGCAATATGACATCCCCTCTGCTCCCTGGAATTTGTTGGAATTGCCCTGTCTGTGCCCATCCTGTTCGAATTAGCTGCTCCCTCCCCGTGTCGTAGAGATCTGGGCGAGTTCCCATCTATTAGCTGAGTTATTCAGATGTTTACCCACAATGGCACAGCAGTCACACGACTGGCTTCTAAATCATCAGTGAATTACATTATTGACAATCTGAGCAGATTAATTAAGAAATCTGTCACAATGACACGATGAGAGCTGGCTCCTTTTCAGGGCAGATCTGCACTGTCTTCAAGACAGGCACACCTGACAAGATTCCAGAAGAGGGAAGAGAAAGAGCCAGTCATCACAGCACCATGGCTGGGGACAGTTCCTACTGGGCTTGGAAGGGGAGGATAGGACAGAAAGTTCCCCACCCACACACAGGCTGCTGCCCGGGTGGGAGGACTGAAGATGATAACTGCCCCACTCCACCCCGTATTCTCCACACAGGGAAGTCCCTTTCAGAAGGAGCCTTATTGTAGACATGTGGCAGTGACAGCCTAAGATTATCTTAACCCTGTTGGACGAGGCTGCTTGCCCCCTGAGCTGCCCCATTCCTGTGTGTTTTAAGGGTCTAAAGGCTCTCAAAAAGCAAAGCTAGCCTACAAAAAATCCTCCCCATTGCCCAGCAAAGAGAAAGCAATTTCTATGCTCATCTATTCCCCCCTCCACATAATGAAAGTTTTATTGGTTTTTCCAGAGTCTTGCAACCGAACCCAGCATAAACACTAATGAGAGAGTAAATAAACGTTAAAATCAGAATAGCACACTGCTCAGGCCGATTTAACTGAGAAATGACTTGATAGTCAGCTAGACTGATCTGCAATAATTTTGCAGATTGACAGTGGATCCTGCATGTAGGCTAAAATCTGAACTCTTAAAGTTGTACTCAACCCTTTTGTAACCTGATGGGTGGCCTTGGGCCTGTCACCCTGGACCCAACAATGTGAACAGCAACAAAGAAAAGGACAGGAAGAGTTAGAAAGGTCAAGTACATTTTGGGAAGTTTCACCGTTTCCAGTGACACTGGAAGCCAGCTCATGTGCCAAGCACGGGCTTTAGGCTCAGGCTGAGGCACTCCCAAGAAGCACCTGAGCAGGAAGCTCAGGGAGGCAGGGAGGGGTTTAGTCAAAGCCAAGTGCAGTAAAGAAATGCTCTGGGAGCATCCTGTGGGGAAGAACCACAGAAAAGGAGGCCCTGAGATGACCGTGTGCCCGTAACCAGCAAGAGTCTAAACCAAGCTGTGTCAATGGAGACAGAGTGGAGACACTGCTTGCAGCTGTCACAGTAGCAAGGTAACAGGGGTGACAACTGGCACTGACTGAAGTGATCTGTGGGACTGGCATTGCTCTGGCTACTGTGCATGTGTTCATCCAGTCAGGGTACCCATTTACTGCTTGCAGTTGATTGAAGTAACACTCACAGGGCTTGGGCTCTATGACTGGACTTCAAGAGCCTGCGGGAAGAGGGGATGTGTGTGTCACTCCTGCATAGCCTGAGATGAAATCAGACAGGTCTACCGCCTATCGAGTGCCGTGCCTCTGATCACCTGAAGATGATTTTTGCCTCACAAAAGCCACAGGCAAAGACGCCTTATCTCCCCTGCCTGCATCTTGCTTAGAACTAGGACACATCTCATGACTGCTGCTTGTCACCATCCCCATCTTTCACATCTGATCTAGCCAGTCCTGGAACAAAACTGGACAGACTTCAAAGCAACGCCTAAAAGCAGAGATAAACTTCAGAGGTATATCTCCTTAGGTCAGAGATGAGCCCATCTAACCCGCATGATATGACAGACTTGAAGAATGAAGACAAGGGTCGCAGCTGCATGACACAGGACACTTGCCTGGAAGGAGGCAGTAGAGGAGAGACTGTCTTGCCAGAATCCAGAGAGCACCAGCTAGGGAGCATCCTTATCTCGGTAAAAACCCCATGCACCATCACTGCTCTCTTGCCATTCTGGAGACCCCTGTAGTTTCAGTGACACAGATACCACTTGACTGAAACACCCAGGGCTCTGGAATTCATCTTAGGAGCAGCCTTGGGCTTCAGGCATCCTTCCCTCCTGCTCCAACTTCAGCCAGAGTAGCATCTCAGGCTCACTTGACTCATGGAAATTGTCTTTGTGCTAGTGTCACACACACACACACACACATACACACACACACTTAATTTCCTGAACTCTGCTGGAAAGCATTTTGGTGGCAAGAAAGACGCCCTTAATGGTGTTCATCTGATTTCACCTAGATGCTTAAATTCTATAATCCCACCCCTTCTAACTGCTCAGATCCCCAAGTTCTGATCAGGTTGTGTGACAGGTCATTCCTACCTCTTCACCAAGATTTTGTTGCTAAAACATTTCCTCCCTAATGGGTTGGAAGAATTTTTGGAAAATGAGAAAGGAGAGGCTGTTAAATTTTCACAGCCTATATGCAGAAAAAAAATTAAGACCGGGGAACAGAATGAAGGCCCTCTGTTGGCTAGTGAGATGTTCCAGGTAAGGTAGCCAGCCAGAGGGATGCCTGAGGCCTCCTAGCAGTGGGGACAAGAGTCTAGTCCTCACACAGGAAGCCTGACTGATATAATCCCTCCTGAGTGTACACAACAGCCTATGGCTTTCTGTGGAGAAAACTGGGTCCATCCTCAAGGTACCAGGTTACCTGTAGCCACCTCCTGAAGATTATCTCAGTCAACATGGGCCATGGATCTTTGGCACTGAAGCTGCTCTTATCACTATGATGTTCATAGTACAAGTTGGTACTAATATAATCTTCCATATTTTAGAGTGAAAAGTAAATCATTAGGAATCCATCCACATGCAGTTCTGTCTGCTGTCTCACTTAACCCTTTTTCCAAATCAGAGGTGTAATGATGAGCATCTAGATTTATAGAAGTAAGAACTAGGGCTCTGCATGTTTACATGAAGTGTTTTTCTAAAGAAACTTCATGTTTTGTGCATTTCATAGAGCAAACTCAGTGGTACCCCTAGATGACTACCCATCACCCAAGACACCTATAACAACAGGATCTTATAACTACTGCATTAAAGACACCTATAAGAACAGATCCCTCCTCATAACTACTAAACTAGACTCTCCAAGACATTTATAGGAGGAAAGTTTATAAAATGTGACTTTAAAAGAGCCTCCCCACACAAATGGAGACCAGAGGAGTAAGCCAAGACCACAGGCATCCCCATTGATTTCTCATGCTGACTTTGAAAGGCTATTTCAGAGGTCTTGTGTTTTTATCTATTTGTCCTCATTAACACTATGCAGTTAGTTCATGGAAGGTTTTTCTTAGTATAACATTGTCCGCCCCATGGTGGAACAGAGGTCACTTATGGTGGTATTTCCCAGAAATACAAGACTCATTTTCATCCATGAGAGGAGAGATGAAGGTATCTTTGCAGATCTAAACTTGTTAAAGACCAGATCATTCCTCTACAATGAACCCCAGAGGGGAATTACATCCTAATGTATGCTTGCATTTGACAGTTTCCATTGGGCATGAAAGTGTTGGCTTTAAAGTCCATGAGTGTGCTCATTCATAGTTCACATAATCCTGGTACACCATACATACCTTATGAGCCTCTATTTTGTCATCTATGAAATAGATGCAACTGTGCTAACATCCTCCACAAAGTATGCTGCCTGGTGACACTGGTGTCTTGTTGGTTGTATGGGTATGTTCTGTGTCACACAATGACACAACTGCTTGTGATGCATTTCTCAGAATGTCTACCCATCACCAGATGACATTTGACTATCTATGGGACATACACACAAAGAGAAAAGACAACGCCATACTTAATCTTGATTGTCAACTTGATTGAATCCAGAAAATCTTGAATGCATACAGTACAGCTTTGGGTAATGCCTATGAGGTTACTTACAAGGTCACTGATAGGTAACACAGCATCTAGATCCTCCCTCAATGTGAACACCACCACCCAATAAACCAGGGACCCAGGAAGAACAAGAAGAAGAGGAAGAAGGAAGTAGATACAAGTAAACTCCAGTCTTCCTGGATGGGTGTGTCTGTGTCTGATTCTATCTCCCATGGACCCCAGACGCTGACTTCTATATGCTTTCTAGGAAGGTTCACGCCAGCAACTCTCCAGGAAGATTCTGGACCTTTAGCCCTGGGCTGGGACTGAATCATTGGTTATTCTGGTTCTGTGACTTTCAGTGTTTTGACCTGAGCAACTTCTGGGTTCTTTGTTTCTCCAGTATGTCAAAAGCCACTGTCCCCATTATGTCAGCCAATCAAATAGGTTTTTTTTTTGGTTTTTTTTTTTGGTTTTTTTTTGGTTTTTTTTTTGTTTTTTTGTTTTTTTGTTTTTTTGTTTTTTTGTTTTTTTTTTTGTGTGTGTGTGTGTGTTTACTGGCTCTCTTCCTCTAGTCAACCCTAATACAGTTAGTATGTCATTTGTAATGACTGAATTTTAAAATGGGGAAAATATTCCTTGCTTATTTCTTTTTTTATTTTCAAGCTTTGCCACAACTACCACCACAAATGTGGTCATTTAAATAAAAGTGGTCATCAGTACCAATGGCTAACATGAAGCCATGAATGTTGGAAAACTGATGGTGAAGAATCCATGGCACACACAAAGTGTGGTTCACTTCCACTTTCCCGGTGCTAGGATTATAAAATGTTACCTAACCTGGATTTTGTTTTATGTAAGTTCTAGAGATTAAGATATCACCTCAGATATTCATGATTGTGTGGTGTGGGGGTTTGAATGAAAATGGCCCCCAGAGGCTCATAGATTTCAATGCTTGGTCCTAACTGGTGGACTGAAGGATTAGGAGGTGTGGCCTTGTTGGAGGAGATATGTCACTTGGGGTGGGCTTTGAGGTGTCAAAAGACCAGGCCATTCCCAATTAAGTCCCCCCCTCCACCACTTCCCTCTGTCTTGTGCTTAGGATCAGCTGTAAGCCCTTATCTATGTCTTTTTTTAAATGATATTTTTATTCTTATTTTTGAGATTATAATTACAGCATTTCTCACTTCTCTTTCCTCCCTCCAAGTCCTCCCATATACCCCTCCTTGCTCTCTTTCAAATTCATGGCCTCTTTTTCATTAACTGTTATTACATTCATACATGTCTATGTGTTCCTAAATATAACCCGATCCGTCTGTAGTTTCTCCAGCACCATGGTTGCCTGCCTGTTCCCCACCGTGACAGTTATAGACCCACACTCTGAAACCATAAGCAAGCCCCCAATTAAATGTTTTCTTTTATAAATTGCCTTTGTCATGGTGTCTCTTCACAGCAATAGAACGTGACTAAGACATGTGGCAAACATTTCACCAACTGAGTCACCCCTTTATTCCTTCTCTCCCTGGCTTACTATAGAACTATAGATTATTTACTCAGACCTGGAGACCCTTCAACAGGAATGCTGTGCTCCAAGAGTCATTACAGTCCCTGGGAAGTTGTCCTTCACTCACATAACCCTAATATATCCAAATGGAACACATTTTCCCTCATCAAGTTTAATATTTTTCAGAAAAGCTAAAACATAACCATGTCAAATCATAACAATTCTTTATATTAATTAATATCAGTACATAAAGCTGCTGTGTAAAATTGCTTTCTAACCCCATACTCCAAATTATAGCAAAACATTGATAGAGCTTTTAATTTATGATTTAAAAATATGCAGTTCCAGACATGAAGTCTTCCCAGTTCTGTTGATTCTATAACTGAAAAAAACAAGAGCTTCATCATTAAGTGGTATTGATGAGCCCCAGAGTGGTCATGTTTGTCAATTTCATTAACCTTTCAAATTAGGTATTCAAAATGTGTTAATGACAGTATAACAGTCCATTACATTATTCAATGTAATTTCATGGATATTATGTATAGCTGGTAACATTAGATCTCTTCTCTTTACAGCTGTTAGAAAACATTATATTTTCCAAAACCATTGGGGAGGTAGGAATACCAAACAGCTAAATCCACAGCTCGAATAATGGTCCCTGCCCAGCTCTGAATCCAGATCAGGAGTGACCACAGCCCTTGTCAAGAAGGAGGGTTTTGCTCCCTTTGGGGTGGCAGAGCAGGAGAGAATCTAGGAGGAGCTTGAGAACCTATCCCATTAAATCCCCTTCAGACTGGCATGTGAAATTCATTTACAGCTTAGCAAATAGCCATTATCCATCCCCTTGGAACAGAGCATATTTGCTTCTAGTGACCATGGGACTGGTCACTGGCTTATCATAGCCAATGAAGTGTGAGGAAACAATGGGGATGAGTGTTGTAACTGTGTTCCTGTGGTTGCTTTGTCCTCTGTATCCCTGTGACTCAGCATTATGACAGTGAGATGCTCTAGCACAAGACCTTTAGAACAAGCCTGGATCCAAGCCCACTCACACCTAATAGAAATGGCAGAACCTCAGCCCCAGACCCATCACTGAGAAGCACAAATAAGAAAACTCAAAATTGCTTGTTACCCAGAATCATCAGAGCGATACAGACTGAAACAGAGGCGAAATTATTTAACTCTTCTAGCTGATTGCCGCTTCCATGTAAACCAGCAAAACCTTCTGAGCATTGATTCTTGGGTGCTAAATTTTTGCCCCTTTTATTACAATCACATTATCAACACCAAGTGACCATGTGTATTTTCTCTTAATGTTCTGTGTGTGCTTCAGTTTGTTCATAATTCATTTGGCAAGTCAGTCACTCCTTCACATAAATACTGTGCAGCACTTCCCATGTTCCATACATTAGTCTGATCAAGGAAGGAAGCATGGCCAATGAAATAACTGTAATACCTGCTCTACTAACATCTTAAGGTTGGAAGACAAACTCAGACCATGACCATGCTTGTAGAAGTACTATAGTCATTAGCAACATTGAGAAATCTGATTTTAACCCCAGAATCTTTATAAGTTAACATGTAGCCCAACTGTTAACAAGTCTGCCTTTAAAGGGAGCAAAACATGTAGTCTCACTTCAGCTTAGAGGAAAGTACTTGTGTTTGTGTCAGCATCTAGGATTGAGCATCTTCTGAACTTAGCAAGGATTCAAATCCCTTATCTCATCTCTATTGCAAAAGTGAAAAGAATGAATGAATTTTTCCCTTTCCTGTCTCTTCTCATTTGTTTATCATTTTCAAATTTATGTGTGCACTGATGCTAATTCCTCCACTTTGGCAATTGTGTAATAAGAGAGATTTAGTGTGAAGGCATTCGGAGGCTGGCGAGATGGTTTAGTTAGTTAAAGCTAAAGTCAAGGACTGGGAAATTCATAACTTAAGTCTAAGGTTCTATGAAAAAGCCATATGGGGATCTAATGCTTCGTATATTTGAAGACAGATAGGGGTTGGATTAGACTCACCCTAAATAGGAGGGGATTATGATCATCTCAGAAGTCATAGGTTGTCAAAAATAAAGAGCAGTACCAGGTGTGAGATAAACTGCCCTCCAGTTGTTGATCACGATATCTCAAAGACCCCTAAAACAATATAGGCTATTGCTATTGTTCTCTGCTGCTCATCAGAACTTGATGGTAAAACTCTACTGCTGAGGATACCATACACATGGGTGACAGGACATGGAGAAACAAAGCTGATACTGACCAGGAGCCTTCTCCCTACTAGCTAGCACTCTTAGTACTGGGAGATACTAGGGTTGGGGAAGTAATCAACATACTTACCCAGCTATGATGCCTATGAACTGCAATAAGGACCAGTGTGCCAAGATATACTCATGAGTGCAATAGTGTCATGCTTGCTTTGGGGGTAACTAGCTACTTTCTAATTGGATTTAAGGTCCACAAAGAAGGAAACACATCCCTGGTACTGAAGATCTTACCAAGAACCCATGCATGGGGAATTCACAGGCCCAGGATGTTGTATCAAACTGCTGTCTACATTCATATCTCTCTACCTATAACATAGCAAGCACAGCTCTCAGATCTCAGCAGAGGAGCTTCTTTGTACAGTAGATGGCAGCTAATGCAGAAACTCACAACTAGCCAACATGCAGAGAATAAGTGATGAACAAGACATCTATATCACACCTCTCTCCAAGGCTCAGGGACCACAGTAGATCAGGACCACAGCAGAAGAACCAGAGACCAGGGAAATTGAAGCAAAACAGTGCCTCCTGGACAGACCGACTGCACTCATGACCCCATAACAACTGTGTTTCCCTGCACAAGATCAATCCAGTCAACATTCCATCATGGAGTAGGAAGGGCTTCACACTCTTCCTCCCTTAACTAAGGAATTATGTGCAGCTGATGACTTCTGGGGGAGGAAGACTCAATTTTTTAAGGGCGTGGCTCCTAGTAAGCCAACCACACTTCAGTGGATGGCCCACATCCAGTAGTGTATGGACAGCACAATCAGAGTTGAAGGGTTACTAAATTTAACTTTTAAAAAAGTTAAAAGAGGGCTAGGGATATGGCTCAGTGGAAGAACACTAGCTTGGCATGCACAAGGTCCTAGCAATCCCCAATACCCGTGAAACATGGGGAAAGAATAGATGAACCACCCATCACCCACAAAGATAGCCTGGCACCCAGACTGACAGTGGTAGCTTTAAAAAAAAAACCAAACTAATAAACAGGAAAAGAGTTTGGGTTTCAAAAATCAACCAATTTCCTTACTGTGGCTGTATCTAGGTTGCGTATCAAAGAAAACAAAAATAATTCTGGGCACAGAAGAGAGATGGGATATTTCCACACTCAGCACCGGGCCAGCTTGGCTCCTTCCCAGGCACAGAATTCTGGTGTCTCTTTTTAAAATAATAATAAATAAAATAAAGCAGTTCAACCCTGTGGTGGGTGCCAGCAAAAGCAACAATGCCTGGGGAGTGGGTGGGAAGTGTGAACATTTGGCAATTACTGACAGCAGCCTTGTTGTGAAGCAAACAGCTGGGAGCATAAGGCAGGTGTGCTAACACAGCTGGGCCATTCCCACGCCCCCCCACTCCTCCAAGCCTGGGCTCTGCTGTCCACTAAGTACCTCTCTCCCACAACATGCTTGAGAAGCCAGCTACTACCCATCCAACACCCCCACAGTGGTCAGTCCCTGCTCCTCACTTGGATGCTGTCTCTGACCTACCCTACAGCCCAGAAGTTCTGCATATCTGCCCCGAGCCAGAGGTTCAACTGTCTGTTTCTGTTGTCCAATCCATGGGCAGGCAACTTGATCAGGTTAAAACTACCAAAAGCCTGACTCACACATGGTATAGGGCTTTGTAAAGGCTTCTGGAAATTTCCATGTTCAAATCTTTGCTTGGGAAAGCTGGTCTCTCATATTCCCCCTTTATACACAAATTTAGGGAGGGGGGCAGAGCATCAGTAGCAAGAGGGATGTTCTCTCCTCATTTCAATGATGGTACTGAGCAGGCTGCTAGAGAGCTTGTAGAAATTCAATCATAATCTAAACATTGTCCCTGATGCTTGTAAAATCAGCTCTGCCTAACAACCAGGCCTTCTCCACAAGGAGATCTTCGGCTGACTTTCCAGGTTCCTTCCTGCATGAGGCTTTAGAAAAACCTCAGTCCCATCAAAGGGAAAAAAGATCAGGTAGGTATAAAATATTGGCATTCCCAGGGTCATTTTGTGTGCATGAATGTACATGCACATTCACTTGTGAATACGTGTGCAAACACCTGTCTTTGGGCTTGTATGCATGCATGTATATGATGTTTGTGTGTGTGTGTGTGTGTGTGTGTGTGTGTGTGTGTGTGTGTGTGTGTGTGTATGCCTGTGTGCTCCAATGTGTGTTTGTGTATGCAGGTGCATGGGTAAGTTACTTAACCTCTGGCACTCCTTGCTCCCCTGTAATGAGGGTGCTTCTGCATCAGAAGTTGGTCATGAGAAAGCCATGGAACAACTGGGTAGAGTTCAGGCATAGGATGTACCTGCACTTGACATGAATTCTCTACCTCTGTATAGATAGCATCAGGGCATTGTCATCTTCACTTGACCAAGATTCACAGATTCAAAAGGAGCCAGTTACTTACTTTTGGCAGTAATGAAACACACAGCAGGAAAACAGCACACACTGGCACTCCAGCCACAGTGCAAAGGAGGATAGATGTGGCAATTGCAGTTGTCACCAATGCCCCAGACAGCTGAGGCCTTGGCTAGGGGACAGGCGGGCCACCAAGTGCCCTAGAATCAGGGTAGTGTGTAAATGATGTATCAGGAACTGAGCTGGCTGCAAACCATGGAGGCCAGGGGAACATCTGTGACCACTAAATGACTGGTGCCAAAAAGTTGGCCCCAGCTGTGCAAGCTTTTCTTCCCTCACCCAAATCCTACACCCCTTCAGGCCCACAATACCCCATCCCTGCACGTGCCCAATCACCTGGACCACCCCACCACATGCTCCCAAGCAAGCCTGTTTTATAGTTATCCCTCTAATTTCTACAGCAAAAGACTCTTATTGAAGCATTTAAGCATATAATGTTATAGAGAAAAAAGATCAAGAAATTTCCCAGAGTCAGCAAGCACTCTTTACCTAGAAGATGTTTCAGTGGAAAGGTCACCCTACCTCTTGCTCAGACACTGAGCTTTATATGATCCATCCTTGCCCATCACCATAACATTAGCACGTCTAGGAACACGGGGCAGGGGCATAAGATACTAGCAAAATGTTTTTTTGGAGCCAGTGGCCATGAGCCCCTGTTTCTTTATCCAAAGGGAAGCATTACCAGCTGGGATGCACCTCACCCAGTGTTCTCCTTTCTGGAGCCTGTCTTGACGGAATCCCTTTTTTTTTCAGCAATTTTAATTTCTGAAATGAGAAGGGAAGTATACAGTGCACGTGGGTGGGATATATACCAAAAATAAAAAAATATTCCAGCTCATCTGCTATGGATGTTATACAGATAGTGAATATCTATCTAGTTCTCTGTCTCTAGACATTCCTCCAGAACATGCATGATGATCTTATGGGCTAACACAATGGAAAGTCTCGGTCTTGAATTGTTAAGTCACAAGGTTATTGAAAATGTTCACATGTTCCACCATCTGTACAATTAATTGAAAGGAAGAAAACTGGGTCATGTATTCAACAGAATGGAGAAGCTGTGAAGCAAGCCAAGGCTGACAAAGTTTTATGACAGCTTGGGTGGCCTCAAAGCCTAAGTGACAAACACACAACAGAGAGCCCAATGGATGGAGACATCAACATTTAAGGGCCATAAATAGAAAGTGTCCATTTCAAAGATGAGCAGAGGTTAGATAGGCAGTTAGATGGAGACCACAGAACCCAAAATGTGCTCTGCCAGAAGTGTGGCTATGACTTTAGCTGCAAGCAGTGGGGCCTGAGATAGCTATCTGCTCAGAGTGTGGCCAGCGTCACCATGGCAGACAGCAAACCCACGCCACCTGCATGACACACCAGCATCACCATTCAACCACTTCTGTGTGTCCCTTCCTGGAATCTCAAACCTTGACTGCCAGACTTGTGAACATGATGCTTCATCCTGCAAGGTGACAGCCATGTTGACAACTGTCCCAACAATTGGAGGGCATGAATTCTGACAGAAGGGGATAACCATTGCTCTGTTCCTCTCCAAAATAGAGATAGATAATTCCCTCAAAGTAAACACACCCATATAACCAGCCATGCCTAAGTCCAATAGCATGGGTCAGAAGAGACCAAACATTTGGTCTCAGGATCCTTGCACACTTAAGTTCTGGGAAATCTCAAGGGGAGATATATACATATGCATGCTAACGTGGGGGGTGCACATGCAGATGTGTGCTTTTATGGAAACTGGGGAACATCTCAGGAACACTATCCACCCCCTTTTGAGACAGGATTTCCCCTAGTACACTTCACTGGCTGGCTCCCAAGCCCCAAGATTCCTTCTGGCTCTACCTCCCTGGTACTGTGATTACAAGCATCCACCATTGCACCTGGCATTTTTATACTGGCACCGGGGTGGGGGGGGAGTGAACTAGGTCTTCATGTTTGCAAAGTAAAAAAATCCCCCCATGGGGATTTTTAGTAATATAAATGAATATGGTATAGCCTGGAGATATTCAGTCACTAAGAAATGAGAGTAAAGGGCTCAATGTTAAACCAAGCTTTCAAAGACAAAATAAACACCTTGTGAAAATGGACAAGGTGAAGAAACAAGACATCCATGCAAGGTATAGATGCAACTTTGAAAAAACAAAAGCCAATACCTTGTTGAAACTCCCTGGGACCATCACTCTGGAGATCCCAGGGGCTCTAGTGTCTCCTTGAATAGTTCAAAAGGAGAATGACTCTACAGGGGTGAGTGTTTCCTCCTGTAGGAGAAACTGTGGCCAGCCTACCCAAGCTGCAATCACCTGCCCCTGTGCCCAGGCTAGCCTATATGAGCATGCACATGCTTGGCAGGCACTTCCTCCCTGAGCCAAGCTGCCAAGCCTGCCTCAATGCCCAGAGACTGCTGACGAAGAGATACCTGACCCAGAGACACTAATGAGGAAAGGACATGCAGTAGAGTCAGCTGCCTGAGCCAAGAGGACCTTGAGAGGGGTATAAAGGCAGGTCTAACTTCCTTAATAAAGGAGTCTGCAGAACACTCTGCTACTCACTGACTCCCAGGGCCTGAGTCATTGGTGCTGCCTCTTCTCGCCCCCTCCCCCAAGGGGTGTCCAAGTAGGGTAACCAGCAACACCTTCCATCATCAGAAACCATCCATCCATGGAAACCAGTAAGATGGAATCAAGTTTGTGAAGCTGACCGAGGCTGGTGGGATTCTAGTGTAGACATTCATCCCAATCTCTGCGTGTCTGCCCTGGATTGAGCTACTTCCCAGAACTGGACTGTTCTGGTCTCCCTGGTTTGCTGCCTTGACTGCTCAAAGGTGGCCAGTAAGGAAATGTTCCTAGTATCATACTCCAAAAAGGCCTTTCTTTAGCCATTGTTCCTCTTCACAAAATTGTGTTGATAGTGAACAGAACCATCACCCAATGAGCCCCAATCAGAACCTATAGCTTTAAAATGCCAGGAGTGTAATGAAGTGGCAGAGTTAATCCCCCAAACATGGATGTCCTTGTACATGTTAACCTCCTGCAGGGCTGGAATCATTACTTGTCCGTGTTGCCTTAGGGTCCTACATAGTCCTGGGATGCAGATAACTTCAAAACACATTTGTAGAATTGTCTGCTAAATATGGTTATTATATGTAGAATGTGTGCATATGCAGCTGAATAGATTGTCTTGTAAGACCCCCAAAAGCTCAGGCTTCCAGGATCTCAGCCCAGGACCTCGGCCACTCCAATCACCATGCAGAGTCAAAAGCTTGATGCAAACTGCATGAGGCTTTATTGTTGTTTAACGAGCTAACCCCATGTTAGCTCGGGTCTTCCATCCATCCACCATGGCCGATGGCTAGAAAAGACAGCTCGAAGAGTCTGCATAGAGATCTTATAGGGCAGCATAAGGGGGGGTGTCTAGGGATACGCACAGGCTCAGGATTGGTGTGCCTCCAGGCTTGGAGGGCTTGCCCTGTGTTAATTGGTCAACTGGTTGTTATGGCCCATAGGACCCCCGCCCCCAGGGTGGTTGCTATGCTCTGTGCGTCATTGTTGTGCACTTTTCCGTAAAGCACACCCAGAGCCATAAAGCATAGCACCACCAGCTAACTTCTGATTGGTTCCTTGCCACGAGGCAGGCGTCTGACCTCTTAGTGACTAAGACAAGGTCGGACAAGCATGTGTTCGGCTGTTATGGCTGCTGAAATGGGGAGCTGGTCCCTTCAGTCTGATAATTGACTTCTTTTCAACTACATTAGAGCCACATTGGAGGGAAATTACAATGATTGCTACTGATCTCACAGGCTAATGAAAAGTTCTAAGGGAAGCATTCTAGTGTTCCTTTTCCTTTACATGTTTTATTTACCTATAGCATGATGATGATGATGATGATGATGATGATTGCTGGGGCCTGGTTTGTATCAGTCCCATGCTACAAAGGCCATCTGTTCCGGACTGATGTCTTTGGGGCTGTAATCAGAGCCACCCAAACAGCCTCGGGTCCATCCCTGAATGGGGGTGCATGGACCTCGGGGAAACTCCTAGCTACCCCGAGGCGTTAAGGACAAGACACAGACACATCTTGTCGTCTCAGGAGAGCTCTCAGTCCATGCTGGAAACTGGAGTCTCCAGTTTATTCAAGCATCCTTTTAAATAGCTTTCCAACAGTGGGGGTGACCTCAGAAGATATCTACTATCATGTATATCAAAATTTTCTTTTCTGATATCAAAAAATTCTTTTAACCCTAGTGCACACCTGAACAGTCCCTAGGCACTTAAACAAAGCTCTCAGAACAGGTGTGGGCACACCCAGGGCATAGGTCTGTTGTTATGCAAACTTGGAGACATTCTCCACTGAGGTCAAGCCATCAGCAGTAATTAGCCAGACATCTGAAAGACAATGGGAGATTCAGGCTCCTGGAAATAGAGCGGAGGTTTGGATCCCAAACTTTATAATCGATATTTTTGAGGCCCCAATAAACGATGATGGTAATGATGGTGGTTATGGTGGTGAATGTGATGATGATGGTGATGGTGGCTATGGTGATGATGATGGTGGTGATGATGGTGATAGTGATGATTCACAAATACTATATATTGAACCCTTCTATTTGCCTGTACTTTCCCACCCATCCACTCTCCACCCCCAATTTTGTAAAACAATGTTTCATTATGTTGCTAAATTGTCCTTAAACTCACAATCCTTCTGCCTCAGCCTCCTAAGTACTAGGATTATAGGTGTGTGCCACCATACCTGGCCTATTGTCAAACACTATTCAACACATTTTATGTCCACTTATGCCTGCCTGTTGTTACCTTAGACATTTCTTTATAAACTAGCAAATCATGTTTGATTTCAGAATAAATATGGGAAAACAATTTAGGTATAAGAAGATGGAGGGCACTCAGGATCTTAAAATATAAACAATATGGGCAGAGCATTCCACCAATACCCTAAGATGAACATTTCCCTGCTTGTGATAACTAATCCTAACAGTTACCTTGGTGAGATCTAGAAATACCTGGGAGAGGACACTTTTCAAAATACCTGTGGTGTATTATCTTAATTAAGTTTTTTGGGATGGGAAGGCTTGCCCACTATGGTTGGCACCACTCCCTGTGCTAGGGTCTCTCTGTTTCTTGAGTACGAATCACAGCAACTAGAAAAACAGCTATGATACTGGCTAATGTCCAGCGGGTCCACAGGAGGGAAAGGCCATCAGCTCATCTTCAGATAAAGTCTTGGCTACTAGAAGCTCTTCAACAGAGAGCAAGCTTGAATGGAGGTGAGGTTGCCTCAGAGTGATTGCAGGCTTGTAAATGAGGTACCCAGGTGTGTGTCCCCCATGAGTCAACATTGTCAGTGCAGACAGAAGAGAGGAGAGAATGCTGGGACTCCCTAACAACTAACTAACAAGCCTTTCTTGAATATTTCTAAACCTAGAAAGAAAACAAATTGGACCTATAAAAGAAAAATGGAGGGGAAAAGAAAAAGATGATTCATCTCGAAAAACCCCTCACCCTCCATTTCCTATCGTGAGGCGCTTGCTGCGCCCTTGCTGTGATCCACTCTGTTATTTTAGTGTCATCATTCTCTCTCTTTCTCTCTTTGATCCAGAGATTAGCTGAGCATATTCTATGTGTTTCCCACATCCTGCCCACATCCTTTTATCTAAATGTCTTCAAGGTCTCACAATGAGGTACCAGCAACTTCTCTAAAACACTGTTGTCTCTTTCTTAGCCAGCCTTTCTGGAAACATAAGCATTTTCCTCCACTGGGCAAATGTTGGACAGCGAGACAG
Source organism: Cricetulus griseus (assembly GCF_003668045.3). Lineage (NCBI taxonomy): Eukaryota > Metazoa > Chordata > Mammalia > Rodentia > Cricetidae > Cricetulus > Cricetulus griseus. The sequence goes on along the minus strand of NC_048600.1, from coordinate 28,224,048 downwards.
AAGGGTTCAAAGCTGAGCAGGCAGCAGACCATACCCTCAGGATCCTTGAGTTCTAATTTGAGGGTCAATTAATAGAAATTGTATTAATTGTTTCACAGAGTGGTCTAGACCCAGAATCATGAGAAAAGAACAAACAAAGTGACAGTTTATAGCAAGGGATCAAATGCCAGAAGGGATCAAAACTACAAAAATACTCTGAGCAAAGGACCTAGTTTGGCATACTCAAAACACCTGAAAATCAAACATGGATGAAGTATGTAACAAAAATTTCCAGAACAGTATGAAGCAGGGAAACTTCTTCAGGGGAGGCAGGGGGAGGCAGGGGGAGGCAGGGGGGCAGATTTTCCAGGGAATCATTGGTGTGGAGAGGGACATTGACACCAGATCAATGGAGGCAAGGAGCTATCATAAGTGATGTAGGAATGAATAATAACTTATCTTTCAGTTGTTTGGCCAATGCTCCTGAGAAACAGCTCCTGGTTCCCAGCTCTGCCATTAGCCAACCCATAACACCAGTGCCATACTGGTTATGTGGAGTTAGAGGGGGCTATTGGGACATATACTCAAAATTCCATTTTTAATAGATTTCTGATCCCAGCCCCTACACACACACACACACACACACACACACACACACAAAATAGCTCTAGGCTCCCACTCAGCTTGGCATATATTAAAAATCTGTTTGGAAGCAAACTGTTTTTTAAAGTACCTTTGGTTTTAATTAGTTTAGCATTTTAATTTTAAGAAAGGACAAGAAGCCTCAATAAGAAGCATCTTCCATTCGTGTGTTTGAGTCTGCATCATGATGCTGCATTGAGACAATCACTGTCATGTTGATGACATGTCCTAGGGGACACTAGGAACGTGGAAGGCTGCTGTGACTTACTCAGCTCAACTTGCGCTCAGTCCACCTTGAAATCCTATTAATCCCTGTTACATATGACAGGATCATTTAAATTCTTAAATAAGACATTTTTGTTAGCCTTTTATCTCAGTGACTTTATGGGTTTTGACAGGCCCTAAAGCCCATTTATATCTTTCAAAACACATTTTGTCCGGTGTTTTACCTATGTCTAATTTGACCCATGTTTAGGCTCCATATGAATCTAGCTGACCTGCTCCAGATCTCCCGGGGTTATAAACAGCACAGCTTTACATGGAGTTAGAGGTAGATGAGAACAGGATCAAGTAGGTATCGACTCCAAGGTACACAGACAACTCCAAAGTGACAACCAATGCAATTGTCTGGAAATGCACTTTGTGTGCAGAAACGAGGGATCTTACTTTTTTTTTTTTTTTCATTGCACAAGAAACTTTCTGAGAAAAACAAGGAGGAAATGTTTGGCTTTGGCTTACAGTTTGGAAATGTAGTCCATCATGGCAGCAGGAGCATGAGGCAGCTGGTCACACTGCATCCACAGTCAGGAAGCACCGAAAGAGATGGCTGCTGGGGCTCAGCCCATTTCCTCAGTTTGATTCAGTCTTGGAACAACACTGCCTACATCCCTGATGGGTCTTCTTACCTCAGTTTACCCTGCCTAGAAAGTCCCACAGACACAGCCAAAGGTTTGTCTCCTGGGTGAATCTAAACCAGTGGTTCTCAACCCGTGGGTTATGACCCCTATGTTTTCTGATGATCATCTAAGACCATCAGAAAACATAGGCACTTACATCACAATTGATAACTAGTCAAGTTTGCAGTTGTGAAACAGCAACGAAAATAGTTCTATTGTTGGGGGTCACCACAGCATGAGGATTAAAGGGTCACAGCTTTAGAAAGGCTGAGAACCACTGCTCTTAACCTCTCAAGCTGATTATCAGAGTTAACCATAACTACTCTTACATCGGAGCATGCAGGTGCCATAGGTGTCATGAGCAAAATGGCACCATCTGAAATGTTAATAAGCAGTTATCTATGACAATCTTGGGACTCTTGGAAGCTATGATAAGGTTAGAGAAAATCCACATCATCAGAGAGGCCATTGCTCCATCTAATCCTTTGTCTCTACCATCATTGATTCATATTAAATTAACAAATGTGGGCTGGCAAGAAGGCTCAGTTGGTAGAGGCACTCACTTCCAAGCCTGATGGGCCTGAGTTCAATCTTGAAGACCTAATGTTGCCCTCTGACCTCCACATACAGGTTGTGACAAGCACAGGAACACACACAAAAATATAACCAAAATATCCTAAAATAATGAATGTTTCAAGTTCTGTTCCTGCAGAAATCCTTGGAGAAAGATTATAAGAGCCAGGTTAAAGTCACTCCGAATCAAGGCATGGATAGTGCCACCCATCAACTAGACCTACTCAGACTGAGCCCTTTGATGAACTCACATACCAGACTCTGCCATCACTCACCTCACCTCTCCCCATCTCTTACTTAAATGGCAGTAGACACAGCAGCTCCCACCAATGGAGTCCTTCCCAGAATGCACCACACTGCCTGATGTGTTCAGATTACTATCTATCCACTTGGGACAAACAGTGACTTCAAGTCACTAAGAATTTTAGGCCATTAAGGAAGGACACAAAGAGCTTCAGCAGGGAAGATTCTAGCTCCAAAGGGTGACAACACACAGCGAGGGCACAGTTGGTGAGGAATTAAAGGGGCCACATGGCTCTCAGCCCTTTTCCCATGGGCAGCTGGGTTCTATTGCCCTCCTATTAGATACAGCCAATCTACAGTTGTTTGGGAAAAAAAATCAAAGAATTAGCAAAGTGTCTCCAGAAAATTCTTGGCAGAAAAAAAAAAAAAACTCACTCTACTCAATGTGAATTGAAATCAACAACCAATCCCTCTATGAGTGTCTGTCCTGTGCAAAGTTTGAGACACAGTGTTTGCTTATACCAAGTTCAAAGGGAATTAGGTGCCCTTCAAATTCATTTGACGAACCAGAGCTAGGCCAGCTCCCAAGTCAGGCTTCTGTCAGCCATGGTTGGCTTTCCTGGTTGGCATGTGCGATGTCTCAGCTGCTTTGCTGGAGAGTCCCCTTTGAGAAGTCCCGAGGGGAGGTGGATGTGGGGTGGTTTGATGGGCCTAGACTACTCAGTCATCCATCTATCCCCCTGCCCCCCCCCCCGGGTCTTTCGGTTTGTGAGTAAAGTCACCTGGGATGGCCCAAGTAGACCAGGCACAGGAGGAATGCCACTGAAACCTCTCTAGCCATCCAAGTACATCAGAAGATGTCAGGGAAGCCCTGCCTGGAATCCTGACCACAAAACCATATCTATCAGCCAATGCTTACTGTGCATGGTCATTTCCTGGCAGGAGAGGGGTTGCAATGCCACTATGGAACAGAACAGAAGTAAGGAGGAGAAATCAAAGCTGAGGCCCACAGCCACCAAGGTAATGAAAGCCTCAGCTGTCTTTGGGCATTCACACAGCTATTTTTAATGAGAGGGTTTAAATGATTGGAGCTTGCCTCTTGTTTTAGCATTTTGAGTGAAAGTTGATCATTACCAGATCCAGTCCTTAGAAAACACCTGAAACATAAACATAATCCTAAGGAACATCCTCAGTCTTCACTTCTACCAATCGTCCTTCTACTATGTTATCCTTTCTCAAAAGCAATTCGGAACAGCTTGTTTACAAGGCTGCAGCAGCTGTTGGTCCATTTGCTAATTAACGATTAAGGCAAAACCAGTGTAGATGATCAGGCGATAGCCAGTTTACAATTATTGGTTCTTTCTTTGTTATAGACCTTATAAATTATAGGCAATTCTGGAATTTTTACTCGTCATTAGTTAGGAAGCAGAAACTGCTGATGTTTCAGGCATTATCTTATTGATCACATCCAAGCAAAAAACCTAGGCATCCCCTCCTTGCTCCTCAGGGGCCAGTGGATGTGGACCAGACCCTACCTCCAGACCAGTCCCTCATCCCCTCTCCCCACCATGGTGCAAGACCCTGACGGTACTCTTCTTGTATGTGGAAACCATCCTCTGTCCCTGAAGTCCAGTGAGCAACTTTCAGATCCTAACCCTTAGCATCTGTGTATATGTCACTCTGTGTATTCTCTTTCCACAACTGTGACAAAAATCAACTTAAAGAAAGGGGCTGACACAGTTTGCAGGTATAGTTTATCATGACTGGGATGGAACATGCGCAAGACGGTTACATCATATACACAGAGAGATGGGAGTTGGTGCCCAGCTCACTTTCTCCTGTCTACTGTGTAAGAGACCCCAGCCCATGATATAGTGCTACCTGTATCAGACAAATCTTCCCTCCTCAGTCGAAGCTCTTTGGAAATGTGCTCATAGATGTACCCAGAGCTGTGTCTCTTAGGAGATCCCAAATCCAGTCGTGCTGGTAACGGTGACAAACCACCACACTTTGCATGCAAAGGGACTTGGTGGTTGTAACTAAATTAAGGATCCTTCAGTAGAGTTTATCCTCATCTGTTTGGACCTTGAGTCAATACAAGGTCTGGGACTGATGCAGCACAGCTGAGGGGTGGGGAATGGGAGGTCTGAGTTCAAATCCCTGGCACCCTTATAAAAGCCAGATGTGCATCTGGAACCACAGCCCTGGGAGGCAGAGGCAGGCAGGTCCAGGAACTCACTAGTTAGCCATCTAGCCAAAAGTAGCTCATGATTCGATGAGAAACCACATTACAGAATAAAGTGAAGAAGAAGCTCAACAAGGCATCTTGATCAACTTCCAGCCTCTACACATGCTGCCATGGATGAGAATACATGTATAACTACCCCCCTGTCTCTCTCTCTCACACACAGAGACAGAGAGATAGAGAGAGGGAGAGACAGAGAGCAGATTCTTCTTTCATTAGAAACCAAGTTTTGTTATCTTCTTGTTTCAAGTAACAATCAACCATCGAGGTCCTCAAACGTGAGCCCGGCTACTTCTGCTGATTCACAAAATGCCTCCCCACTACTCTGAACAAGGAGAAGCTTGCAAGAGGCACTAGGACACAGCAGGGACAGCAGCCAACAGAAAGAACAAGGGATATTGACTGACAGATTCGGGGTTCCTGCAGATTCTAAGTCTCCTGGGTTATTTTATCATTGCAGAGCTGAGGTTAGAGGTGACATTCACAGTCACCAGGGTGCTCCTGTTGGAGCAGGAATTAAAATGAAGTCCCTCTGCCATCTAGATCCCTCACAGCTTCCCTGCGCCGAAACCACTATTGATTCTATTCTGAGCCACAGCTCACTCCCGTCACACTGGCATTTCTGTCATTGTTCTTTTTCCTTTGGTCTGCAAGAGCATCCCTGTGGGGACACAATTTAGCCGGACATATTAAATCATGTCATCGGCAGTCACGGGCTGAATGAATTATTGATCAATGGCTGTGAAATCAAAGTGCATCTGTGGATTACACTTGGAGGCCAGGGTTTGCTTACAGTTAAGTTTATTCTAGAAGGTCTCCGACAGACCAAACACGGACTGGGTCCATGCCTCCAGCCTTTTCTCCTTATGTTCCTAACTATCTGTGTGTTGACTTGGAAGGAGCCATGCCAAGTCTAAAGAAGATCCTAAAGCTAGGATACTTTTCAATTCCAGTCATGGTTTTGTGTTTTCAGAAATGATACAAAATTGGATTTTCTAACAGTGTGTTATCCAGAGCTGTTGTTTCTAGCATACTACCCTATCCACTCATGACCACCGAGTGACACTCTGGGAAGATTCTGTACCTCACTGCGCTCCTTCCCGGACTGGACTGGTTTCCCTTCATGCCTGTCCTGCCTCTGGTATACAGTGCTGTTGAATCCTTTTGGTCCTATGACACTGGCACCCTTATTAACCCCATTTCCCAGAACAGGAATAAAACGGGGACAAGGAATTTTCCACGTGACACAGTGAATACGGGGTCCACCCTCACATGCCCCTCCTCACCTCTAGTTGGTACATGGATCTTCTAGAACCAAAAGGGACAAGCAGACAGTCTGGGCTGCACACAAAGCATCATGCATTGCATCCAGGCATCTTGGCTCTCTCAGAAAAGCCAGGCTCCAAAGGTCAGCTCAAAGAGGAGGCTCCTTAGAGGAGAAGCCTCCTGACCCTCAGCAACCTTGCAGGAAGGATAGGCACACTCAAAAAGGCTACTGAAGAGCTTGGAGAAGAGAGCATGTGTGGCCGCAGGCCTGGGCCAGTAAGAAGCCCACACTAGGACTAAACAAGCAACAGAGTAAACCAGTTCTATGTGCTAAGCATCAGGTCCAAAGGAAACTCCATTTCCCCAAATTCTGGCCCTTAGACAAAAGCCAGCATTCCTGAGGAACTCGGGAAGCTGGTACTCTTCTACCAAAGGAGTCATTTCCCTTATCATTGGCAAAAGGGACAAATGGCAATCTGGAGTGTCTGTTAGCATATTAAAGTGCATGCCAGCCTCCAGGCTCCCTCAGTACCACCGGTACCTCCTACTTCTCACTCCACTGCTACCTTCCCACCTTTACTCCTCCAGTCCATGATGGCTTCTCTCCTCCCATCTTTTCAACTCTCCTTATTACCTACTGTTTCAGCTATGCACTCTCTTTGACTTCTCTTCTCTCTCTCTCTCTCTCTCTCTCTCTCTCTCTCTCTGTGTGTGTGTGTGTGTGTGTGTGTGTGTGTGTGTGTGTGTGTGTGTGTGTCTCTTGGCCATGTTCAGTTTACTACTTCTCTCTCCATTCTGGACCCTTCCAGATGTCTGCCAGTTCTCTCCCTCGTATCTACAAGAAAAAACTTTCCCCTTAACCATACCTTGGAGCAGTCATATTGTCAATTTAGACATCTGGTGCCAAAACATCCAGTTGGGGTGCCATCAATTTATATAGCAGGGACTCGGGGCACAAGTGACACTAATGTCAGGTGCTGCAGTCTCAGGGAGGGACACCCTCTGCCATGCTCAGTCCTACAGGGAGCTCCCTTCCCTATGGGGTCCCAGCTGCCTCTTCTGGTTGAACCCAACTCCCACTACTTAGCCCAAGGTATGAGTTATGTCTAAAAGGCCCGGGAGAACTATCTGACATGACTCCCCACATAGATATCTTAGAGTCCTTTAGGTCCAGCCTGGGTTTTACAAGTTCCCCATTAAGCCACACCTGTGAATACTCAAAGGCCTCTGTGGTCTCTGTTTAGTGGTAGGGACAGTGGGCAACCAAAGCAAAACCCTTCTGCTCTTGATCTTATTCACTGGTGTCAGGAGCAGGAGGCACCCAGAGAACTGATAACAGAAACCACCATGCAGGTGCTAACTAGGGAAGTGAGGGTGGGGATGGCAAGCACCTCTCTAAGTACAATGCCCCAGAAGCATAGGTATAAGAAGGAGACATATTAGCATATTAGACTGAAGTCCAGGGACAATCAGTGGATGGGCATCGAAGAGTGGCCAGAAAGCCAGTGTGGCTGATGCACAGTGAGGTACCAAGGGTTCCGGGTACCCAACAACATCGGCATTCTTCCAAATGGATATACAATCCCTGGGCCCTCCTCTATGTCCTCTGATGACCTTGTAAAGCTAGAATAGAGGACCCTCTCTTTCACTCAGGTCCTGCATGGCTTCCTGACATCAGAAATCCCTGGTACCCAATCAGACACCAGTCGCTACAGGGCAGCACATCTTTAGACACCAGGGAACAGTGTGTGTCACATTTCTCCAAGAGCTCACCAACTTCCACCCTGACACAAGTATCAGATAGACCAAAGAGACTTACAGGGGGCCTGTGCATAACCCCGCCTACCCTGAAGGTTCCCTTGGATTTCCCTGGACTTGAAGGAAAGAGAGGCCACCTTCCACAGTGGGAAGAAGAGAACAGAATCACTTAGACTTTCTCTCCTCTCCCCAGGCCTCTTCTCATAGTCTAAAGTTGGGTGTGGTAGGCAGTGGGTGGCATTGAGCCTGTGGAAGGTGGCCAACCTCAATTTCTAGCACTCTTGAGAGTTTGGGCACACTCTCTTCACACTTTGGGTGTTCAGCCATGGCTCCTGGTTGTGCAAGAAAGGCCCTGCTCATACTCTGACTGCAAATGAAACCAGCATATGTCCTGAGGTAGACTTGTTAGCAACCTTGGTAAAGTGTAGCTTCCGGGAAGCCACCGCATCCTCTCAGAGAAGAGCACTTTGGCCTCTGGTCCCATGTATTTCTCAACTTTGCCGCCACCTTGACCAAGTCTCCTTACAGACCCTACATTTACTCTCCCCAGGTGCCTTGTATAAGACACACTGGCAAATTCTGTCTGATATGTATAATGCAATACCACATTGTTTGAAGGGCAGGCCTTGGGCATGGGGGTCAAAGGATCATCAATGATGAAGCAGTGAGGAGTAGGCAGCCAATCTCTTCCATCTGAAGCAGCACTTCATCAAAGGATCCATGGCATGTGAGATGAGTCCTAGAAGTGGAGAATGAGTGAGGATTCCCACAATCTGCATCACCAGCCACTCCACAAGGGCCATGGGGCGGGGAGTAAAAGGTGCCACTATCAAAATAGTCATCACGAGCATCGTAACACTGAGCTAATGGTTAATGTGCCAAGTTCACATCATAAAATCTGGGAGTTTTTTTGTATAAAATGATCAAAACACACACAGCTCTGCAGAGTCCCTATTTCTCCTATGTGGTTAGAAGGCATGTCATTTGGGGCATCCCAAAACCTCTGAGTGGGTTTTGGCTTCAAGAAGATTTTACAGCCAGTGACTCTAATCCAAGAAGCCACAGCACTTTGCAAGCACTACACCAAACTCTGAAGGCCTGAGATGGCCATGGAAGCCTCGATGACACGAAATCTGTCTTGCTGAGTGCTAACTCTGAGCATGACTCAACTTGAGTCTGGCTTGTTCAGGAAAATGACAGGGGTCTTAAGATCCAACATTGTGTGTTTTCTGTATGTCAGTTACTCATTCAAAGACAAATAATAATGTGTTGTTTCCCCACCCTCCTGATAAGATACAGATAAGGAAGCACAGACCTGGACAGAAAACAGTGACAGAGTAACTCATGGAGGCAGTAAAGATGGAGGAGTTATGCACCTGCCTGAACTCCCCACCTCCACAAGCTTCTAGAAATGACTCTTACTCCTTCCTCCCTCCCAGTGGGCACAAGAAACATAACATCATACCTGGACACCAGAATCTCTGAAGAATTAACTCCAAGTTCAGTTTCACTCCATCCGCCTTGCTGCGCAGCTTCTTTGGGGATGCCACACAAGGCCAGAAACCATGCAGTCACACAAAACAAATAGCGCACATTTGCAAGAGCCAAAAATTGCTTTGCCCAGTAAAGCGTGACTTTAATAAGCTCTGAATGTTGCAGTTGCATAATTTACAGTGGACATTTCTCTAATAGTGTCATTTCCAACAGCTAGCGCCCTGGCAAAATATCTAAGATGTAATTTTCATTGGAGATTTTCTTTTCTGCAAACGGTCTCTAAGTGAGAAGAGGATTTGAATCAATTATTTGACACTGGACACAAAGTACTGTCCTATAAAATGAATTTTTGAAAGGAGTAAGACGAAGAGAGGGAGAAATAAACCATGAGCAGCGAGTGATGGAATCTCACCCCACGTGCTCCTCAGCCAGCTTTCCTTTAACCACCAAGCCCAAGTCTCTGAGAGATACTGTTTACCCATTGTCCTAATCACGGTTTCTATTGTTGTGATGAAACACCATGACCAAAGCAACTTGGGGAGGAAACGGTTCATTTTACAAATACTTTCAAATCACTTTTCATCATTAAAGGAAGTCAGGACAGGAACTGGAGCATGCCAGAAACCTAGAATCAGGAGCTGATGCAGAGGCCATGGAGGGATGCTTCTTATTGGCTTGCTCCCCACGGCTTGCTCAACCTGCTTTCTGATGGACCCTAGGACCACCAGCCCAGGGATCCTTAAAGATGACTCTAGCTAAAACACATCAGCACACCCATGGAGGCAAGAATGTTCCAACTGTATCAGTCAGGTTTCTCTACATTCTAGCTGGTCTGCTCTTCTAGAAAACCCTGACTGATAAAATTAGAACATTCTTATTCAAGGTACAAAACAAACAACAGCAGAAAAAAAAAAAAAAAAAAAAAAAACCACAAAGTCCAAATTCTTGGCTTGCACAACTTTTAATCAGGAACAGAATCTCTAACTTACCAAGAGCTCCCTAGGAAATGGACATGATTTTCTGGGTCACATGACATTTGACCCTGCTGCTAAGTATACAATTCAGACTTGGTGAGTCTATGACTGAAGAAATCTGCTTGTGGGGGGAGGGTGTCAGGGGATAAAACCAGGTGTCACAGGGTAAATGGCACAAGTCAAGCAGTGAACCTATGGCCAGAAAGGTACCAGCCTGAGGAACAATTACCAGGCAACAGGACCTGGAGGAAGCACTGGATAAGGCAGGGTGCAGGAAGAGCAGACCCTGCTTACCTTAAACCTACAACTATGTCCAACTGTCCTGTCTGAGGCCGAGTTCATTATTACCTCATGCTGTCTGCTTGCCAGAATTGTTCTTTTCCATTATGTGTGGAGGTCAGAGGACAACCTGTGGGAGTCAATTACTCTCCATCTATCATGTGGATCCTTGAGGATTGACCTCCCGTCACCAGATTTGGCAGCAAGTACCTATAACCACTGAACCATCTCACAGGCTATAGTATTTGAATGAGAATGCCCCCATAGGCTCATGTATTAGAACATCTGGTTTCTGGTTGATGGGCCTGTTTAGGAAGGATTGGGAGGTGTGGCCTTGGAGGAGGTGTGTCACTGGGAGTGGGCTTTGATGCTTCAAGCCCACACCAGGCTCAGAGTGTCTCTCTCTCTCTCTCTCTCTCTCTCTCTCTCTCTCTCTCTCTCTCTCTCTCCTCTCCACCCCCCTGTCATGGCCCAGCATGTCTCAGCACCAAGCTTTGGCAGCCATGAGGTTCAGCCTGAGTTGGGGAGCATGGACTTGAAAGTTCCTAGCAACCCAACAGCGATAAAGACCAAACACAGGCATCTTGTCATCTTTAGAGAGCTCTCAGTTCCATGCTGCAAAACTGGAGTCTCTTGTTTATTTAGCATCTTCTTGGATGTTTCTTAACCATACTTCCATGGCCACGAGGAGGCCATTTCTCTCCTCCCGACCCCTCTCTGCTCGATGGCTCCTAACTCTCTCTCCTCACCCTAACCTCCTGCCCAGGTGCAGGCCTATTCAAATGCTTATTCCTGTAGAGATGCAAACTAGGAGGCATTGTACACTGGGGTTATGCTACACAATAGCAGACTTGCTCGAATTAGCAATACAATTGTGGGCCGGAGCTCCTGAGTGCTCCTGTTTACTGAAACTGGATGCTGGACCTTAAGACATTCCATAATGGAACTTTTTTGGTCCCCAACATCCCCCCCATCAGAATCTTAGCTACTGTTCCAGCACCATGCCTGCCTGCCGCCACACTCCCTGCCATTATGGTCTAACCCTCTGAAACTGTGAGCAAGCCTCTAATTAAAGGCTTTCTTTTAGATGCTGCCTTGGTTGCAGTGTCTCTTCACAGAAATAAAATAGCAACTAAGACACAGACTCAAGCAACCTTTTTGTATCTAAACATCTCCTGTTAGACCCCCGAAAACTCAAGTATTCGGGGTCCCAGGCCACGTTCGCGGTCACCCCAATCACCAGGCGGATTCGAGAGCTTGTTGCAAACTGCACGAGGCTTTATTGTAATTTAACGAGCTAACCCCATTGTTAGCTCGGGTCTTTCACCCACCCGCCATGGCGGACAGCTAGAAAAGACGGCTTGAAGCTGCTGCGCATAGATCTTTATAGGGCAGCGTAAGGGGAGTGTCTAGGGGTACGCACAGGCTCACGATTGGTGTGCCTCCAGGCTTGGAGGGCTTGCCCTGTGTTGATTGGTCAACTGGTTGTTATGGCTCATAGGCCCTCCCAGGGTGGTTGCTATGCTCTGCATGTCATTGCTGTGCGCTAGTCCGTAAAGCACACCCAGGGTCGTAAAGCATAGAGCCACCAGCTAACTTCTGATTGGTTCCTTGTCACGAGACAGGCATCTGACTTTCTAGTGACTAGGTCAAGGTCATAGAAGCACATGTTCGGCTATTATGGCTGCCGAAAGGGAAGCCGGTTCCTTCACTCCCAAAAATGTCATCACTAAAGTTGTGACATCAGTGTCCCCTTCTCTAGTCCTCCAGATGACCTGCCCCACACTCTGCCTTAATTAGCTTCAAGACACCTATTAGTATCTTCTGGGTGCTATGTTCACTTCATTCCTCTTACACCTGGACCCCTAAGGGCCAGAATTTGAATTAGATTCCTAGGCTGGTGACAACAAAGAATGAAGCCCAAATGTGAAATCACTGTGTGAGCAGGATGTCTCCTATAAGGGCTGTGAGGGTGGAGCCAGTCTAGGCTTGAGGGTGCCTGTCTACTCCCTGTGTGTCTTCAGGTCATCAGTTTTCCTATCTGGATATCTCTGTCCAAATGTTCCCTTCATCAAAGACGCCCATCCTGCTCATTAAAACCCACCATATACCACTTTACCTATTTGAAGAACCTGTCTCCAAACAGCCTCACTCTGAGATGCTAGAGGTAGACACCAGCATGCAGCCTTTTCTGTCAGGGAGGAAGGCACAATTAAGCCTACAACAAAGTCCTGTTCTGCACTGTGTTTCTAGCTCTTGTCAAGCAGATGCTTAGGCAAGAAAGGCAAGGGTGAACCTATGGCCAGAAAGATACCAGAAAGTACATGCATGAGTGTGTGTGTGTGTGTGTGTGTGTGTGTGTGTGTGTGAGTGTGTGTGTGTGTGTGTGTGTGTGTGTGTGTGTGTGTGTGTGTGTGTGTGTCTTTCCCATGGCGCACACACACAGACATAAACACACACACAGACACACCAAACTGTGGGAGGGTGCAGTAGGAGAAAGACCCTGGGAGCTCCACAGGGCATTGCTAAGGAGCCATCACAGATGGCAAAATGGAATTCCCTGCTGGCATCACTGGGCCAGAAAGCATCTGTAAAATAAAGGGCCAAAAGAAGACACACACAGCAGCCTCTTCGTCAACAGAATTACTCTCTACAAGCACAGACAGACCAATAGGCATGTGACCGTTACACATATCTGGATGTTCATGATCCCAACACAAAGGCATCCCAACAGTCATAATTTTACTGCATTTAATTTGAAATAATATTCAGGGGCTGGGGACATGGCTCAGTTTGTAAAGTGCCATCAATCAAGCAGAAGGACCTGGGTTTAGATCCCCAGAAACTGCATAAAAAGATGGGTATGGTGACAGCACCCAGTAAAACTCAGGACTGGGATGGTGGTGGCAGACATAGAAGGATCCCTGACACTCATGATCCAGGCAGCTTCTCTGTATCCATGAACTTTGGCTTCAATGAGAGAAATAATCTCGAAACATAAGATGAAGAGTGGGCAAGAAGGACTCCTAGCATCAACCTCTAGTTTGCACACACACACACATACACACACACACACACACACACACACACACCAGAAATACTCACGAACACTTTGCCTGGCTATTCAGAATAAACTCAAATATTTTTAACTGTGAAGAGCAAGATGGGCAGAACTTAACTTCATCTCTGTCTTTAACTCTCTGGGAAAACAAAACAAAACAAAACCCTTCTAACAATCACACCACAAATCAGAAGATAGATATAAACACAGTGCCAGGAAAGTGTCTCTATCCATATATATTTTTCCCCAAAATTACTTAAACGTTTTTTAGTGTTAGTAAATTAGTCCTACAGAAAAGACACATTTTATAGCCCTCTATAAAGGGCATTGAAATACCCATGGATGTTTAAGCAATATGGACACAGCTGTTTCTCAGCCAGTGGGCAACATGTGTCATGGCTTCTCCGTAAACAATAGCTTTTTAAATGAAACCCTCTTGTCCACTTAGAAAAATTAATTTTAAAATAATTTTAACCCAGCAGCAGTATTATGTGTAAAAGCATCTGAAAGTTTCAAGACCCAAATGTGAATACATTCACCATTCACTATTTTCCAAAAACTATACTCCCCTTGTCATCCCAATGTGGGTGTGGCAACCACTTGGTAGCAGGCAACGCAGGTGTAAAATATTCTTCCAGTTCAAGGCAGGCTAGAAGTAAGGGGAGGGGAGGAGGTGGTGTAAGTGCTGGAAGGCTTCTCATTAGGAAAGCTCTTGATTCACCTGCTATGTCCAAATCAAACTGCTGGGGTTGGCACTGGTGCCAGGAAGCGGTGCTGTCTGAGTGGTGGGCAGCTGGAACCCCCAGCCTATCTTCCCTTGTCAGGGATGAATCAATCATGGCGAGAGATGTCAGCATCTGCCCAAACCATTTCATATTAGAATAAATGGCAGATGGTGGTGTTTTTATATTTAATCAGTTCCACCAAATGCAGTTTCATCTCATATAAAGCAAAGCCATCTGCGATGTGTAGGTGTGCGAGCTCACTGAAGGCCCGCTGCAGAACCCTTTCCGGGAAGGTAAAGCCTACAGCTAACGTTTGCTGACACGAGGCACAATAAGCCCAGAAGCCTTAAAAATAAAGCCTCGTGTTGTCAACAAATACTCGTGTGCAATCATGCTAAATATTTATGGTGGAGGTACCCTCCATCTGAGGCTTGGGACACAGGTCACACCTCTAGAAGTGTCCAAACTCTCTGGAAACACTCTCAAAACAAAAACAGTTATTTTCCTTGCCTGAGGATCATTCTGATTTAGTGTTGGCATTGTTTTAAATTATTTTTTAGACTTAAGTTATATATGTATGGATATGTGCTGCATACATCTGCGTGTGTGCACCATGTGCTATGCCTGGTGCCCATGGAGATGAGAGAAGGATATCAGATCCACTGGCACTGGAGTTAAAGATCCTGTGATTCTCTGTGCGGGGGCTGGGAATTGAACCTGGGTCCTCTGGAAGTGCACCCAGTGCTCCTAACCACTGAGCCGTCTCACCTGCCTTCCTCTTCATCCACTTTAACATGAATTCTTCTAGTTCAAGATGGCCATGGCTGTCTCAGTAAACAGCTCACGGAAACACAGGGTGCACACCCCCACAACATCAACATAAAAAATGTTAATGTGTACATGTGTATTTCCTATGCGAGTGAGGGCTAACCAATGTAAAAACTGAAAAATTTTTTAATGTTGGCAGATAGGACCCCAACATTTTTGGCCTCAGAAAGCCACATACAAGCCTACCACCGGTGCCAAGTTCACACTCTAATCCTCCAAAGGCTGAGCACCAGAGTCAATATAACATAAAGGCAAGGAAAGAGATGTGCTCCCACCTCAAACAAGTAATGGCTGGCTACCTTTCCCCAAGATGGCAAACACTGAAGAGGTAGATTGTTCCAGAACCTTCTATCCCACATGCATTTCTTACCAGTCACAAGGTTGGTCGCCATGAATCCAGCAACAAATACTGTTCTACAGATATTGTCCTCCTGCTCTGATTTTAAAGGTTGACTTACACTGTTCAGATCCCTGGGTATGGTGTCCCCAACTCTCCCAGCATGGCCTAGTCTGTTTCTGGCTCCTGCTCTGCTCTACAAAGCCCCCATTTTTAAAGGAAACTCATTGCCACCTCCACCCTGAAGCTGCCTGTGCCCTGTAGCTGTTTGCCCCTCTGATTCCCACTGTTGTTTGTGTACCTGCCACTCAATGTCCTGACTCTCTAATACTCTGTCTCCTCCATAATCTCTCCAACTCTTCACTCCCTGCTTCACTCTGCTTCTAAGATACCAGTTCTTTCATCTGTTGTTTATTTGTTTGGGTTTTGTTTGCTTGGTGGTCACAACCCTGGTAGTGATGGTATGGTATTTTATTTTATTCTCATACAGCCCAAGCTGACCTTCAAATTCTTATGTAGCCAAAGATGACCTAGAACTCCTGATCCTTTCTTCGTCCACCAAGTGCTGGTATTACAAGTGTATACTACCATACCAAGCTAATAGCTACCATTCATGACTTCTTCATGTTATGTAAAACAGAGCTAGGAGGTCAATAAAAACTAAGAGTGAATGCACAGGACTGGTGTTGCAGCTCATCTGGTAGAGTGCTTGCTGAGCCTGCGCTAAACCCCTGGGTTGGGTGTTCAGCACTCGACTGATGAGTGGGTAGTGTATACCTGTAATTCCCAAACTCCAGACCTAAAGGAGAAGACAAGGCAGCAGACGCCTGGCATGGCATACCCAATTAGGAAGCATCAAAGAGAGAGCTATGCTGAAGCTCCACTCACTGTCTTTGTCTAGGACCTCAGCCCACTGACAGTGTCACCTGTCACTCAAAGTGGACCTTCGCTCTTCAGTTAAACCATTCTGGAAACACCTTCATAGACTCATTCAGAGGTTAAGAGTATTAACCATCACACCCATCAAGAGGCTTGTCTCCTTGCCTATATGGCCATGGCTGGCAACACAAGTCTTTCCCCTATGCTTTCCTTCCTGAAGAAGCCCTGCCTGATGAGGCAGACTCTGAGGAGCAATAGATCTGGTCATGGACTCTGCTTCCTCAACCCCACCCCCACCTGGTGCTCATGATCTGGCCCTCCCAGTGATTGGTCATTTCTACCCTATGGCACTCAACTCCCCCTTCCAGCCCCCTCCTCCCCTCTGATTTCATCCAGGTTTTCCTTGTCCAGGCACTAATGCCCTCCCACTTAAAATCTTCTAGTGACTTCCTGTCACCACTTGAACTGCAGACATGTGGCTCTTCCTGCTCTCTACCCTCTTCTTGTGCCCTTGGACTTCTCCCCACTGGGGCTGCACCTATCTTCCCTGTGTGCCTTACACACCCACTTCCTGTCTGTCCTGGGGCCACACATGTCCTACAGAAAACACACTGGCTGCTTCTTCTTCGTCACTCCAGAGCCAAAGCCCCTCCTACTCCAACAAGTTCCATGGCTCTCACACTTAAGTGAACTTTTGTCCCCAGCCCAGCCATCCATAATGTCCTGGGGTTCTAATATTGTCCTGGTACTATTTATAGCAGGCTCATTACCGTTTGGTCCCATGAAGGCCCTGTGGACCCTGCAGAAATGGGAAGCTTGTCTTTCTACTTCATCCCCTTTGCCAAGACCTTTTTCTGCTCTTACTAAACATTCAGGAAAATCACTGACTTCCTGGTGAGATCTTTGAACATCACCAATACCTGAGCTATCTGTAGACGAAAGGGTTAAATAATTACATGAGGAGACTTCAGGAAAGTTATGGCCTCCGATTCCCATAGAAACTGTACTTGCATTAAAAATGGCATCAATCACAAGGTCCTGTGGCAGTCCACTGAAATTGACCTAAGTAGACCCATTGGCTGTTTTCTAAGGTTCATTCACCTGCCTTTAGACTGGGCCCTTCTGTTAGACAAGTGACTACTGAAAGAGAAGGTTTGTGCAGACCGGTGAGGCTTCTGAGGGTAGGGCGGTCGTGGGCGTGTGCAGAAGAGCTCTCAACCTGGGTGAGAGCAAAACCTCCCTGGAAGTGACTTTGCAGGATATCAGGATGTGTGCATTCCAGGAGGGGAACACGGCCTATTGTCACATATGGAGATGGAAAATCACTCTGACGAGAGCATAAAGGTTAGTTCAAGTGGACCCCAACTGTCATAAATACAGGTAAATGTGTCTTATCTTCTAACACCAGTGACTCCCCCCCACATGGGCCCCCACAAATGAAGTCTGTGTTTGGATCCAGAGCTAGACAAGCAAGAACTTCTTTTCCAGCCAGTCACTGATGGCAGACTTTTGTTTCCTATCAGTAGGTGTCACTCAACCTGTCATGTGTAGTCTATTGCTGTTGCTGAAGAAAATGTCTTCTAGATGTGTCCCTTATATATCCTCCCTCCCCCTATACCATCCTGAGATTTTTTTAGATTCATTTTAGTTTCATTTATGTGTTTGCATCTATATGTGTATGCACTAAGTGCATGCAGATGCCAGTGAAGGCTAGAAGAAGGTATTCC
This sequence comes from Cricetulus griseus, assembly GCF_003668045.3. Classification (NCBI taxonomy): domain Eukaryota; kingdom Metazoa; phylum Chordata; class Mammalia; order Rodentia; family Cricetidae; genus Cricetulus; species Cricetulus griseus. Next base: position 28,206,142 of record NC_048600.1, on the reverse strand, counting down.
ATCTCCTGGAGTCATAGGCAGTTGTGAGCTGCCCCATATGGGTGCTGGGAACTGAACTTAGGGACTCTGGAAGAGCAGCAAGCACTCTTAACCACTGAGCCATCTCTCCAGTCCCTGCGTTATTTATGTAAATCTCAGACATCCTTATATACACTGAATATAACCCAATAAAAAATAAGTTGTCATAGAAAAACTCATACATGTAGTCTGAATGTGGTACCAGAAAGGGTGACTGTAATTATGCCTGCCTCTGAAGGGAAATCTCTATTCCTCCTGGTAAACTGTATTTCTCCATGGCTTTCCCGGGCTGCCAGGAACCCCACAGCTGAATGAGATGGGAAATCATGGTAACAATTATCACCCTTATTTTTTACCACCTACTTCCTTCTTTATTCCCATAAGTTTCTATTTCTGTTTCATCTTTGTTAGAGTTAGTAACAGCTATTGTTGGGGCTGGCTTGTTGATTTTCTATTTGTGTGTAGATCACATATCTGAGTACTGGTTAGTGGTCAGCTTCATTCTGTTCAAGGATTATGAAATGAATTGTGATCCTTCAAATAGAATTTCTTTTAGCCTGAGTGTGTGTTTGGGGGGAGAAGTAGTAAATGTATTCCTCCACACAGTGGTGGTAGAAGTTCTTTTAAACCCTGATGTCTATCCTGCCCTCTGATTAAAGTCCTGCAACTACCAAGTGGCTGCTGTATCCACCCAAGGGAAGAAGTCAGAAGAAGCATTGAGCAAGGACACAATCTTTTTTGTGTGAGGAAAATAAGATTTTTTGTGAAATGAATGTTGGGGTGGGGATATAGGGAAAGATGAAAACCTTGGTTGAGAGAAAATACTAATATGTAACAGATAGAATGGCAAACTTCCCTGAGCTGATTCTTGGGTTCAGTGATAACTCTTATCTGCCCAGTGTTCAAGCATCTCTCCTGCCCTCAATACAAGTCAGCTGACAGGCCCTTCCCTAGAATCTCAGGACACTCAAAGAGGATAGCACTCATTGCTGTGTCCTTTGCTTGAGTGGGGAAGCCATTAGCTTTGGCTGTCCTGCTCCTAATAGAGAGGAACTCAAAGACCCATTCCCTGGGCTTGTCACTGTCACCTGAAGAATCACGACAAGCACACACCTCTTTTGACAGGTCAGGGACAGGGGAGGAGGAGACCATAGGCTCCCAACAGCCACTTAGGGTTCTCTCTGCTGGGTACATCACTGCAGCTCACCTGTTCAGAACCTGAGGTGACAGAGGGCTATTTTTCAGAGTGACTCTGCGAACATGTTACCATGATCTTCAGTGAGCTTACTGTTTCCTCCCATCTCTCTTAATGGGGTGTGAAGAATCTACACATTCCCACTCTGCTAAAATCACCACAGCCGAGCCCGGGAGTTCTGCTCCTGAGAAGTTGGCTGCACTAATTAAGATGTCTACTTCTGCTGTGTTTGATGAAGATAGCTCTCCCTCCTTCATAACAAGAAACAAAGAGACAGAGAACTTTGTGTTTGCCTCGCCCTCTGTCTTGATGAAAACTTGCAATTTCTTTGCAAATACTACAGCGCAGACTCTCTATTTTAATCACCAAAAAGATGAAAATAAGGGCAGAGATGGGTTGTTCTGGGTTGTCTTCTGCATTGGACAGAGCAGCCTTGGACTTGATCCACATTGATGGAGGAGCCTTAGTGCCAACTCTGGCACTTAGTCAAGCCTAATGGCACAGACTGGCTACAGAATGAGGCACGGAGGTCACAAGTTCAAGGTTCACATGGGTTACAGTTTGAGCTGGGGGCCTGAGAAGGCAGGACACAGTCCCATAATAAAATAAAGGTGTGGGGCCGGGGAGATGACTAGGAAGGTAAGGTACTAACCATGCAAGCGTGATGACTAGGGTTCAAATCCCCAGCTTCTACAAAAGTCCAGGCAGGTGAGGTACCCCACCTGTAACTCTAGCACTCGGAAGATGGGATCTGAAGAGCAGACTAGAAAGGTAGAGGAGACCCTAGCTTACCAAAGAAGCTGTAGAGTCTAAGGATGGCTCAACCCTTCCATGTACTCACACACAGATGCAAGTGTGCCTACTTACATACACACCATACATTCACAGACACAAACAAAACATGCCATTTTTAAGAATATATAAATCAATTAACACGCTGGGTTTAGCACAGTGATAAAATGTTTGTGTAGTATGCTCCAGGTCCTAGGTTTAATCCTAAATAAAAAATTCAAAGCTAAACAAGAAGATCTGACTTCCAGGAATTATAAAATACATGCTTAGACCCTCACCTCTGTGGACACACTGCAGGTCCTCTCTCTGCTGATGCAAAATCCTCCTCCTTCCTGACCCTGCCAATCAGAAAAAAAATGCCTCACATACGTACGTATGGCCTGGCCTACCTGCTCCTCAGCAAGTCACATGGAATCATGTCGTGTCAGGCATAAATATACATCAGATGCCTGCTATAACATTATTAGCATAATGAATATTCTAATGTTAAAGCTGGCAACAAACATTAGTCCTTGGGGAATACTAACTGCCAAGAATATGCTTACCAACCTGTAAGAGGCAGAAGGGACTGAACTTGTGAAACCAAAGAACCATAGGACTTTTCCAGACACAGGCAGTCAGTTTGCCACAACAGGCTATCTAGCGGTGCGTGTGCGTGTGTGTGTGTGTGTGTGTGTGTGTGTGTGTGTGTGTGTGTGTGTGTGTGTGTGTGTGTGTGTGTGTGTGTGTGTGTGTGTGTGTGTGTGTGTGTGTGTGTGTGTGTGTGTGTGTGTGTGTGTGTGTGTGTGTGTGTGTGTGTGTGTGTGTGTGTGTGTGTGTGTGTGTGTGTGTGTATGTGTGTACATACCCACCTGCTGTCTCTTCCCTAGCCCCATTCCTACTAACACTCTTTTAGTTTATTTTTATCATGTTACTGCAGTAATAGAATTGAAACATAATTTAGTTATGTCACTAAGGGAGGACTTCGAAGAGCCAGGAGCAGCCAGGGAGCTTCTCTACTGCTGATTTCAAAATAATATGGTCATCACATCTGGGACACGTAAAAATGTTAAACTGAGTCATTGTAACTAAAATAAGGTCTAAGTCCTAAGTATTTTTTTTTTTGTTGTTGTGGTGGTGGTGAATTGGGGGTATGGGGAGAGCATGTAGCTAACTATATATCTTAGGCTGGCCTTGAACTTGTGTCAGTCTTTTTGCCTCATCCTCCCAAGAGCTGTGATCTTACTATGCCTAAGAACTAACTTTTGAGTGTTTTTTTTTTTTTTTCCACTACTCCACTACATTATGGAGGCAATTTGTATGGATTACAGTTACCACAACTTAGTTAGTTATACCCATGAACATGGACACTTAGTGGAGTCATGGAGCTAATAGCTGAGGTGAGCCAAGAGCTGTGTGGAGCTTATCTGTTCCCAGGGGGTGGACTTTGAAATGCCAAGGAACACTTCCAGTCTGTCTGAGCTCACACAGGGTCAGATTCAAACTCAGCCTTACCAGATGCCACAACCTGCCCACTAAACTAAGTATTTCTGGCATTCAGTGATGCCATCACTTCATATGGTTTCTGACAAGGGTAGTAGGGACAGGTTCTTCTGGCCACATAAGGGACCCATGAGTTTGGTTAATAGATAAAGAACTTTTTTGTTACACAAGCATGCCATTTGTCCCAAGCACTGCCAGGATGCAGATTTGGATCAGTAACTCATCATGGAACCAATGGAGCCACAGCTTATACTTAAGGAAGAGGTATGCTAGTCCAAAAGGTGTGACCTCGACCTCAGACTTAGTGTCACCTCCGCCCCCCAAGCTGCATTTAAAATTCCTTGTAAATGAACACAGTCAACAAGACACACAGTGAAGAGTGCCCATCCGGGGCTCCAGAAGAAAGTCACTCCATGGCCTGGCTTTTGGGGGAAAGCCTTGGAAACTAATTCAATGCAGTTGGAGGTGATTAGAAGTCACAGGCCCTCCTCCTGCCCATTCCCAAAAGCAAACAATGCTGGCAGCTCCAGATGGCAGCATGGGACAGGACTCCAAAGCTTTGCAGGAACAAATCCAGTAGGCTCAGAGATCAAAACTACCCTAGCAACCCTCTGTCAGCTAATCTTCCCTCCACAATGACTTCTTAAAGAAGCTAAGACGGAAGCTCTGGGTATAGAGAGAGGCAGAAAGTAGGTTCTGGGTGAAAATCCAGGAAAGATGTCACCCTGACAGGTTTGGGGCTTAGCGGGTTCACACTGGCTCAAGCGTGGAAAATGGATGGGAGGTAAAAAAATTGAAGACAGAAAGACAAAGTAGGCAATTTGGCTAGGAAACCCAAGCAAGAGGCAATTCAAGAGACCCAAAGGATGTGGAATTGATTAGACTTGTTGATGGATTAGAACTTGAAGGAAAGACAGCCATGAGGGAAATTCCCAGGTATTGGTTTGGCAGCTGACTAATAGAAAAATTCTGTAAAGATCAATCTGAAAAGCTGACATGTGATTACGGGAGTCCTCTCAGACAAACTTTTTAGTTGGTGCGGTTGGTGTCAAGATGATAAATTGATTATTCAAGCCTTGATTCAATACTCCATGGTGACATGTGTGAAACAGAGGCTTGTCATTCAAAATCCATGGAGAAGAACAGCAAGTGGAGGAGGGAGATGGAGAGAAGGGTGTATGTGTACACGGTCAGTTCCTCAAACAAGTAATTGTAGCATGTCTTTGTCTGTCCTGCCAGCCAGCTCCCAAACAATGACACAGAGACTTACATTAATTATGAAGGCTCAGCCTTAACTTAGGCTTGTTCCACCAGCTCTTATAACCTAAATTAACCCATTTATATCAATCTGCATTTTCCTCATGGCTTTTTACACTTCTTTCATTCTGTATGTCCAACTCCCTCTATGTCTCTTTGGCATACCCTCTCACACCTAGATTCCTCTCCAGTTTCTTCTCTCTGTCAGGAAGTCCCACCTATCTCTCCTGCCTAGCTATTGACCACTTGGCTCTTTATTAAACCAACCACAACAATATATCGTCACACAGTGTACAGATACCCCACAACAGGTAATAACACATATCCTCTGTCAGCCACAGGAGGCTGCCTGCTTGCAAAGGCATACCCTTTCTAGCCAAGATGAGATGAGTCATGCCCCTTGTAGTACAATATCTTCCATTCTAAGCCAGAAAAAAGGGGGGTAAGGGTAAGTCCTCCTGCAATGCACCTGAACCCACTCTGGGACTCAGACATGCAAGAAAAAGAGAGATACAGAAGCTAAGCCTGTCAGTGGGTGCTGCACCAGCCTAGCTAAATAAATAATAAACATGGGGCCAAGTCTGGGACTCACTACCAGATAGTAAGCATGTGGGCACAGGAGGCCATGGGGACAATGCATCCACAAGCTGATGTTTTGCCTTCCCTGGATATCAAGGGAGAGGATTTTATACACTCAGAACCCAAAAGTGTATTTGTCTACCTGCCTCAAAATCCAAATTGGTCCCACCAGCCCACTTGCTAGTCTCCCATTTATTCACATATTAACTATTCTTTTATCATGCATCCTTCACCCCATCCCCATGAGTGAGCTTGTAGGACAGGTTGGCACAGAGCCTGGTGGTCTGTTAGGGGTGGGGAGAGCTAGACACAAGCAGAAGTATTCCTGAACACTCGTAGACACCATCTGGAAAGGTGCAAGCCCAGAGCTGCTGTGGTGACAGGAAGATACCCAAGATTGATCCAGGAGAACAGAGGCAATTGGCAGTGACGAGAGCAAGCTGAGTGTCTTAGAAGTGATTCTATTACTGTGGAGAGACACCATGACTGTGGTGCTGAGAATAAGAATAGCCCCTGTAAGATGATATGTTTGAATGCTTGGTCTTCTGGAAGTGGAACTATTTGAGAAGGATTAGGAGCTATGGCCTTGTTGGAGGAAGTGTCAGCCAATAACCACAGGTGCATCCTGCTTGTTAGTCCTGGCTTACAGCCCCAGCCTCGACCCACTACACCTGGGAAAACATGAGCTCTTCTTCCACAAGCTCTTACACCTGGGGTTTTTCCACTGTGCTGTAAGTGTATATAAAGCTACTCTACCCTGGAATAAAGGAAGGCGAATACAGTCGGACAGACATGCATAGCACAAGTGGCCAGGTGTCTCTGCTTTTAAATAAATCTCCAGGCTTTCGCTTGATACTCAGACTTTGTAGTGGAGCGGATGCCACAGTGGGCTTTGGGGTTTCAAGAGCCTAAGCCTGGCCCAGTGTCTCCCTCTCTTCCTGCTGCCTACAGATCTTGATGTCAGACTCTGAGCTCCTTCTCCAGCACCATGTCTGCCTGCATGCTGTCATGATTCTTGCCATGATGATAATGAACTAAATTGACTAAACCTATGAAACTGTAAGCCAACCCCAATGAAATGTTTTCCTTTATAAGAGTTGCCATGGTCATGGTGTCTCTTCACAGCAACAGATCACTGACTAAGACAATGTCTGAGGCAGAGATAATAAGAGAAAGTATTTAATTAGCGGCTTTCTTACACTTTCAGGTGATTAGCCATGACCATGTTGGGAGCAGACAGGCATGGTGCTGGAGCAGTAGCTGAGAGCTTTTCATTCTGATCTGAAAGCAGCAGGAAGAGAAGGTGAAACTGGGATGGGCTTGAACTTTTAAAACCTCAAGGCTCACCCAAGTAACACACCTCCACCAAGGCTACATCCCCTAATCTTCCCCAAATACTTCCACTAACTGATGACAAACCATATGAGCCTATGGTGGCCATTCTCATTCACACCACCATACCAATGACACTGTGCTAACACTGCCTTCCTGCCAAAGCACCCTGGTGACTTCCCATAAGTGGATAGCATGGGCTCCTCTCCCTTCCTCTCTTTATCCTAGCCTGCTTGAGCTGGGTCACTTGTCACTGTTTCCAGAAAAAAAAAAATCTTCACTGTTAATTCGACTTCCAAATTGTAATTCTTGACCCAACCTCCCTCACAAAACCCTTTTGCCATGATTTGAATGCTTCCATGAGTGGCCCTGAGCCACTAGCACTACCTTATAGCCTTGCAATTACATAAATCAATTCCCTTCTTTAACTTAGGCCATAAAACAAATGGATCTCTGTCATCTATTATCAAAGACCTGCATGAAGCCGGTGCAGAATTCACTCAATTCTGGGTTGACCCACTGGGTTAAAAGCCATGGATCTTTTCCTGTGTCCTACAGTGGCCAAAGCTCAGTGCTTCTGGGAGGGACAAACTCAGTGAGAGATTAACCAAGAGGATGAAAGCTTCAGATTGTGACTGAGAGGTAATCCACACCACATCCACAGGATAGGACCCACACTTGTTTCAAAGTGCTCCCTCCAAGGGTTCTCCGTGATGATGAGCAATACTGTCCCTGGACCTGGTCCTCAGTTTGGAGGCATCTCCCAGGTGAGAGCAGGCTCTAGGAAACTAATAGGATCAGATGAAGTTCCCAGGGGTAGGATTGAAGCAGATGGCGATTTGCTAATAACCACACCAGCTGCCAGTCTTTGGAGAGTTACCATGAAGCTGACGCCAAGCTACACAGTAAAACATCTCATTTTGTTACCCTGTTTTAAGCTTGGAAAAGAACCCCCAGCCCATACATCTTATCTGTCAAGGGGGGGGGGGGGAGTCACAGAAGCCATGGGTTGCTTTATGAGAAAATGTCATCAGTGTATACAGATTAATCACCAAGGACCCCCAGTTTCATGGCTTCTTCTGTGACCCTGTATACACAGTTCTACCAAATATAGTGTCTTTCTCCCTGGTGACCGTCCTAATGATGAGGCACAGAGTTCAGCCTACAGGACTGCCCTATATGGCCCATTCCTGCATCATTCTGCCTGGCTGAACATCCAGACCCCATCACTGACCTTAACTAAAGAATAAGACCAAGTAGCCATTTTGGATGGACTGTGCATTTGGGGTAAACATGGTCCAATCTAAATGATAAGCCACCAGCAGCAACCGGTGGGGTTGGAGGTGTTCAGCTGACCTACTGAGCACCACACCTAGAGAGATTCACAAGCCTCCATGTTCCACAGTCATTGCTGGGGACCAGGGATGACCAAACCGGAGTCTGCAGAGGCAGGTGCACACGTGCCACTCCAGGGAAGGGTCCTGTAGTTGAAAATACTTTTCTCAATTGCATGGTGATGCCCCATCCGCTTGACCAGAAGAAAAGCCTGATTGCTACTACAATACCCACAAGAAAATAACATTGTAAAATTGTGTTATGAAGAGGCAATCTCAGGGGCTGGGGAGACAGCTCAGCAGGTAAAGAGTTTGCCTTGCAAGCATAAGGACTGGAGTTCAGATCCCTAGCACCATGTAAATGCTGGATAGGCTAAGTCCAAGGATGTGGGCGGTAGAGAGGCAGAGATGGAGGAACGCCAAAGCAAGCTGGCTAGCTTGGTTAGCTCTGGGCTTTAGGTAAGAGACCACCTCAACACATAAAGTAGAAAGCATGGTGGAAAACACCCAACATCAACCTCAGGCCTATGCACACACAGATTCACATGTACGCGCACACACACACACACACACACACACACACACACACATACTTCTGTAGTTTTGAGTAGGTAGAACCCCTTGATAGATGAACCAATCCTGAGAACAATGACCCTCTTCTAATCTGGACCCACTCCTTCACTGTTGGTTTCAGCTCTGGCTCCATGCTTGGGTTAGTTAGTCTTAATTGTCAACCTGATACAATGCAGAGTCTCAATGAGAAACTGACTAGACCTGGTTGGCCCATGGTGAGTTACAAGGGATTGTCTTGATTGCCTTAGTTGATATGAAAGTGGGTGGCACCATCCCCAGGTCCGGGCCCTGGACTATAAAAAAGTAGTGAAAGTTAACAGTGTACCAACCAAGCATTCGCTCTCTGCTCTTGACCCTGGATGAAGTGTGACTGGACACTTCAAGCCCCTCCCACTGTGACTTGCCCACAGTGACAGACTATTCCCTGAAACTGTAAACTAAACTCTTTCTCCCTTAGGTCAATTTTTGGCAAGATATTTTACCACACAAACATGAATGAACTAGCACAATGGATTCCCACCAAAAGGACAAGGAGAGGGAAATTTCTAAGCAGCTCCTTACCCATCTCCACTCCAGTCACTGTGCCACTTTCCAGTTTCTGCTGACAGTCACTGATGTGTCCTTAAACTACCCCAGTCTAACCCTGTGCAGTCTCCGTGCTCACATCTCCACCATCATCCTCTCGGGCCTTCAAGTCCAAGCCCATCGCCACCTCCAGAAACACTGGGCCACCCCCCTCTAAGGCAGGAATGTCAGAATCTAGTGTACTACCTGTCAGCTCCTCTCTAACTTACTTGAGGGAGCTTCCCCCTCATTCCTCCAGTCTCATCCTGCCTTTCCTCTGCAGCCACGCTGAGCCTCCAGCCTTCTCCTTGATTCCTCATCCAGGTTTCTTCTCAGGCCACCAGTGGCCACACAGAATCTAAGCCTCATCAGTCACTCCATCTCCTCCTTCAGAAGCGATCCCCAAAACGCTGGTGCAAAAGACAGCCCAGGAGTCTGTCTAAGTAGTGCTGAGTTTGTTGATGAGCCATCTCAGAGAAAGGTTAGCACATGCTGTGGGAGGAAGCCCCCAGCTAGCTACCTGCTGTAAAATTTCACAGCACAAACAGGAACAGAGCCATTTGCTCAAGTAACAAGCAGCTGCCCAGAGTATGGTTCAAAAAATCCCAGGAAGCTTTCCCTTCAAGGGTGATGCAGCACAGTGGAACCCTCTGGGCTTCCCCTGAAGCAGACATAAACGGTATCGCCCCACTATATGTGATAGAGATGAGAGCTAGGTCTCAGTGGTAGTTGGCTCTCCTCCTTCTCTCCCTTTCCTTCCCTCCCCACACCCAGGAATCATTCCATACAGCCCTGAAGGCAGCCTCTACTCCCTCTGCTCCCACCATCGATAGTGTTTCAGTGAGGGTCAGTGTGGACAGTGACCTGCTAGGTTTTTCAGAAAGTTAATGAACTGGAGAGGAAGGGAGACCTGCTTCTCAAGGCCAGAGGTTGGGGACACCAGAGCCACAGGCTATGCCCAGCAGCCAGAGGCCACAGTGGCTCAGGGTGTGGAACTTAGAAGATGGGAAAGGAATTATTTGGAAGTCCTTCTGTATGAGGGAGGGGCAGGTCTAATCACCATGTTTCACATCCACGCTTTTCCTAAGAATTCCAGCAAGACCCACTCAAACACTTTATTAGACTTCAAACATTGGCTGTGTGAACTTGTGACCCACCACAAGGATTGCTGAACCAAAAGATTATGGAAGCCTTTTAACAACTTAATAGACACCCATTTTAAATGAGATAATGAAAAGAAAAATCACCAAGTGTTTGCAATCAGCGATACCATCATTTTGGAGTATATGAAATGAGTATTTACAGGAGGAAAATCCTCTCCGAAAATACACTATTGAATAAATGTGAGCACTCCTTGGGGATTTACAAATCAATAGTGTGTATGCCCTCTCTTCCCTTCTCCCTACTAAAGAAATTTAATAATTACATCGCCACTAAAAGCAAACTCTTCGGTGGACCGTCTGGCTGCTGAAATTCAATCAAGACACACTCTGGAGTCACCTGCTCCCCTTTGAAAGGTCTATTACATTCCTCCCTCTATAATGAGCAGAAGTGTAAATGCAAGAAAGAAAAAAAATTGTCGAGGAGGCGGTTATGAGAAGTTCCTCATCTGGGTCCTCAGGTAAGCAAATTAAAGGGACCATCTTTCTTGCAGGGGTCAAGATTAATGCAATAAGCCCCAATCAAACAGGACACAAAGATATCAGAGATGCTGATGAGAGGCAAACAAAGGACGCCAACCCACCCCTACCAACATACAAGAGAGTGATAGGATGCTGAAGGCAGGCTCCACAGCATCTGTCAGATGCAGGATCTGAGTCTCCTGAGCAGCACTTTACAGCCATGCAGGCTCACTCTGCACATGGTAGTGTTCTTCCTGGACCCTTACAGACGGCTGGTGTTTCGCAGAGCTCTACAGTGTATACAGTTACAAAAGACTCTTAGTGCTTTCTAATAGTGCTATTTTAAAATTTTGCTTTTGTTGTTTTTAACTATGAGTATAGGTCCATGCACGTCCATGCAGGTGCCAGCAAATGTCAGACTGAGGGACTCTCCCAGAGCTCTGTGAGCCACTTGGCATGGGTACTAGGAAGAGAACTCAGGTTCTCTGCAAGAGCAGTAAGTGTTCTGAACTCCTGGGCCATCTCTCCAGCCCCAAGTGCTACTTTTAATTCCCATTAATTAATCATCTCAATCACTTCAAAGTTCCTAACTTCACTAAGTATATAGAGAGTATTCCTAAAAATCTTATCAGGAAAATTATGGCATATTTAGCACCACCTCATGGCACAAGTGGGAGATGAGAATGAGCCCCAATATTTGAATCCAAGAAAAAGAGACAACAGAGTTTTATATCAGTATAGGTGCTTATAGAAGAAGCCATACTGGGGATTTCAGCAAGAAGCATTGATTTTCTTATCACTGAAATTTTCAAACAGATTTTCATGTAACTCAACCAAAACTACTTAGATAGAAAATAAAACTTAATTACCTGAGTTTAAGAACTCACAAATTATGGCCCTGCAAGATGGCTTGGTGGATAAAAACAGATGGCTCAGTAGGTAAAGGCGCCTGTTGCCCATCCCAAGGCCACGCGGTAGAAAGGAACGACCAACTCCTGCAAGCTGTCCTCTGACTTACACATACATGCAATAAGTAAATAAATAGAGGAACATGAAATTTTTACAGAATTCACAAATCACACATTTTCCTTATAACAAAACACATTCTTTGACTTGATAACCCAAGTAACAAATAACTGATAAGCCATATGCAATTTACGTAATTAACAAAATTCTTGAATTGTGAAGTAACATATGCCAAGAGAGTATATAAACATCACACACACACACACACACACACACACACACACACACACACTTCCATGCCAGAATTCTTCCCCAAATTTGAACTTTTTTTTTTTAATTTGAACTTTTCTATGTTTGAAATACACACATCATAAAGGACTGTGAGAATTTGGGACATAGTTCAGCCACAGAGCACTTTGCCAAGTGTGTACAGCACAAGGCGGGGGGAGTCCCTAAATGTAAAATAAAATACACAGTGAACAGTTGAAATTTAAGTAAAGGAGATTTTCTAGGCCTCTCAAGAAGCCACCTAGAAGTTTTAGGGATACTCAGAGGCACTGACAGTCTCACAAGCAGCCTCCTGTTGAAACAGGAGACAGCTATGGCAACGGATCTCAAGCTGGTGAGAAGGCAAAGAGCCCAGAGGGGGCTGATATTCTGAGGGCCAGCTAGCTTTTCTTGCTAGTGCACAGGTAAAAGGCAGATGGGAAGGACCAGCTTGCACTAGCCAAGGGCACAAAAGGAGACAGGAAAGCAGTGAGCAGCAAATGCCAGAAGCAGGCTGTGGTGAGGCAGGAGCAGGGGAGACCTTAGGTTTCTGGCTAGAGTAACATCTGGGCATCTCAACAGGCTTTTAAAGTCAGGGCTGGAAGGAACATTTTCAAACAGGCCTATAATCCTGCTGGCCCATCCACAACATTCTCCTCCATTGTGTCACTTTGCAACAAACCAGACCAGAAAGAATTTACCTCAGTCATGTGTAATCAGTGACCAAAACCAAGGTAGTTCTCAGATTTATATTATATACCACAGCAAAAAACCAAAAATTTTATCACAGAAAAGCACAAAATTGGGGCTGGAGAGATGGCTCAGTAGTTAAGAGCACTGGCTGATCTTCCAAAGGATCCAGGTTCAATTCCCAGCACCCATACAGCAGCTCACAACTGTCTGTAACTCCAGTTCCAGGATATCTGATGCTCTCACACAGACACACATGCAGGCAAAACACCAATGCACATTAAATAAATAATAGAAAGAAAGGAAGAAAGAAAGGAAGAAAGAAAGAAAGAAAGAAAGAAAGAAAGAAAGGGAAGGAGGGAGGGAAAAAGAAAGGAAGGAAGAGAAAGAAAGAAAACAAAATCTTTAACACAGCACCATGTGGTTGTAAGAATTCAGATATAGTCACCTGACATGAGAGGCTCTCAAAGTAGAAAGGGCTCAAGAAGTTGTGGCCCAGCAACCACAGGAGGCAGACAAGCAGTAGAGCTTGGGAAAGACATGAAGAGAGAGGTAGGACCATCCGGAGATGAGGAACACAGCTGCCAGGTCTCAGAGTGCAGAGAACCCACAGGAAACAAGAGGATGTGATGATGGAAAACAAGCAAGAAACACAAATGACATGTACAGAGGGCTAAGGGGGACTAACAATGAAACAGGAGAGACTGACCACATGAGTCAGCCTGTGTGCTGTTGGTGTGCCCATGTTGATTGATAAGAGATGGAAAGGAGCACAGAGATGTATAGAGACAGGGGGACACACAGAGAGAGATGGAGAGACAGAGAAAGACAGACAGACACAGAGACAGAGACAGAGAAGCAGAAAGACAGCGAGAGAGACACACAGAAAGAGAGATAGAAAGAAAAAGGTAAAGAGAGAGACAAAGGAGTCAGAGACAGAGATATAGACACAGAAGCACAGAGACAAAGAGATATAGAGAGACAGAGAGACAGAGAAAGATGGAGACAGAATGACAGATGAAGACTGAGACCCACAGAGGAGACACATAGAAACAGAGCCGCAGACAGAGACAGAGAACGTCAGGAAAACTTGCATAAATGAAAGGTCTTAATTTACAGACACAAACTATAAGCACCAGGGAAATTTGACAGAATAGGATTAGAAATGGATAAGGAAACTAGCACACAATAATGAATAACTAAAATCCTACCAGTGGAAAACTTAAAAGACTCTTTCTCAATTCACAGCCAGATGAGAAATCTAAACTGAAATTGTGTTACAAATAGGAAAGAGTAACTAAAGTGTTCTGTGGTAGAACTAATGGGTGGTTCATATTTATAGCATAGATCTGAGAAGAAGCAAATAACCATACACATATACGTTAACAAACAGAAAGTACATGTGACTAGCTCATCAAAAGATGACATAAGAGGGATAAAATAAGGCAAAGAGTAACAGAAGTGACTCTACTAAACATGAAATATGAAATTAATAGTTTAGGAACTGAAAAGGATCACCATAATAAAATCAAAAGGCTATGAATAAATGAATGCACAAATATAGACAGCAAATATTATCTAATGCATTTTTAAATACACAGCCATGCATAAGCACCATAAGGGATTCGAAGGGACATTTGGAAAATCATGAGATCATATTCCTGAGCTTCCCGAAGCACTGAGAGTCTAAGAAGAGGGGACAAGATCCAGGAAAATAAAAATTATTAAAACTCCCATAAGAAATGGAATTCAGTCCTGATCAATTGCTGTCAAGAAAAATAGAGGACGTTGTTAAAGAATGCCTGCAAAGCAACGACCCCCTCAAAAGCAGTATGTTAGCATGACTTGATAGAATTCTACCAAATCTACCCAAAACCAGTAGTACCAATGTTCTTTCAAATTACTGTAGATTGCCAGAAAGAGTTCTCAATTGTTTGTCAGAGCATGAAAAGGGAAGTTCTGCTTATGAGTAGGAGTGCAAACCCCTTAACAAAATAATTAAAAGAACACTGTCATCAGGTCTGGTGGCACAGACCTGCAATCCCAGTTACTCGTGGGACTGAGGCAGGAGGATCACTACAGAGAGTTCAGTGCAATCTGAGGAATTTAATAAGACTTTGTTTTAAATATTTAAATTATGTGTTTATTACTAAATATAATACTATATTGCTATAATATAATATAGTGTATATTATATTAGTATGTATACTATATTACTATCTATGCTATATTATATATTACATATGTTATATTATAGTAATCTCAGAATAAAAGTGTAGTTAAATATTATTGAATCTATTAACATAGAGTATTATACAGATATGTTAAAATTAGAAACCAAGTGAACATTTCCATATATGATGCAGCCATTTGACATATTAACAATTTTAACAAATATCCTGCTGGGTGTTGGTGGTGCATGCCTTTAATCCCAGCACTCAGGAGTCAGAGGCAGGTGGGTGGATCTCTGTGAGTTCGGGACCAGCCTGGTCTACAAGAGCTAGTTCCAGGACAGCCTCCAAAGCCACAGAGAAACCCTGTCTCGAAAAACCAAAATAAATAAATAAATAAATAAATAAATAAATAAATATCATTAAACATAGGAATAGGTGGATAATTTAGAAGCATAACATCTATTTTCAAAATGCTTAGTTTATACATTTGTATGGATAATTATCTAAGGTAATTAACATTATATCTGGAACAGAGAAGGTAGAAGTTTCTAATCAGTGAAGAAAAAGTTAGAGGTTGGGAGACTGCTTGACAAATAAGGGTGCTTGCCACCAAGCTGGAAGCCGAGTTTTATCCCTGGAACACATGTGTTGGAAAGAGAGAACTGACTCCTGAAAGTTGTCCGTTGACCTGTACATTTATGTGATAGCATGCATTACACGCTAGCTAGCTAGCTATCCATCCATCCATCAATCCATCCATCCATCTCTCCCATTTAGGGCCGAGCACTCTGTAGTCTGTCTTCTCTGAGGGCTGACCAGTTGGGGGGCGGTCTCTGTTAACTGCCACCTACTGCAAGGAGAGCATCTCTTTGAGAGGTGGTCTGATCAGTGGGTATAGCAATAAGTCAATAGGAGTCATTTTAATATTATGCCCATTTAGCAGAATAATAGAATTAGGTTCCCATCCCTTGAGGCCTACGACCTGTCTATCCATGGATTCTTGGCCTCTTTAGCAGTGCCAGGTGTTGGTTCCATTTCATGGAGTAGGCTTCAGAGCCAAGCAGAAAGAAGTCAGTTATTCCCACAATATTCAAGGCACTACTGCACCAGTAGGCATATCTTGTCAGGGCAAGCTTTGATGTAGCTTGCAGAGTTTACAGGTGGCGAGATTGAGGATGAATTCTCTCCTCTTAGCAACATGCATAATTACCTTCCAGCACCACCCTGCTTCTCTCCCACTTCCCTTCTTTTCCATTCTTCAGTTTTAGAGTGGATAGGGTCTTACTAGGTAGTACTGGCCATGAGCTCACTATGTTGGGCTCACTATATGTGCCAGCTAGATGTATGGCAACTTGACACAAAATATAATCATCGGAGAGGAAGAAACCTCAACTGAGAAAATGCCTCTATAAGATCAGGCTGTGGAAACAGCCTGCAGAGCATTTTCTTAATCACTGATTGATGGGAGAGGGCCCAGCTCATCGTGGGTAAGGCTACTCTTGGGCTGTTGGTCCTGGGATCTATAAGAAAGCAGGCTGAGCAAGCCAGTAAGCAGCACCTCTCCATGGTCTCAGCATCAGCCCCGCCTCCAGGTTCCTGTCCCGCTTGAGTTCCTGTCCTGACTTCCTTCAGTGATGGACTATAATGTGGAAGTGTAAGCCTAATAAACCCTTTCCTCCCCAACTTGCCCTTTGGTCATGTTTCATTGCAGCAACAGTAACTCTAAGACACTATGTAGCCCAGGTTGGCTAGGAAGTCATCATCCTTCTGCCTCTACCTCTCAAGTGCTAGGATTACAGCAATGTGGCTCCATGCTAGTCTTTTAACTTCTCTTTCTCTCTCTCTCTCTTTATCTGTCCTGTCTCTTTCTCTGTCTGTCTCATCCAATTACAAACCAGTCATGTTCCCTTCTGATCCCATTAACTACTAGGTGATAAATGGGATCAAAGAAGAAAAGACCCAAGATATGATGATTCTTTCACAAACACAAACTTAAGCTTCCTCTCTGTGCCAGGTGATGGCGCTCACTATGGAGTTACACAATGGAACTACACAAAAAGGGGGTCAGAGCTCATTCTTTCACAAGACTCACAGCCCAGAGCCTCCCCCAGGGTGCCACTAATTGACTTTTGAAGTCACTAAATCAAACAGGTTAATTTGCATCTTATTTACATTTTAGAAAGTGCACCTCCACTCAGACATTTTCTCTACAGTCTATCTACATAGTGCTAATACATTCCCCACTTCCTCAACTAAAGGACAAGTCAGCCTAAAGCAGGCCATCCCTCTCCTCAGAATCTTACCCCAGTAGCCTCCCCACCCCATTCCCAGGTGAGCTGGTGCAGGGCCCAGCCCAGGAAACAGTCACTAGAGTTTCTCTGCCATGAAGACACCCTAGGTCACTGAGAGCACCCCTGAATTACCTCATCACAGCAGGCACTTCTGAATGAGCAGCTTCCTGAGTTTCCAGCATTCCCAGGATGCAGCACAAGCTCAATCTCCCCTGGGATATGTACAGTGTTCATCATCCCCAAATCCACTTTGCATCATCTGTGGTCTGGTAGGTAGTCTAGGATCTGTCACCAAAAACCTGCAGACCTAGTATGTGCTGTCAGTTGGCAGGTATCTGGGGACCTAGCATGCCCCACAGTCCTAATAGGGTCAGGACATTTGCATTCATTTAAAGGACTATAGAGGATATGGTAGAAATTTCCCAAAACACCCAATCCTACAGGAATGCATACAGTTCACTTTTCTGGTGGTGTGCCCCCCCACCCCCACCCCCCCCCCACCCCACCCCCACCCACCCCTCACCCCACCCCCGGCTTTACTGTCAACTTTCTCTTTGGAATCTATTTGTGTCCTTTCAAGGGTGGACTCTTAAACTCAACCTGAAACCCTGATGTGTGCATATGAGAAGCCACATATGTAAATGGCAGAGGTGAGCCCCCACCCCGAGAAAACCATCCCCACTCTAAGAAAAGCTTCTGTGATTTGTAGGCTGTGAGTCTACTTTCAAGAAAAGGAGGCTTCTGCCTGAGTCATCACCCTAGGCCACCACCCTCTGCCCCTGGCTGGAAGTTCTTTGGCCCTTCCCTCTGCCCTGTGCTAAGCACACTCCAACACTCTTCAGTACTGGCAGTAGGAGAACCTCACAGAAGGGTTAGAAGCTAACTGTAGGCAGACCTGTAGCCAGCCCCTAAGCAGGTGTGGCTACAGGTTCACCTACAGTTAGCTTCATATTCTTTTATTCTAGTGGAATTTTTAATAAAAAGTTTAAGGGAAAAGAAAGTATTGGTTGATGTCCCTGTCAGTGTGATTAAGATATGCACCAAAGCAACTGGAAGAAGAGAGGGCTTATTAGGGCTCACACTTTCAGGGTACAATCCCTCATGGCAGGGAAGTCATGGCAACAGGAGCTTGAGGCATTTGCAGTCAGGAAGCAGAGAGTGGTGAACACTGGAGCTCAGCTCACTTCTCCTTTTTATTTATTCCAGGACTCCAGCCCATGGGATGTGTCTTAGGGAGAGTTTGTATTGCTATGAAGAGACACCTTGATCATGGCAACCCCGTGAAGGAAAACATTTCATTGGGTAGCTTATAGTTTCAGAAGGTGAAGAGAAAGAAAGAAAGGAAAAAAGGAAGAGGAGGAGAAGGAGGAGAAGAGGGGGAAGGGGAGGAGAAAGAGGAAGAAGAAGAAAGAAAGGAGGAAGGAAGAGAAGAAGGGGAAAGAGTTGTGGCATTATGCTGTTAGGGTGACACCAACCAAGTGACACTAACAGTAGCTTTTAGTTTCACCAAACTAATAGTTTCATCCATTATCATCATGGTGGTACATGGTGGCATGTGGGCAGACATGGTGCTGGAGAAGAAGCTGAGAGTTAATACATCTTGATCCACAGGCAACAGGAACTGAACTATCTCACTGGGTGTAGCTTGAGCATAGGAGACCTCAAATTCCACCCCCACAGTGGCACACCACTCCAACAAAGGTTATACCTCCCAATAGTGCCACTCCCTTTGGTGGCCATTTTTTTTTCAAACCACCACAGAATGGTACCACCTGCCTTCCAATCTCAGTTAAGCTAATCTAGATGGCAAGAGGTTTGTTTTCCACCAAATCTAAGTCCCGTCAAGTAGAAAAGATGAACTACTGCACAGCTAAACTTAGTCACTGAGAAGACGGCTTTTAGGAAACCCATTGTTGTGATGCTTCGATTATCCCTTCCACCATTCCCCCTGTTCCCTGATTCAAGTTGACAAATATATTCTGAAACTCTGTTTGTCATCAAACAAAGTGCCAGGAGTCAAGAAGAAAAATAAGAGGACCACAGAGCTCAACCCTATGCTTAGAAGGTTGTCAACCTCTCAATCTACACAGGTTAGCATACACAAAATGACTATGAGTGACTGAGACAGACATCACCAAATGAGCAAGTACAACAAATATTAGAAACTCCAGCATCTTCAGTGTGTCTGAGTCAGCATTTCTCTCACACACAAGCTCTTCTCCTTCCCTCCGCATATGCTAGCACTGAGAGGCCAATACTATGAATACCAAATATGGTAGAAAAATGGCAGAAACAACAATGACCAACAAAGATTTTTGACTCGCTGAGCCCTGGGCCTCTAGTTACAATGGCATCATTAATTACTTGATTCCCAGCCCTGAAGCCCTTCACCCAGGGCCTTTCTTTCAGTCAGCCTCTCTGCTGACCTCAAGATCCAGCCACCCACTCTTGTCTCTGCCTCCCACAAAGAGCTCCACACAAGGGCACTCATCGTGAGGTGGAGAGCAAACAGTCAGTAAAAATATTTTGTTCAAATCTAATTCCCTGATATTGCGTGCGTTATGATATGCTGCAATTTTTCCCAATTCCAGTGGCATGTAAATTAATCTGCTGCATGGAAACCACTCCTTCAAACAAAGGAGACTGATTTATAGCCAGACTCTTCTTCGATATAAATTATCCTGTAGTGTGATACTTCAGGCTCTTGAGCTGTGCCAGCACTCACTTCTCACAAATGACGTAAGGTGACCTCCTGTCATACAAGGTAGCATAGCCATCACCCACAGTTCTTCCTGGCCATTCCAGTGAGGACTTCCTACCCACTTCCTTGCAAGCATGTCAAATGTGTCCTGGCTTGTTTTTATCTTGTAAATTAAGAAGTGTCAAAATTTAAGTCTTTGGCTTTGCCCTCTATCATACTTTGTCACCTCTGGGTATATAGATGTGTCACCTGTACCTGTCCCCTGTGCCAGTAACTTATACCAGGCATGCATGGAATCCAAAGGGCCTGGGGCACAGAACCATAACAGGCTCTGTCACTGTGTAGAGGAGTCTGGCTAATAGCCAAGGTTCTTCCTGTGAAATGCTCCATAGGGAATTATAGGAGAGGAACTCAAGGTCACTCTTTCCCATGTCATCTGCATGGACCTTCAGAAAACAGACAAAGGTTATCTAAAAGTAGCAGCCTGTGTTCACTAGGGCCAACATGCAGGTCAAGCCCTAAAGGCCACATCATTTCCTAAAAGAAAGGGCCTTCAAGAGAAAGGACAATGCCATGTACTTTAAGTTCAAGTTAGTGATAGCAAGTCCTTGAACATAGGCTTGAAGGTTTATCATCTTTCCAAAAGACCAAGTGTTTATGATGCAACCTGCCCTCCACCCTGCACACTGCAAAGGTGCATTTTTACTTCCTAGCATGTACCTTCAGCACATGTTACCTGCCATTAATGGTGAATGTTATCTTGGGCATGATTTTAGCAAAAACTGTGCATGAGTTAAATTTAAAAAAGGCTAAACCCTAGGAAATAAGAATTAAGAACCAGGCCACACATAGAACAAGATCAGGAGATCAGACACCCAGCTCAGTGACTTGGGCAGGCCATATCCAGAGGCTAGAAACCTGCACAGGAAAGAGAATGAGCCTTGAAGGCAACTTGATTGGTCCAAGCTCTGGGGTTGGCCTTAGTGTGGAGCATTATCCAAACAGTTGGTGACTGTGATTGACCAAAGCTGAGCTGTTATGACCGGATGGTATCTGTGACTGATCTCATTTGAAGAATGTAGCCTTTCTTCAAATATGCACTGAAGGCCAGCCTCCTGGTAGTTGAATTTTGATGATGTTCATTGCACAGAAGCTTAAGGTCAAGCCAAATGGGTGGTGTAGCTCATCTCTGAGGACTTGCCTAGCTTGTAATGCTCAAGCTCTGGGAGGAAGAATAGAAGGGAGGGAAAGAAAGGAGGGGGAGGGGAGGGGAAAGAGATGGAGGAAAAGGAGGGAAGAGAAAGGATGAAGGGTCTCCACTTATCCCTGTAGAGTTGTGCTCGCTGAGGCAAGCCACCCTGAGTCTTTAAGAAGAGTTCATTATACAGGGCTGGAGAGATGGCTCACTGGTTAAGAACACTAATTGCTCTTCTAGAGGACCTGGGTTCAGCTCCCAGCACCCACATGGCAGCCCAGAACTGTCTGTAACTCCAGTTCCAGGGGATCTGAAACCCATGGCAAAATACCAATGCACATAAAATTAAAAAAAAAGAAGTAAATTTTAAAAAGAAGTACTTTACTTTTCCAGCTATAGGGCAGAGAGGCATGGTTTACTTCTCTTCTAGCCCTGCAGATATGTTCTTCTGAGAGATATGTAGCCTAAGATGCCGGTGTCTGTTAGGGAATGCTTTTCTCTACAAGCAAGGCCACTTCCCTCTTTTGAGTTAGACATGGGTTGGAGTGGGGGTGTTAGGTGCCAAAGGCTGGAACTCTCAGAGCTTTGGCAAGACTTCTTGTTAAGTTATTTTTATTAAATCTTTTAGCTTACAAAGAAACACTGTGTTCCTTGTAAACAAATGATACAGATGCAAACTAAATAAACATTAGCCATCTTTCCTTCCCTGCTCTCTAGGTCTACAGGAGGTAGCTGACACTAAATCTGGCCATTCAGCATCCTCCCCATCCTTCAGTGCACTGGGGCCCTTCAGGAATGTGGCTGGGAATAAAAAATTGTTTTCCACAAATTGTTTAATTATAACATCCTCATGAACAGAGCATCCCACAGACCCTCCTCTTGAGGGAATGAGCTTTCAGTTGACACTCTCAGGGAAATCTGGAAGTAGGGTGGAGAATGGCTTGTGATAGAATTGAATTATTTTTGCCAATTCTACAAGAAATCCACACAGATCTGATTGAGCCACCAGATCACATGACCTACTCATTCTTAATAATGTTCGGAAGAAATTACAAATTGCCTTCATGCCATAAATAGATCTTCGACAGGAAGCCCTTAGAACGGGCATTGGAAACTCCTCCTGTGTAGATGAAAGTTTCTGTTCTGCCTGGTCCTGCCTCCCTTCAGACCCCAATAAATACAGAGACTTTTATTAATTAGAAACTGTTTGGCCCATGGCTTAGGCTTCCTACTAGCTAGCTCTCTATTAACCCATAACTACTAATCTACATATTTCTACATGGCCTTATCTTACCAGAGAAGGCTCCAGCATGTTACTCCTTCAGCGACTACATGGTGTCTCTCCCTGGCAGCTTCTCTCTCTCTTCTCTCCCCAGAATTCTCCTTGTCTCCTAGCCCCGCCTACACTTCCTGCCTGACTACTGGACAATCAGTGTTTTATTCATCAACCAATAAGAGAAACATATTCAGAAGGACATCCCCATCACTCCTGTCAAGAGCCACTCTCCTGGGCATCCTCAGGGTATCCATGCAACAGGGATGGAAGATGAAACAACTCAAAAGCATCCCTGCCATTCATGAAAGGGCTGGAGTAGGGTACCACTCCCATCTTCTTAATCCTGTCTGGAGAAGCCTCTGGTTACCAGTGGGCCCAGTCAATAAATACTCTTGAATTTTCTGATGAATAAGGACAGTATTTGCTAAGAAAATGAGAAAACAGGTAACACTGTAAGACCATCACGTACATCTGGCCATTGGATACATACTCTGCATTCTACCTCAGTTGTGCCAGGCATGCCTTGTGCAGTATTTAATGCAATCCATGTAAAAGCACTACACAGTCCTTGGAATTATCCCCTTTGCTGGGGTTGCAGGTTACATGAGCAAGAATACAACTTGGCTCTGTGGACTTTGATTGACAGGCAGGTGCCCTTCACTACCCAAGCACTGTCTCTATACTTCTCTCCTGCATGTTTAAGACTGGTCCTACATATTTGAGAGTGAACACAGGGGTGGCAGGATGCATGCAGCACACACCTGAAGGCCAACCCAGATTGACTATGTGATCTTTGGCCTAAATCACTTCAATATTTGGGCTCCACCAGTTCCCACATGACACCATGACACAGCTTGTGCAGTCCCACCTCCCCCTCGGTGCCCCCACCTCCCCCTCCATGCCCCCCACCTCCCCTCCATGCCCCCACCTCCCCCTCCATGCCCCTCCATGCCCCTCACCTCCAGTGTTTTCTAAAAGAGAAATCCATCTGCTACAGAAGCCATCTTGGACTCGCACATTGTTTGAGGGCACAGTCCATCACAGTGGAGAAGACAGGGAAGCAGGAGGCTGAGACTATTTATTCACTGCCTATCAGCAGCACAGGAGGTCAGGAAGTGAGCTCAGCTGTAGAGCTCAAGGCCCGCCTCTCCAAGAGCCACTTCCTCTAGTTAGCTTCCACTTCCCACAGGTTCCATAACCTGCCCAAATAGCAGCCAGCTGGGAACCAAGCTAAACACAAAAGCCCGTGAGGGACATTTTACACCCAAAACATAACACCCCCAATGGAAACTAAGCCACGGTTTGTGTTATCCGTGTAGGGGCGACTTTCCCCATTCACACATTCCATCTTTCTTTATTGCCCATTTTCATTTTCTGTCATCTGGATCCGTTGAACTTCTCATGGTTAGAATGAAACATTTTAAGCACTAAGTTCTTCCAAAGTCAAACTGTTCTGTGAACTTTTTAATGACTTCTATATTTATCACACCTGGTTTTCCTAATTGCTTAACAATTCTAAAATTAATAAGTATCATGAAGGGCTGTTTTATCTTCCTAAGGGAGAAGATGAAAACTATAGAAGAAAACTTGTCACCGTGGATATGAACAAAGGGAAATAGGCCACATGGAAGAATTCACGGTTATATTACAGCTCATTCTTACAAAAACACCTGTTCTGCTTTTCTAATTGCAGAAGAGATTGGCAACAGGGTTTCTTGATTTAAGGATGAATGCAAAGTACATATCTAGCACAGCAAAAGAGATTCTTTGCCATCATTCTTCCCCTGGGAACCATGGGCTTGTGTATACATGCAGTCAGATCTGTGAATAAGATGACATCAATTGATCTTGGCTGGATGTGTGTATGTGTCTTTTTAGAGATAAATAAATATAAATAAGCATGTCCATTGCCTTTGAAATCAAGAATGGGGCATATAAAATTATCTCAGTAATAGGCTCAAGCAGTGGGCAGGCACAGTTGGATGGATATGTGGTGTGGTCTGCTAAATAAGAAAAGGAAAGAAAACAGGAAACACAGGGGAGAGACTAAAGGTGGAGATGAGAAAGGGCTGAGGTATAGGAAATAAACAAAAAGAGATGCATCAGAGATGGTGAGATAAAACATGGGGAAAAAATCGAAGAAAGGGAGATAAAGTAGGATAAACTCCCAACAGAGGTCAAGAGAGGCCTCTGAAAAGATGAACATTGAGTTGAGATGCCAATCTCCAGAAAGCACACTCTAGGCTAAGAGTATAACAAGTCCAGTGTCCCTGCACTAAGGCGGGAGTAAGTATAGTCTCCTCAGGAACAGAAAAACCTCAGGGGTTAAAGTCAGGGGATCTCTACGCTGGAGGGCACAGTCTTAGAGAGGGAAGCCAGACACATATCACACAGCCATTTCAGGGCACAGGGAGACGTTGAGGTTTTTAGCATTGCAATGCAAACCCATTGACAGCTTTAAGTAAAAGGATATTACACTTCGACATGCATTTTTTAAAAGGTCACTCTGGATATTTCTGAAGAAAGTTTGGAGGGCAAGACTGGGTATAGGAAGACTGCCTGAGCTCAAGAGACACTGAGAGCAAAGCAAGAAAGAGCTGCAGTGGCGTGGCCCAGGGTAGTGACATCGGAAACTCTGAGCTGGGTAGACACGTTGAAACTGAAGCTAATATAAGAGCTGGGTTTATAGCTGGTGTGAAGGATAAGGACAGTCACAAACTCTGGGACTCTAGATGAAGATTCCTAATAGATGGTGGGGGCAGTGAGTGCATGAGTATAGTGGAGAAAGCATTTCAGAGGAACAGGGTAATGTCCTGTTAACTCTGAAGTGAAAGACAGATTTGCAAATGTGAGGCTTCTTGGCAATCAGGAGAGATCTCCTTTAACCCATGATACAGAGACATGGTGCAGGCCATAACATACAATAACACATGACCTGTATTTCCCAGGGCGAACTGAAGCTCAGACAGGAGGGGCTCTGCAAAAGCTTCCAAGTCAGTCACACACTGAGAACACAGCTCTGCTCTTAAGTCTGGGCTCTTTCAACAACTCTGTATGAAAAATGAGGAACAGAGCATACACAATGTGGTCCTAAGAATAACGTGAAGCAAATGTCTCTGATTCTGTGTAATTGCCATCCTTGTGACACAGCCTGCCCAGCATCCATCGTCCCTCATGTGAGCTCAGAACCAAATGAGTATCTGTGGAAATATGTCCGACTCCAAATAGACAAAAACTAACCTGTGTCTTGCCTAAGTTGTCCAAGTTATCACTCACATGCCTTACATTTAAATATTTTAATCATTTTACACCTGTAAGTTAGAGAAAATTTAATTTAAAAAATACCTGATTCATGTCCATAGAAATGCAAATTATAATGTTTGGGGTGATATTCTCTGGCTTTTGAGCAGTTGTAAATTCCCTGTAATGGTTCTGACTCTCTGTGTGTGTGTGTGTGTGTGTGTGTGTGTGTGTGTGTGTGTGTGTGTGTTGGATTCTTTTTTGAATTTGTCTCAGCCTCTCATTGGTTCTTTGAGTTAAAGCTTAGCTTTTTATTTATATGCATCCTTTCCTATTTATATGAATCATGACTTTAATCTTTTCAAAAACTGTCCTTTAACCTAAATATGTCAGCATTTAATTATTAAATTTCAAATATAATTTTAAAATATTCCTTCAAGTTTTGAATCATTAGGAAAAAGAATGACTTCAACAACAGAAACCAACTTTGGAATTTTAGAGATGTAAGTCAACTTGCCAGCAAATGAAGGCTGAACAGTTTTGGCCTTGAATAGTCTGCAGGCAGAGCAAGACCAATGTGGCATGCAAATCTCAATCTATGGACTTTGAATTTCCCAGAACTGAATGTGTAAAACTGTTTGCCACCTACTCCCCTATTTGCAGTCACAGCCACACACCTTGTCAGGGGAGAGACACCCTATCATGTCAAACATCTCTTCTTTGTTCAGGGACGAGTCCCTGGAGAGCCCTCCCAGATCCAATGAACATTTTGCATTGAATATAAGCAAACAGCCTCTCTCTTGGTATGAAAAAAGTGGTCAATGAAAAAGAGCTTCACAAACCATAAAAGAGGTTGAGGAAAGACAGATGCAGACATGGGGAATGAAGGTCCATCAGAGGGACAAGAAGCCTAGCTAAAAGTCACTATACACTCACTGAGGGTCTTGTGTTGACTTGGGCTCAATCCAAAGCCTGGAGCTCACTGTGGCAGAGCTCAAACATTCCTGGGTTGGAATGCTATAGCACAGTTTATCCTGGTACTTCTTCTGAATGCCTCCCAGTGCTGTGCCCTGTCCCAGGTAAAACTCGGGAAGCCTATCTGTGGGACCTGAGAGAACCATATCTTGGAGTAGTCAGTCACCTGTCATCAGTTGTCATCTGTCTCTGCAGAGGTGAAGAACCCAGAATCCCAGCCACAGGTGCACAGGCCACCACGGAGCTGTGCAGGGCCATTTGTCTCCAAGAGTGACACCCAGCAGGAGTGAAGTACAACTACAACAGAGGGGCACTGAGCTACTTCCCTGTAATGGCTGAATCTGAAAATTGAGTGAAGCTTTGGGCTGAGTGACCAACTCCCCTCCACAAGTGTGCGTTCGCATCATAGAAGACCTTCAAGAGGGTTGCTCTGTAAGGGCATATGCGAGTGGAATACATTTATTAGAAATATAAAAGCGATATTACCACATTTTTATCTCAAGTGGCTGAACCGGTTACACTGGTTTTCCTCTAATCAAATTTTGTATTACATTCTCACTGTACCTCAGGCAAGAAAAGTCAGAAAACCAGAAATAGAAGCCACATTAAATATTCCAATCACCTTCCAGCTGCTTTAGCTGTAGCTTTGCCCTTCCTGAAGGACAGAGGAGACAAAGGGGGGCAGTAATTACCGTGGAGCACTGGGAAGCAGGGAAGATTTGTTCCATGAGCAGGATCCTATTTGGTCAGAATTCCTAATCTCTGAAACTCCCAAGAGCCTGAGACTCAGGCCACACCCAGGCAGTAAGACAGGACTGGTTGACATTCTAACAGTGGCCCTAAGACCTGAAGCAAAATATCAGTTCTGGATAGCAATGATGAATAATAGCAGTGCCTCCAGAGCTTCTGGGGCCAAACGGTAAGACCATGAAGAAGCCTCTGCCAATTTCTATAAAGGTAGAAAGGAAACCGCATTAAGCCAGCCCTTCAGATAGGTGAGAGGTGAACTCAGGCGGAACCCCCAAAATAGACGTGGGTGGCTCCTGTGACAGCTTTCACTTCCACTAGACCTGGAGTTGCACTTCCAGGTGGGCCTGGTGGTTATTGGAAGGGGCCCACCATGGTGGGCTGTGACTCAAGCTTCTCCATCCATTCTGGTGCCACCTGCAACCACAGTCCGATTAGCGGAGGAAGTTCCAGAGCTGACTGCAGGCAGAGCGAAACCGACTGGAAGCAACGGGTTCTTACCCACGAAGGTCACCTGTCTCACGCAGATTCTGGGGGCCAAGTTGCTTTCGTTCTTTTATTTTCTCAGGAGCCTTCCCCCGGGGCTGGCTGGGTTCCATCTCTATACAACAGAAAAGAGTTGAGGACTCACCAGTTCAATCAAAAGGCTCATATCTTCTTTACTTTCAAAGAATTTAAGGGCTGGTGAAATGGCTCCATGGGAAAAAGGTGATTGCTGCCAAGCCTGACAAACCTGAGTTCCATCCCCCACGAATCACATGGTGGAAGAAAAGTACAAATTTCTGCAAATTTGTCTTCTCACCTCTGTACACCTTGGCACACATGTACCAGCACACACACACACACACACACACACACACACACACACACACACACACACAATAAATGTAATTTAGAAAAAAAAAAAGAATTTAGGATTAACACATGCTTATAATCCCAGAAGTTGAATGGGAAGCTGAAACAGGAGGATCTTGAGTTCAAAGCCAGCCTACACTTTCTGGGAGACCCTAAACAAAAGGACCTTGGTCTTTTGAGGTCTGTAGAAGGAAAAGTAGGAAAGTCACACAGCAATGACAATGCCTCATATGCTATTATTTAAATTTTTCTCTTAGGTCCTTTTCTAAAGACTTTCAGACCTTTATCTGTCCTAAATCTATCCAAATGAATACTCTGTGAAGGTGTAGTTACAAATGCTTGACAGTGAAAAAACCCTTAACACAGAATGATCAGGAAAGATGAACAGGGAAGATGCGAGAGAAAGAGAGGTCTTAGGGATGCAGACAGCAGAAAGAAGGAATTGTTTCCCCTCCATGAGTCTTGACATTCCAGTGACATCCAGTGATGAGAAGGCACCACTGTGCTATAAACAGAAGTGGGATCTTCCAAAGACATGTAACTTGACCCCTTTCTACCCTCACAGCCAGCTGCCCAAGGATCCACAGCCTAATCTTTCTGAATTCACGGGAAAAGGTAGGAACTAAGATACAATCCTCTACATAAATTTACAGTTTCACTTGTACAACTGATAAAATGAGAAGAAACAGGGCAGGAGGTGGGGTGGGGCTGCTCCAAAGGGGCAAAAATTGATGGGGAAGAAACAAGGAAGGAAGGAAGGAAGGAAGGAAGGAAGGAAGGAAGGAAGGAAGGAAGGAAGGAAGTCATCATTGCAACTTAACCCCTTCATCTGACTCAGTTGGTTGTTTACTGTCCCAAAATGGGGCTGTGAGGACAGGCATGAGGAGAGTCTCGGGTATGCGCTGGACCCAGATTCTGCTTGGACTCAAATATGATAGGGCAGACAGATGCATCACTGCTCATGGCACCATAGCCACAAAACAGTAACGGTCATAAATACTGTATGTGTCCTCGTATCTGAAGCTTAGGCACCTGCCAAAGAGGTCAACTTTGTCAGCCTCCTTTCACAGGTGAAAAGGTCAAGGCCAACAGACCTCAGAGCAATTCCAGATTTAAAGCAAAGCCTTAGGAAACAACAATACTCGGGAGTGATGAGGATAGGCACAGCCCAGAGGGGACAGTCAGTTAAAATGATGCCTGCTGGTTCCACTTGCCTTACCCAGTCTTTGCATGTGTGCTTTCATGGCCCAGGGCATAATTGCTTCTGGGGCAAGGACATTAAAGTAGGCTACAAGGTGTATTTGGGGAAGACAATAGCTGAAATTTTCAGATAGAGAAAACAGAACTCTACTGATTTGGAGGAGAAAACATAGAAGAAAAAAAGAAAGTTCTCCACAAAGTATGTCTGGCATTGGGAGTCCCCAGTGCTGGTGTACACCTTGACATTGACTTTACAGTCAATATTTTAGCATACTAAAATGGAGTACTTTAGACACTGAAGAGGACAGTGTCTAGTAACACATCACTGGTGCATACAGGAGTGCCCTCTCCCAGAAGGACCCTACACAGAAAAAATGCTACAAGGCAGACATAACTCAAAGTGCAAGGCTGAGGTTTGTCAAGGGTAAGCAGAACATACCACCCTGAGTCTCAGCTTCCTCGCTCATCAAAGTCACATTTTATAGAGCTGTGAACATGATATAAATTACAGCATCTACAAACCTCGCATGACATGGATACTATTCCAAACTGGCACATATTAACTTTCTTAATCCACACATGGCATGGGTAAACACTATCATAGACTCCATTTAACAGATTTGAGGACCCCATTACCTCCTGGGAAGAAGAATATTGTTCACTGACTTACACAGGCCTATAGCTCATACTTTTCTTCTAGAGTAGAAATTCACGACAATAAGACTACATCTCACCTACAATCGATCAGCCGCTTATAGTAGACGCCCAATAAGGATTTGTTGATCTAGCAGAGATAACTAAAATCCTAAAGAACAGAGAAGTTGATCATTTCTCTACAAGAAATCAATACCCACCAAAACAGAATCTCTCTGGTTGAGTTGGCTCATAACCAAAATATGGAAATGCCAAGTAAATGGCTTCCTTTGAAAAAGCCTATGTATGTGCTGTAGTGACAGCTGTGAGGCCACGGTGAGCCTGTGTGATGGTCTTGCTGTTCTGGATGACACACCCCTCAGGGACAGCTTTCCTCTGAAGGACCAGTAGATGCCTCAAGAGTCCCTCAGAAGCTGTGGACGGGAAGCAACCTTCAAAAGCAATGGTACTTCCCAATCTATGGATGCCTCAAACTGCCAAGCAAAGACTTGCAAACACTAGCCCTCTCCCTCCACTACTCCCTCCATACTCCCCTCTCCCTTCTTCTATACCTCCTCTCCCAGTCTGCAGATACTACAACACACTCTTCAAGATTCCAGTATAAAAAGAAGCCAACACACTGGTCACATGCTGAGACCAAAACTGCAAAGGCAGAGCCAGGAGGCACTACTGGTTCATTTACCCAAGGGACAGACTTCTTCCTGCTGTTCTGGAAAAAGGGAGAAGAGAAGGCAGCCTCTGCAGCAACTTGCAGCCTCGGGGGCCCAATGTCCCAGCTGCCAAAACCCAAACGCCCCAGTTCCATCCCAGTGTGAACAGTTTCCCTAGGAAAGGAACCCATCTTTGCAATCTTCTTGAACTGCACACTCCTCTTTCCAAAATATCAAATCAGCTTCCATTGGTACAGTTCTTGTTAGAGTTCTTTCAGGGTAAAAAACGGGCCATTAAACACATGTCCCTCCACAACTTTGCAATAGAACAGGAAATTGAAATGACCCATGCTCTGGCTCAGAGCAGCGCTGAACCAAAGGAGCCCCAATTTTTAAAACCCCACTCATCCCCAACTGCCAGTTAGGCTGGCATTATTGTGTTAATGTTCAGCGGGATGTATGCAGTGCTAGCCTCCACAGGGTTTTTATGGTCTGCTTTCCTGATTCTGTCCTGCTGTAACAAAACGGAGTTACAGCATCTCTGTGAAACCATTTAGTTCTAAGCTGTGAAATTTGTTTGCTGAAGTCAGCACCACAGCATCAAGAATTCCAAAAGCACAGGGTGGGGTGTCCGAGATAAACAGTGCCGCCAGCCTGTGGCGTCAGATAAGATTTATTCTGCAAACTTTGCCAACCCCCAAACAGAGATTATGCCCGGGTAGCTACAGCCCCACTTGGTTAGCGATGCTCATTTAGATTTTTTTTTAAACACTGAAGGTGCATTACATCTTCTTTATAAATATTAACAAAAGTTTGTTAAGAAGCATAATCCCCAAAGTAGGAGGCAGGCGACAGACTGAGCCCAACGGAGGCATGGATGGTGATGTCCCGGGAGAGCTGCTCGGCTCCTCTCTCCTGGTGGCATACTGTGTATACATTTGCTGGAACATTTCAAGTTAACCCTCCCAGAATCAGAGTTTTGTTTTTAATAATAACTACATATTTGGCGACAAATGATGCCTTCAGAACCCTAAATCAGTGATCTTCCTGCAGACTGGCAATCATATTTACAGAATACTGCACAGGCCTTTACAGACTTTTATTTATAAAAATAACAACAAAAATATATAACCACACCCCTGCCTGTGTCCCCTTCAGGCTGAATGCATCCCATTATTTAAGACCTCCCACTAAGCCCCTCCTTTTAAAGGTTCCACCCCCTACTTATCTATCCCATTAAGCCCTGCCTTTTAAAGGTTCCATACCTATTTATCTATCTCACTAAGCCCCACCTTTTAAAGGTTCCACCATCTTCCCACAGCACCAAGCCTTTGTCATAAGAGCCCTTAGGGATACTGCAAATTCAAGCTACAGCACACTCTGGGGTGTTAGCGTGGGCCTGTCCTCATAGATCTTATTACAATGGGATAAGGGAAAGTCACCTAAAAAGAAAGAAATCTTCAGCTTGAAAGTTAATTTCATATTGGGTAGTGCTTTCACCTTTTGAAAAAAAAATTGAGAATGAACCCAGAGAATCAATCGGTATCAAAGATAACTGAAGAAAAAACACTTTAAAAAAATAGTCATGAGAAAGTGGAGTCATTTTGACTCAATTGCTCACCAGTTTCAGGCCCATGGAAGTTCCCAGCAAAGCCACAGAGGATTTATCAGTTCATGTGGCCTCTCCTCCTATGAACCAGCCAGCCACACACCTCCACCCTGCAGTGGCCAGCATCATTCAGGTGATGTCACCATGTAGAGTGGAAACTGTAACCTTCTGATTTTGATGACCGGTATTACCATGACCTCAGGCGAGTTGGCGTTGCCACCACACAGAGTGGAAAGCCCAACATTCTGACCTCAGTGATGTGCATTGCAGTGACCTCATCAGACTAAACAGACGTCATAGCAGAAAGGAGGACAGGGCAACGCTCAGCTCTTAACAAGTGCTAGGTGACAGGTGCCATGACTTCAATAGCGATGACACAGGGGATATGTGAGTTTCACATTCAATATTTTCTTTCTGCTCTGAAAACCCAAACATTAACATGAGAGAGGACCAGAAAGTAAGACTCATAGTGACCAGGATGTGAAACTCACCACACACGCAGCTCACTTGTTACCTTGATGCTAAATAAAAGGACAAAAAATCCAACAACTTAAAAATTCTTCAAGGTTTCTCAGACAGGATCTCTGAGGTCCTGGGATAGCAGTGCTCAGATCCTGTCACAGTAACAGAAAGCACACAATTTAAACGTGTGTCTTAGTGATCTCTGGTACATTAGGGGCTCTTTGGAGAGCACTAGAATTTCCACAGCAGCTGTATTCTCCAGTCCTGGCGGTATTGGGGAAAACACTTGTCAAAGCCGTATCTGGAGCCAAAATTGCCTGCATGAAAACAATTTTTTCCTCTATTGTTAAGTGAAAATTCCATAAGAGGAAAAAATTTGCATTATGTCCATCAGAAATACATCTTTCCACTGAAAATATTGCCCTAATGAGTTTGCCTGTTGAGTATATGTTGAAAATGAGTACCAAAACATGCAGTCTCCACACCCTGTTCTCTTTTTACAAACTCATCTTCCACCTTTTAATAAGAATGGGAATAATCAGGAGGGGGTATCAGTGGTGGCAGATGCCATTCCTCCCCTGTGGATGGTGGGGAGTCCTTCAGAGAGCACCCCACTTCTGAGCCGCCACGGTCTTCTCCATGAGGCACTGCACATTAACGCATGGCTAAGAAGGCTCTGCCTCAGAACCATGGCACAGGCTTCAGGCTTCACACATTTGCAGAACCGGGTCCAACTGGCTGAAATAAGCCTTTGCTAATTTATCCTCTGGTT
This sequence comes from Cricetulus griseus, assembly GCF_003668045.3. Lineage (NCBI taxonomy): Eukaryota > Metazoa > Chordata > Mammalia > Rodentia > Cricetidae > Cricetulus > Cricetulus griseus. The sequence continues at coordinate 28,172,670 of NC_048600.1, read as the reverse complement.
CAGGTCTCAGCTGCAGTTCTCAGCTTTGATCATAGCCAAAGCCCATATCGTCCTAAACGTCATGTGTGATCCTGGGGGTCTGGATCAGGGGAGGCTAGGGGGACCAAGAAGGGACAAGGAGCGTGGCTGGGCCACCTGCTCCCCTCATTAGCATGAGATGAAGTGGCACAGCTGATTGGTCCAGGGAGAAGTGGGGGTATGGTGGGGACAGGGAGAGGAGACTAGAGGTGTTCCCAAGGGGACTCAAACTGCCTCCCACCTGCTGCCTCTCATTAGCCTTGACTATGTACCAGGCACTGGACTTGGCTCTCAGAGACGGAGTCCAGCACCCAAGGACTTGCAGTCCAGTGGGAGACACAGACACAGAGAACTAGCTATTTCACACAATGCCCGGCAGATGGACGACTGCATGATCTGGGAGGAAGAAAGGAACCATAGGAGCACAGACAGGCTGCAGAGAGGTTCCCTTGGAAATGTAACTTTGAAAGGGAGATAAGAGGACAAAAAGGTATCTAAGACCTCATTTTTCTTATTTGGATCCAAGTAGATACATGTAGTTCTTATGCCCAGGACTCTGAGACACAGGTGCTGGCGGTGGCGGTTGGGGGGGGGGGTATGTTTATGCATCCCATGCTAGAGGATGCTTCCAGGGAAACTGAAACCTTCAAGGAGCCTTCAAGGTGAGCAGGGACTTCATCTTACCAAGATAGGAGTGGGGGGGTCCTGACAGAAGCCTTGGGAGCCAGACGAGGTAGCCCAGCCAGGTGCCCAGCTTTTCACCTTTGGCAGAAGCGCTGAAAAGAGGGAGCTTGCAGCCTGTAGGGAGCACATCTGGTGCCTCCTTAGGACAAAGGGGTCACCTTGAGATGCAGTTCCCTTGCTCTGTGAGTGTAACCACCTGGCGGGAAGGAAGCTCCCAAGGAGAAACACTACTGTCCTTGCCTTTAGCCATCAACCTATTGAAATCATCTCTCCCAGGAACTGGATTTTCTTAGGAGTTTCATACTGGGGGAGGGGAAGAATCCATGACCAGTGCTAGCCAGTGGGGGGGGGGGGACCTGTCTCCCGGAAAGAGATTCCATCCTGTTCTGACAGCTTGTCACACCACCTTGAAGAGAGACTGAAGCTGAGGCGATGACTCCAGGGGGAAACACACTTTGACTAGGACTGCTCGGTGATGTACACCTACCACTTGTTCCATTTAAGCACAAACTTCATTCATATGAGGACCCCAAAGATAGACCTGGAGTCAGGCCATCACAGTACTTCTTTGCTCTTCTTTTCAAAGTAGCCACAGTAAATAAACCCCATCTCTGCCTGTCACTGTGACTTGCCTGAGACAGTCTTTCTTGCCCTTTTTCCTATGAATGCCAGAGTCGGCTGAAACCAGCCATGATTTCATACTTGTCCCAGAGTCCCCCACTGATATCAGTATCCATTAACAATGAATTAACCCAGGAAAGGATGGGTTAGGTGCCAATCCTGAGGTATAAACAATGGTGGCAGCAGTGGGGACATCTCTCCTTCATCTCATTCTTCCCTTTGGGTTTTGTTTGCACAGGACTTCCCAGCACACAGTGCCCACTGGCTTGTGAGGAGTAACTAGGCCTTGCTTACTGCTTCTCCCTCTTTTTTTTTTTTTTTTTTTTTTTTTTTTTTTTTTTTTTTGGCCAGGCTAACTTTCTCCTCAGGCTCACAAACAGGCCTTTGGAAGTTTACCTTTCACTCCAATCTACCCTGGTGATTAAGTGCCATAATTGCCACCAAACAGTCCAGTGTAGCACAGAAAAAGGCAACCAATATCCACAGAGAGTATTTAGGTGCTGGCAGTGGGAATAGTCAAAGAAAGTTTACTAGGCACCAAGTAGTAAAAAGAGCAGGGGCGACAGACACTGAACAGCCCCTCCACCCTGGGCACTACCAGAGCGGCATGTAATGAAATAAACCTTCCTGCTGGGGCCTGGCAAAATCACATCATAAAACTGCAACAGACAGCAATCTAAAGTAACAAGTCCACAGTTACTTCACAGTGACAAAGGAGCATAGCCGTGAGGATCAATCATGTTCCAGAGCCCCTGAGAGGTTGGAGGACTTGACATTGACCCATCCCTCCAAAGGTTACTACATCCCCATGCCCACATCAGACCAGGTGATGTGTGAATGACTGTGGGCAACTGCAAGAGGCCTCTAGCTTCAGGAGACCCAGGGATAAACACTGTACTAGAGATTTTCCCACATGGCAAACAGGCCTGGTGCATCCCAAAGGTACAGAGGGGCACCCATGTTGGCCGAGGAGATCCTGAGAGCCCAGAGACCAAGCAGACAGCAGGTTAGACTGGGTAGGAGAACAGGCTAAAGGACCTTTGAAATGCATCTAAACCCAGAGTGTTGCTATATCCCTCAACCTGGTCTTTAGAAAAACCATTTTTAGCCAGAGGCACAGGCATTTTATCTTTTATCCCAGCACTCAAGAGGCAAAAGCAAGCACATTTCTGCATTCAAGTCCAGTCAGAGCTACACAGTGAGATCAGATCTCAAAATAAAACATACAAAACCAAAACAAAACATTTTTATGGATGGGGACAAACTATGAAGTTGAGAAAGTATACTTCCTACTCTAAGTTTGCAGCCAAAAATCAAGAGGAACCAAAAAACCTGTGTATGTATACACATGAGTACGTACACACACACACACACACACACACACACACTAGAATTCTCTATAGGAACAGAACTGGTAGCATGAATAAACACATACTAAGTGGAAATTTTAATATTTATATTTTAGTATTTAGATTTATGTGGTGTTGTAACAGTAGCTGTCTGTATATTGGACAAGAGGCTGAGCACTCAGTAGCTACTGGGTCCACAAGACTAGATGACTCAGTTGTGCCAACCTGAGAGATTCCTGGAGAGCCACTGGTCTTCAGTCCACAGGGGAAGGCCATGGATTTAGGTTCTGGTGTCAGTGAAGAAATGCAACTGCTGCAGCAGCAGTGACAATGTTGGCAGCAATAGCAGTGAGAGGGTAGATCCACTCACCAGCAAGATATATGGCAAAAACCAGAACTTTCCCCAGAGGTCCTCTCCTTCTCTAGGCTGGCAAGGAGAGGTGCCGCCCATACTTGGGGTGGGCCAACCACTTGAAACAGCATGATCAAGAAAAGCTCTTGCAGGCTGTCCAGTAGTCTCTTAGCTGATTTTAGATCCAGGCACACTGATTGACTACCAAGGTTAACCATCACTGCTACACATGTATGTGTATACATGTACATGTATTTACATGTATGTGTACATGTATGTGTATGCATGCATGTGTGCACATACAAATGTGTATGTGTACATCTATGCATATGTATATGTGTATGTGTACATCTATGCTTATGTATATGCATATGTGTCCATGTATATGTGCACATGTATGTGTATATATGTGTCTACTTCTATGTGTATGTATATGTGTGTACATCTAGGTACATATATATGTATGTGTGCCTCTATGTGTATTAATATATGTTTGTATATGTGCATGTGTACCTGTACATGTATGTGTATATATATGTGTATGTCCGCATATATATGTGTGTGTGTGTGTGTGTGTGTGTGTGTGTGTGTGTGTGTACATGTATGAGCCACGGGTTAAAGCCTTGGCATTAGTAGGATCCTTCCTTTCCCAGGACCAGCAGCAAAGGTGAATCTTCAAGGATGGAGAGCAACCACTGTGAACAGAGCCTGGAGAGAGCACCTGTTTTCAGAACATTTCTAGGTAGAGGCATCAGGGGTGGGCCCTAAGTAAATGATCATGTAATGTCTGGTCCAATACAACCAAGTGTGAGAAACAAGTTGTTACTAATAACATCTGGACAGTCCAGTGCAAATCACATTGCCAGGCTCTAGGTAAGGGAGGCACCTTGTGGGGAGAAGCAGATCACATGGGGAAGAGTTCAGACATTACAAATACCAAGACTTTATTTTCTCAGACATCACCCTCACCAGATTAGTTTAGTTCTCTGACCTTTCCCAGCCCACCTCACACCGACTCCCATGTTTGCTGGCTTGCTTGTTTGATATAGGGTCTCTCATAGCCCTGACTGGCCTCAAGCTGTAGCTGAGACTGGCCTTGAACTCCTAATCCTCTTGCCTCTTGCCTTCTGAGTGCTTCCCAGCGGTCAGATTACAAGTATGTGTCACCACACCCAGTTCCTCACATGGGCATTTGCTATCAGCAAAAGCAGGCAATGAAACTGGGAAGGACCATCAGAGAAATGGGCCAGAACACTTGTGAAACTCTTTCAACACGTTAGCATGCTCTGCAAACAGGAAACATTCAGCCAGTGGCATGCTCGCTGCTTGTGGGTGCAGTCAGGGGACTCAAAAGCACCTCCCACATAAGACCTGCTGCACCCTATTTTCTCCCCTTGAAATAGAAGTCAGAAAAGTGAAGCCCAGAGGTTACTGCGTGACAAAGGCATCCATGCCCTACCGGGGTGGTTTCTGAAGGACAGATGTGAAAGAGAACGCAATGCATCAGCTCTGCTGGGAAATGTCACCAAGGTCCCCGGTACTTCCCTGGTGTGGCAGTCACCTCAAGGGCAAGTCACTGAGAGAGGCTTCCTTCAAACACAGGCCTGCTTTGGATAAAAGCTCCCTAAGGAGTCAGAAGTCAGTGTGGCTACCATTTAAAAACAAACAGACTCAATAAATAGCACCAGAGGCCGGGCGGTGGGGGCGCACACCTTTAATCCCAGCACTCAGGAGGCAGAGGCAGGTGGATCTCTGTGAGTTCAAGACCAGCCTAGTCTACAAGAGCTAGTTCCAGGTCAGCCTCCAAAGCCACAGAGAAACCCTGCCTCAAAAAACCAAAAAATAAATTAAATAAATAAATAAATAAATAGCACCAGAGGAAAACAAACTAAGAGGTTTCTTACAACTTCTCTTCTGGGACCAAATTTTCCCTCCTCCTATATCTTCCATCCAAAGAAAATATATGCATACCTAGAAACCTAAAAGAGGAAAACTGTGAAGCCAGGGAGACAGCTTAGTGGGTAAAGGCTTGCCATGCAAGCCTGGGGTTTTAAGTTCAACCCCCAATATTCACACAAAAGCTAGGCCTGCCTGCAATCCCAGCGCTGGGGAGACAGACAAGAGGAAATCCCTGATCTAGCTGAATCAGCATCCTCAAATGGAGATGCCAAGCAAAGAGCAGGCCGTTGGAAGCAGCCAGGCCCGGCCCCTTTCAGAATGTGCACCTAGATGTGTGGCCAGTGAAGATGAGATGTGTTCTCTAATTCCATTTTCCACTCACTGTCCCCACAAAGTCCCTCAGTCCCCAAAAGATCGCCTTTGCCACTTCCCCTTACCCACATATAGCTCACATGTGACAGAGAGACACTGTTAGAGGAAAGGACTGCAACATTGTATCAACCTGCTTTGGAGTATTTGGAGTATTTCACACTAGGCTGGCCTTTGGCTTTACCAGCAAACCTTCCCCTAATGCAGCAATTCAAACTGATCACTGCATTGGTGGGTGTCCCAGTTTGGTCTCTGTTGTTGTGATGAGCAATCGTGACCAAAAATAGTTTGGGAAGGAAAGGATTTGCTACAATGTATAATACATCATCAAAGGAAGCCAAGGCAGGAACCTAGAAGCTAGGACTGGAGTAGGGAGCTGCTTACTGGCTTGCTCTCTATGGCTCTCTTGTCTGTCTTTCTTAGGTAACCCAGGACCACCTGCCCAGGGCTGGCACCACTCATGATGGGCTAAGTCTTCCTGCATTAATAATAAATTAAGGAAATGTTCCACAGACATGCCCAGAGGCCAGTCTGATGGAAGCAATTCCTCAATTGAGATTCCCTCTTCCCAGACTCTAGGTTGTATCAATTTGACAAAACTAGCCAGCATAGTAAGGAAGCATCCAGGCACATCAGACATCACTTGGACACATCCCAGGCACTCACTCCCAGCTTATTATAGGAAATAGCGGTTGTTAAATATGCAGTAACTATAGGTCCCTGAAGGCACCACTTCTCATGCACTTGTGTTTCTCGTGACTCATTCATAGTCTATTTACTTAGAAAATGGGTGATTCCCTGGGTTACCCCAAATGAGTGTCACCTCATTCTATCTATAATTGAAAGAATCCTCTGTCCAGTAAACATTAGTCATTGAATTTTAAATGTTTTCTGTGAGCCCTCAATAAGGAGTGTGGCTGGAGCTACTTCCTCTGCAGGATCTAAATGGCTTCCCATCATGCTTCCTCCATGCCCCATCCATGCTCTGTGCCCTGCAAGAGATTCAGAGGGAGGGAGGGAGGAAACGACCACCACACAGAATAACTGATTCCAAACTCCAGAGTCTGCTGTGGTCTGTATGTGTCCCTTAGAGCACATGTGTTGGCAACTTAATGCAACTGTGCTGGTTGGATGCAAGAAGCATCTGTTGGAATCACCAAGAAATGATTAGGCAGACGGTCTCTGCCCCGGTAAGCAGAGGAATGCCTGTATCATTAGTAAGAAAATCAACTTGTTATTGTGCAAGTGGGATCCTAACAGAAAGGCAATATGAACCCCCCCTCTTGCCCCCACTGTCTTCCAAGTAACAAGCAAATCTCACCAGATGTGGTCCCCCAAACCTTACACTTCCCAGCCTCCAGAATGGTGATTGAAATGTACTGTTGTATGTTAGAAATCACCCAGTCTCCGGACTTCTATTGAAACCCCACAAAATCCAGGTGAACCAAAGCTAGGTGACAAGAAAGAGGCCGAACATAACCCATCCTGAGCTCAGCAGACTGTTTCATATCCCATCCCCAACCCCAGGACTCTGCAGACAGTGTTTCCCTGAACAAGATTGCCCTGCCTGCCTCCCTGAGCTCCCTACTGCCTCCTCAGTCTCCTTTCAGTATTCCAGGTCTACTATTCCTACACAGCACCAGCAACCCCACCCACTCACCTGCTCACTGTTCACGTGTGCCATGGCACAGGACTCTTCCCACAATCCTGTGCTCCTAAACTGTGCACATCTCCAGGGCAGATGCCAAGCCTATGCTTCTGAGAGCTGCCAGCATCTTGCAAGGAACCAGGCACAAAATAAGCTCTCAATAGAGCTATGTGGAATGAATGAATACATGAATGCATGAATGAATGAATGAGTCCTATATTTATTCCTGTATTATTTCCTATCTCTTTGTGGAGAGTACTCAGCTTTTAAATAACAAGTAGATCCTATCTCAGAGTGTGTAGCCTCAGTGACTGTGGATGTCACTGTCAGATACAGATACCAGCATCACCAAGAAGCTGCCAGGTGCTACCATTCTCCCAAAGTGGCAGGTTGGTCGCTGAATGAATGAGTAAGCTTTTGGTTCTAGAAACCCATGGACATGTTCTTGGTCACAATGTAGCACACAGCAGCACATCCCACGCTTGCATGACCTCTTTCAACAGAACCCTGTCTTGAAGCCATCTATCTGGAGTCATCTCCATGGCCATGTTTCCTATGGGATCTACTGGTTTGTGGCAATACATTTGTCTTCTGGAAGGAAAAGTCTTAACTTCATCAATAACAAGGGCAGAAGTGAGCACTAGTGCTGGTGTTTTAGGGTTGAGCTTTCGTCTTCCTTTGAGATACTGCGTGAACTTTCTTAGTTTCTCCACATGAGTGAGGCAGAAACACACAAGGAAGGGCTTCCCACTCCTGTCCTCTTGCTCCTCTCTCCATAGATAGATGGATAGACAGATAGGTAGATAGACACAGATAGATATAGATATACACGTCAGCATTCTTCCTTGTCTGGCCTACTTCATCAGCTGGACCTCATTCTTCTCTGACATCCATTTCTTTATTGTTACTCCCACTGATCCATCTGTACACAGATTTGAAAATCTTATTTTACTGATTATTAATCCGACTTTTAACCTCTACAACCTCCTGTGCCATTTCATTTCCAAGATTTGACCTGCTTCTTAATCTTGAGTAAGCCCTAACTTTCAATATTCTGACTCAAGTTGATTCTAAGATCTACATGGCAAGAAAACATGTCCTTGAAAAATCCTCACCCTGCCGGCATATACCTGGATTTGACATGCAGGGAGCAGGACCAGGCTCTGCCTGTGGCATTGCCACCAGCAAGAGATGACCACTCTGACTCTCCCATCACCTGTCCTTCCCCAGGGGCCCAAACACAAAAAAAGACCCAGAAGCCAGCTGAAACAAAGAAGCTCTGAATGCCACCAAAAGTCTGTAGTGTCCACCGTCTCTCTAAGAGAGCCTTGACTAATCAATGGGTTAGCCAAACACTGGACTCATTTCAGAGATGAGAAGGATTAGCAGGGAAATGGGGGAAAGACAAGGTACCCATGTATAGGAAGAGGCATTGGTTTCACAACATTAATGTGACTTTGAATTCTGGATTTCCTAACTGCTGGCCATGGAACTTGGGAGAGAGATTACCAACCAACAACAGTCTCATTTATTCAGATGTAAGAGAGCAATAAAACAACAACAAAATTCTATCCCACAGGAATGTTTGTATGTGAAGATGAAGATTGCATGATGAGTTCCCAAAGCCTAGCACACCACACACTACATAGATACACTATATTATCTCTTTTTATCTAGATATATCTTTAATCAGTTATTGGTTCTTGGAAGTAGATATCACTCCTAATTCATTACCCATCTGAGAGGAGACTTCCTGAGTGCTAATGAATCCATGTTGTTAAATTCATACTTGAGTCCAGCTATCATCTAAAAGGGATTCTAATGAATGCAAGACATTGATGAACAAAAATACAAGGTTTTCTTTTTCTTTCCATACCAAGATTTCTGGGGTTGTTTTTAAAGCTCCATACATCTGCTTACATCTTACAACACAGCTGCAGTCCAACACAGGAAGAGGTTTGGACCAGCCTGGAGAGTTGCCATAATGCATGTGTGATAGGATATACAAGGAAGCTCTAGATCTAGAAACAGGCGGGGGCAGTGGGCTGCCAAGGTAAACCATTGGCTGACAGTCAGGTGTCCTTCAAGGGCTTCACACTTCAACACTGTACCTGGAAAGAGTGATGACCTGTTATCTGGGCAGCTTGGAGGTAGTGGGCGGTTATATATGCACAGGAGCTTAAAACTCAATTCTGCTTCAGAGCAGAGAGACAGCTAAAGTCAAAGTGAAATCTTTGGTTTGGGAAGACTGGGAAACTGAAGTGCCCGTCTTTCATCCATGTGGGGATGTTTTGCTTAGGCATGGACATGGAGAAGACTAAGCAAGTCTATCCTCTTCCTAAGGTCCCAACAATAAACTAAGATTAGTTCTACCAAGGTTTATTCTGGGAAACCAATAGTACTATTAGTAGACTACTTATAGAGATATGGGTGAGGGGCTATAGGCAGGAGAAAAGGTGGCCATAAAGCAACCATACTATAAGGTGTGTGCCCAGTGTGGATTATGACTGTATATATTGACTATATACATTATGACTGGATATATTATGGCTGGATAGATGAGGCCCCATCCCCTAGTCCTTTCCAAACTACACACTCTAGATCTTCTCAGAGACCTGGAGGTCAAGTAAAATCAGGTCAGAATTGCATACAACTAGTTGGGAGAGGTTTCTGGAAACTCAAAAGGTTCCATGATCCTCCATAACACCTCCTTCTAGGAGGGAATGTCAACAGGCCCAGCTATGGTGATCTTTTGTAGCAACTCTAACAGAATCCCAGAAGGTAGTGGCTTGGAGGATAGTCTTATATAACACAAAGAAACACAATAAAGAAAGCTTCCACATTAAAGGCATTTTCTGCAAAACTCCTGAGGGTGACTAAGTTGTAGCAAGCGTCACAGAGAAAATATAGGTGTCAGAACACCCATGCCTTAGCAGAGAACAGGCAACAATGGAACAAGGGTATGAAGTAAGCCAGGCATGAGCCAGGTGTGAGCCAGGTATGGCAGTGCTGTACTAGAAGCTTCTACAGTGTGGACAGGAATCAGAGAGATGGCTAATTTGAGTCTGTCGATGAGCTCTACAAACGCGGGGGGGGGGGGGAAGCAACAAAGAGCCCTATCTAGCTATTATGCGTATGAATGAACTACAATGACCAGCATGGTCCAACAATCCTATGGGGTACAATAGTGGCATGCATATTTAGGCAGTAACCAACAGTTCTCTAATTAGACTTAAGGTCCACTCAACAAGAAGGAGATCATTCCTGGTACTGGAAACCTAGACAGCTACCTGGGGCTAGTGAAGTGTTGGATCTTGGAGGAGAACCTAAACTGTCACTTTACTAACCCAGCATAATCTCTAACTGCATTCTAATTATTTATCCCTGTACCCACAGATAAGTGTAGTCTTCACTCCTCATCAAGCAATCTTCTCTTTGCAACAGAGAAAAAGCATTACATAAAACCACAACCAATCAAAGTGCAAAGTAGTGGAGCCCAGTCTCAACTGATACATCTACAGAGTAACTCAACTCCCACACCTAAGACTCAGGGATCATAGTGGAAAAGAGATCAGAAAGATTTTAAGAGCTAGAGGGATGGGGAGTTTACTATAAAATTTATGTCTCCTAAAAAGGTCAGAAACTATACCCATGAAATCTCACCAAAATTGATGAATAAACATGACCCAAACACAAATGACACCAACAGACATGCTAACACGGAAAGAAAAAACCTCAGATCTCAACTCTATTCAAAGAACTATAGGCAACTAAGAAATGTCAAGAGCAGGAGAAACAATCTTCCCCAGGGAAGAGCACACCAATTGGTTATCCGACAGCAAATGGTCAGCCTTGAAATTATGTACATACAAGTTAACATTATGTGGATGGAGCAGTTGCAGTTATATATTTAGGATAATATACATATATACACATATATGTAACAACAGTTAAAGCAAAAGACGCCATGATTTTGAAAAAAACAAAAAAAAAGCAAGGCAAGGTACATGTGAGGATTTGTGGGGAGAGTGGGGAAGTGGAAAAGGCTGTGATTATATTATATCTCAAGACAAGTTTTAAAATACTTTAAATTCTTTAAAAGAAAGATATCAAATAAAATTTCAAATTTGGCCTGGCGTTGGTGACGCACACCTTTAATCCCAACACTCGGGAGGCAGTGAGTTTGAGACCAGCCTGGTCTACAAGAGCTAGTTTCGGGACAGCCTCCAAAGCCACAGAGAAACCCTGTCTCGAAAAAAAAAAAAAAAAAAATTCAAATTTGGGCGAGCAAGATGAGATGCTTCACCCAGTAAAGGCATTCACCATGCAAGCCTGGCAACCTGAGTTTGACTCCCAGAATCCCATGAAGGCAGAAGGAGGGAACTGACCCCACCAAGTTGTCCTCTGAAAGCCATACACGCATGGTGGCACACCAGCACTAACACTAGCCTTAAATTCAAGCTCATTCAAAACCACACTGGTTCTTCAACATGGGGAATCAGTGAATTGAGGAAATGTCTATGAAAACAAGGTTCTTCTTCCCATGAAGAGGGAAACTGTAGATGGGTAGGTTCCTGTGTGACCGTGATTCTTCTCACAGACTGCACCTTTGTGACCCCTTCCAAATACACTCATTTGCATCTGCTGTTAAGCAAACAGAGGCTAAGGAATTTGAAAATATGATTTAAGAATGCCAAGCTTAAAAAATGAAATAACCCTCCACACGAGTAAGCCCTGGCTGAGCAAGTGCAAAGAACTGAGTTCAGTTATCCAACACCCACATAAATGTTGGGTGTGTGATGGCCTGCATGTAATTCCAGCCTCAGAAAGCAATCCCCAGAGCAAGCTGATTAATACTAGCCAGCAGGTGACCTCTGGCCTTGATTGAGCACCCTTTCCTCGGGGAATAAGTTATGTGCTCGAACACACACACACACACACACACACACACACACACACACACACACGAATGAAAATGGGGGGGGGGAAGCCCACATGTTCTCTGACACCAAAGTCCACATTCATCTTTGCCTTGGCATCTCCTACAATTAACTCCATTTTTATCTGCAGAATTTTTTCTGGTATTCACAGTGCCCCACCTATATCTAAGAAAACCTGCAACAGCCACACCCACAAACACTCAGATACCAGCTACCCTGAGAGAGCTCTCAAAGACAGTGAGGATGCTGTGATTCTTTTCAACATGTAAAAAACCAGCAAGTTCAAGTAAGACTCAAAACCCCGCCTCCTGTAGCAGGACCTTCTACAACAAGATTAAAACCCTCACACTCATCAGACTGCTCAGGGATAGGATGGTGATGCAAGCAAGACGAAATGTAAGAAGGAACTGGCAGTATCAGTAATCAGTAAAAATAAAGCATAATGCAAAAATTCCAGGGGGAAGAAACTATTAACATTTCCATAAAGACTAACACAGACTGCTAGGTACTTCTTTGATAACCCCCGGGGTTTTCAATCAACGTGGTTCCCATGGCCCTGTGGCCTCTGTGTCTATTCTAGATATCTTTTTGCAGCAGTGACAGTGGTGACAATGGACAATGCTGGACTTCATAGCTACTTTAATGCAGAATTTCTGTTCTTTTTCTCTATTTGAGACAAACTATGAGAAGGAGCACTTAGATAAGTACACACGAAGTATGTTCTTCCTTTTGCCTTGAACTCCAGCATGAGGTTCCAAACTCTGCCCCCTATCATTTTGCTACTATAGAAAGGAGACAGGAGCCGGGCATTGGTGGCGCATGCCTTTAATCCCAGCATTCAGGAGGCAGAGGCAGGCGGATCTCTGTGAGTTCGAGGCCAGCCTGGTCTCCAGAGCAAGTGCCAGGATAGGCTCCAAAGCTATACAGAGAAACCCTGTCTTGAAAAAAAAAACCAAAAAAAGAAAGAAAGAAAGAAAGAGAAAGAAAGAAAGAAAGAAAGAAAGAAAGAAAGAAAGAAAGAAAGAAAGAAAGAAAGAAAGGAGACAGGAAGCTGAGCAAGGAGAACATTAGATGGCATTAGAGAATTTGCAGCTTCCTGTGGGTTAACCCCTTCCACACTTACTCAGCAAAGTAGCTGTCAGCTACAGCACACTTTGCAAAGAGCCCTGTCTTTGGGGAGACACTGTGAATTTTAAATGACCTTAACAATGTTGAAATGGCCTTGTTACCCTCACAAGACATCCTGCATGTAGCAGTGAACAGTCCAGATATGAAACTTGTTCTTTATTAACAGGGACACTGATAATTACTTTGACAACAGTAGAGAGGCTGGAAGGCTAGAGACTGGGTACAGGACAATGAAACCAGACTAGAGTCATTTGCATTTAAAAGGTTGCAAGAGCAATTAGCACCCCATTAATATGACATAAATGCAAAGTTACAGGGCTCCCTCATGACCTCCAATCCTTCCCACCCAAGCATGGAAAGCAGTGTATTAGGAAACACCACTATGAGATGCCCATGCAGACAGGGAACAGTTCCACTGCCCTGCCTCTTTGAAGAGGCCCGGATAAGAGACTTCACTCAGGGCTTGAGTGGCCACTTAACAGAGACCCGGGCAACGCTGTCAGATGAAAGAGGCTTTGGGAATTCCACAGCCACACCAGGCTGTGTTCAGTGAGGAGCTTGGCTGGCTGCTGTGTATGACAGGACAGTGACAGAATGCAGTGACACCGAGGTGGCCCTCCGAAGAGCTGCTTCCACCTTCCACGCTGAGAAGGCAGAGGTGGGCAGGGAACTGCACAGCCGAGAGCTTTTTCTCCATCGAAAACCCACAGTTGATGATCAAAGCAATCACCTTAAATAATTGATTTCCTAACCAAAACAAAAGAAAGGAAGAAAGAAAGAAAGAAAGAAAGAAAGAAAGAAAGAAAGAAAGAAAGAAAGAAAGAAACCCCTCCTGGGTGTTGAACAGTGAGAGAGAGATATAATCACACCACTAGGAATGAGAGGTGCTTGGAGAGACAGGTCTGAATGCCCAAGGGTGTGATTAGGGTATCTTACATCAAAGGACAGCATCCTAAAATAGCTCACCCTGAATACATTGTAAATAGCACCACAGATAAGAATATTCCCTAAAAGCATCTTTCTGCCCCTTATTTTCATCACTAGCCTGTCAAGTGGGGAGGGGAAGAAGACAAAATATCAGAAGGAAAATGGGGTAACCAATAGACAGAGAAACTTCCTGTAGGTACAATGTCCCACTGCTACTGTTACCCGTGAAGATGATTAAACCAACACAAAAAATACACCCCCAACACAATACAAACACACAAATATGCTGCAAACCAACACACAAATACTTTCATACATACGATTATACAAAATACAATTAAAATCACACAGACACATGTAGAGAACTACATGCAAAATATGCTCACATATATGTATACATGCTCACAAACACATACTCTCACATGCAAACACATACTCACCAGCATACTAACATACAAGGCTTGTGCCATCATGTCAGTGTGGTAAGGTTTTATGGCACTCTGTCCAGAAACAGGGAGGCAACATCCCTGAGTCCAGATACTATGTCCAAATCAGATCACCAATTGCATAGTGATCCACGATGGAAAGCAAATCCAAACAGTTTAAAAGGGAATGCTGGGCCTTGTGTTCAAACACACACCATGGGTGATTGTGAGCAAGTTTCCACCTGGAAGAATGCTACATGGGGAATGAGATAGACAGATCCCAGCAGGCTTTCACAGCCGTTGCCAGGATAAAAAAGAACCAAGCAGAGAGCTGGTGCCTCCAAAGGATGAGAACATCTCAACAGCACCAAGGGGAAAGAAGTAGCCTACCCAAGAAGAAGGGACCAGTGTGAAAGGAGGCACAAAGCTGTGGTCAGAACACAGGTCAGGGGCTGTGTTGCCCTGGCCAGCCTCAGCACCATGACATAGACACGTGAACAAGGAGCATCGTGAAATGTGTGGTTTTCATTCTGGTGTGTACTTTATTAGGAAAAGGCTTACTTTTCTGTAATTAAAAAAATACACTCAGAATTATACTCAAAGGTAAATTCCCAGATGTGCATTTGTGTGAACAAAAATTCAT
Organism: Cricetulus griseus; assembly: GCF_003668045.3. Lineage (NCBI taxonomy): Eukaryota > Metazoa > Chordata > Mammalia > Rodentia > Cricetidae > Cricetulus > Cricetulus griseus. The sequence goes on along the minus strand of NC_048600.1, from coordinate 28,157,667 downwards.
TTTATTTATCAGTTGGTGGCTGAGGTGTCCTTTCTTCTTTACAAGGGGTCCCTGGGGTTCCAGAAACTCTACAGATAGGTTCATTGAGAGCAGTCCTTCACTGCTGTTGCCAGCAGAGCCCTGGCATGTAGAAGGATTTTATGGAGTCATGGCATTTATTGGGAGCAGGGTAGGTTAAACCCCCAGGTATTTCAGTCAGCCCTTGGCAAAACAAGTTATGGAGGACAATAGTATATAGGGTCACCAGGAGGAACAGAGATCTAGTGGCCATGGCAGAACTAAGAGAAGGAGACTTGGGAGTCAGGGACTTGGGCTGTTATTGAAATTCTAAGCCATGGGCTGGAGATATGGCTCAGCATGTAAGAGCACTTGCTGTTCAAACACAAGGACCTAAGTTTGAGTTCCAGCATCCACATAAAAGCCATGCACAGTCAAGTGTGACTGTAACCTCAGTGTTGGAGGTTAGCTTCCTCTGTGCATACAAGAATACATGCACTTGCATATACATGTGTGCACACACAAAAGTACACTAACACACCTACACACATACACACACACACACACACACACACACACACACACATATCCCACAATTGCAACCTGCTTATCATTTTATCAAGAGATTCTTTTTCCCCTCTATTTTATGAATTTTTTTTGAGTGTTACTGGCATTATTTGTTTTAATGATGTTTAAAATACTGAAAAGCAAAGGAACACTACAGATATACACAAATTCTCCCATCCAGGTACTAAGCTTGCCCTCCTTAGCTTCAGAGATGAGATGATATCAGGTGTGTTCAGGGTGGTAGGACCATAGACGACACCCAAATTCTCAACACCCAAAATTAACATCTACTAATATTTATTCATATTTGCATCTTTATGCATGTAGGTTTTCATTATGAAAATAATGTGTGAGTTGTTCTTATTAACGGAAGAGAAAGAAAGGAGAGAGAGAGGAGGCTACAGAGGAAGACAGGAGGCGGTAGACATACATGAGTAGAGACCAGCCAGTCACCCCAAAATCTTCCCTGGGAAACACCTCTCCACCTGGCCTTTACACACACACACACACACACACACACACACACACACACACACACACCAGGAAAGGAACTTCAGGGTATTGCAATGATCCTGCAATTAATTCTCCATCCCTGCATCTCTATACACATGTATCAGTGTTTTCCCAATTGTATTCCTAGGAATGGTACCACAGAGTCATCAAGCAGTCATATTCTTCATTACTAGAAAATGACCAATTGTTCCCCAAATCCAAACCTCCTCCCACCAGCGAGTAATGTGGTCATCTCCCCCACCTTCATATTAAATTTTTGTTATCTCTTGTCATTACTTTTAAAATTGATATCTTGCTTCCCTACATAGTTTGAGTCTGTCAGTAAAGCTGAATACCTGTGTCTACATTATTATAGATTTTTGGTTCCTATCTCCCCAACTCTTTGTGCCCTTTATCTGTTTTTCTCTTGCATTTTTCCCATATGTTGAGTTCTAAGAGTGTTTGATATTGGTTAAAGTTAGCATCTTAGAACATTAAGAGTCACCAAGGAGTCCTGTTTGGTTGTCACCATGACCATGCTTGACTGTGATCTTAACTGTGCTTGATATTTACCTATGTGAGGAAACTCCCTCCATTTTTTCTTGTCAAGTTCGACTGCGTTAAGTTTAGATGTAGCACAAAGTGCCTCTGGGATACCTGTTGTGTATGGGATGTGTCTGAGTTAATTGTGATATATTTTCCAATGGGGAGATGTTGAAGAATGCTCAGAACATTTTGTTTGCTTGGCTGTGCTTTTGTTTTGTTGTTTTTTATTTCTTGTTTTGTGACAGGGGCTAGCCTTTAATTCATTATACAAATTCACCTGCCTCTGTCTCTCAGTTTCTGGGATTAAAGGCATGTGCCACCATGCCCAACTAGTGAAAACTTCTCTCCTGACCATTAAGCCTTCCCTTTGCCATCTCTCTATGTCCCTTGACACTTAAGGGTTAAGATGGGCCTCCCCTTGTCCTCTTCCTCTATCACCATATTAATTCTTCTTCCCTTTGTCTTTCTACATAAAATTTCAGTGGTAGTTTGGGGATTTCTCATCCAAAATGACTTGGATTTAAATTGCATTTGGTGTGACAATTATTTGGAAAGAAAACCAGCTTCACAAGGTCACTATTTCAATCCCTAAATGCCATCTGGGTCTCCATTCCTGGGTCTTCGACCTTCTCCTTTGTGGCTTCTCACCATCTTTATGCAAATGTGAGACTCATTTTTTTTTTCTTTTTAGGTCTTCGGCTTCATTCTTCCATGCACAATGATGGTTTCAAGATAAATTACTGATATTTTCCCCCCAGAAACAAAGGTATTAGGGCTAGTGACTGTGGAAGAAGAAAAAGAAAGTAGATAGGAGACAAGCCTTCAGGGTGGAGTTAACAAAAAGTCATGGGCAGGACACTGATGAGTTTTCTTTGGCCTGAGAGCATCTTGGGTGTGGACATTTGATAGGAGATAATGCAATCAGATGCCTGGGAAGAGGCCACATTGGAACTCATGAAATACACAGTCAAGATCAACATGGTGGCCATGGTGATCTCCTCTCCCCATGTCTCTGTTTAACCACAGTTAACCACAGTAGCTTCCATTGGTGTTCCTCATAACGCTCTCCCCACAGGACTAGCACCTCAGGGAGGCAGAAAGGAAGAAGGGAGAAAGTTCTTGTGTTTTTTACATGAAAATGCACTTTGGTATCTTATGGAACAGAGTATGGTTTAAAAGCACAAGCATGTTGGGATAGTCAAAGACTTTGTAGATTCCATCAGAAAGAAGAAACTAGGAACTGAGATAGCAGAGTCAGGAGAGCTTCGAGCAGGAGAACCTCAAAGACCTCAGTGGGAGGGTCCCAGCAAGCAGAGGAGCCTGGGTAGCTCCCAGATGGATGGATCCTGAAACAAACTGATAGAACTGCTAACACGAAGCCAAGAGGCCCCCAGAATGGAACTAGCCTTCAACTATTCCAAATTCCTAAAGACCCAGAAGTGTTAAAGAAGACAGAACAGCATAACCCACAGTCCAAAGATGTGGAAAGCAGGAAAAAAAGAGACACCTCGAGACAGCCTGCACGCAAGACCCACCCACCAACAAATGGCATCAGGACAGACAACCACCTGTTAAGAGCGCCATTCACTGGAGCAGAGAGCTGCAACAGTGGATTCAACCAGAGCTGCCTTCCCACAGACATAGCAAGGAGGATCCCTGACTGTGACCCTGACTTAGGGTTCAATATCTATCAGAATAGAAGCATTAACTGTAATAAAGATCATAAGCACCTCATCACTGTTGATTAGCAGCCCGTACCAACAGTGGGAGTCATCATCAGTAGTGGGAACAATGCTCCAACTCTCAGACCCTACAAGGGTCACCTCCTATAGAATCTACATGTAATTCTCAGACCCTACAGGTGTCACCTCCTATAGAATCTACATGCAACTCTCAGACCCTACAAGTGTCACCTTCTATAGAATCTGCATGCAACTCTCAAACCCTCCAGGTGTCACCTTCTATGAGACCTGGCAGGTGTGACTAAGGATCTTGACATAAGGCAATTATTCTGGTTTATCAGTAAGGGCCCTAAATGCTCCCTCCGGTGTCTGTGGGGGAAGAGCCTGGAGCAACCCAGTCACAAGCCAAGGAGTGACAGCTGCCACCAGAAGGTGGAAGAGTAGGGGAAGAAGTCTCACCAAGAGCTCCCTGAGAGCCTGCAGCTCTTAGATACCTTGACCTCAGATCTACTGGCAATTGCTCCAGACTTTTGATGCTGAGAACTGAGACAGGATAACCAACTATCTGTGGGCTTTAGCCACCAAGATGAGTGATTCATCAAGACAGCAATGGGAACTTAACAAGTCTTATTTTTTTTTTTAAAGACAGGGTCTCATGTAGCCCAGGCTGGCCTTAAATTTTCTAAGTAGTGGGGTATGAGCATTAAAACCTCATCCATCAGCTTCTCTACCTCCCAGTTGCTACAATCACCATCATGTACCATCACGCCGAGTTTTTGTGTTGCTTAACATTGACTCTATGACAATGGTTCTCAACCTGTGGGCTACAACCCCTTTGGGAGTTGAAAGACTCTTTCACATGGGTTGCCTAAGACCATTGGAAACATAGACACTTACATTATGATTCGTAACAGTAGCAAAATTACAGTTATGAATTAGCAATGAAAATAATTTTATGGTTAGGGGTCACCACAACATCAGGAACTGTGTTAAAGGGTCTAAGTATTAGGAAAATTGAGAAACCCTGCTCTGGAACTTTTTGCATGTTAGGGAAGTGTTCTATGACAAAGCCACATGCAGCCTTAACGGGCTATAGGTATCTGCTCTTATGACCAACAACACCCACACAGCCTCTTTCAACATTGGGCCAATGACATTGACACCAAAGGAGACTGCTTCCTCGGGCAAGGAAAAACTATTTCTTATGTGGGAGTCAATCAAGTTTGAATAAAATCCTAGTCCAATGGGTGAGAGTCAGGAAAGCTTTCCCATCATGCCTCAATGCTATAATTTCAGAGGCCATCTACACCTGTTTTCATTCATCCTCTTTTAATCATCTGTTCTTTTGTTTTTTTGTTGTTGGTGGTGTTGGTGTTGTTGGTGTTGTTGTTGTTGGTGGTGGTGGTGGCTGTTTTTGTTTTCTGAGTTTGCAACAGAGCCCCAAAGATGCATCTGACATCAAACAGAAGGCTTACCATCCCTTCTATGAGTCAAACCCTATGGGTAGGCTTGTCTTGGCTTGGGTCATTACTTTCCCAAGGATGGAAATCAAGCTTGTCTGTTTCTTAGAATGGGCAAACTTAATTAAAGGAATGAGCTCAAAGAGAAATCTTCAGGAGGCACACAGGAGAGAAGCAAAAGCTTCGGACATTCTCTGGTCATTGCAAACTGTAAGGCCAAGGAGGCCCTTTTTATAATATTTCTGTTGTTGTTGTTGTTGTTGTTGTTGTTGTTGTCATTTTAAAATCTAGCCCTAAAGGACTGTTTACAAACATCAATTCTGACATTAGGAATCCTGGAGGACCCATGCCACCAACACAGGACCAAAGTTGAAGAAAAAGCAAAGGATAAGATCCAGCCCCAACAAAGGCCAAAACGAGTGGAAACAGGAATTCTAGTTCCAGTGAGCACTTTTAAAAGAAGGGGCCAATCTCCCAAACTTGCATGTAGGCTGCCTAATTAACTATGGCAGCGCCACTGTTCAGTGACAAAAGAGCATGAGTGTGGATGTGGAAATTAAACATTGAGAGTGTGAAAGTTTCAGGCAAACAAAAGATTAATTACTATATGCATTGACTTTTTGCATAGAAACAGCTTCCAGGCCTGCCTGCTTCTCTGTGATTTCCTGCAGACTGTCTAAGCTAAAAGTATGAGTTTTCCATAGTGAAGTATTTTTTTAAGTGAAGAAACATATACAGTTGGTAACATTTCATACCCATGATGCCTCTCCAGGCAGTATACTGGAAACCAACTCACACAGGAACATGTATCCGAATATAAATTTATGTTTGGTTCATTGACACTCTACTTGTTCAACTGCACACTTCAAAATACTGACTAGTGTTCTTAAAAACTGATGTAAATGGGCATGTCATGCATGGCACAAGAATGCCTTAATGATGGCCCACACACCCCATGGTGGGCCCATGAGATTAGACAATCTATGACCTCATAGGGCAGCGGTTCTCAACCTTCTTAATGCTGCAACCCTTCAATATACAATTCATCACGTTGTGGTAACCCCCAACCATAAAATTATTTTCACTGCTAATTCATAACTGTGATTTTGCTACTGTTATAAATCATAATGTTAATGTCTGTGTTTTCTGATGGTCTTAGGCAAACCCTGTGAAAGGGTTATTCAAACCCCCAAAGGGGTCACGACCCACCAGTTGAGAACCAGTGTCATAGGGTCTTAGTTTACAAAAGTGTACTCTTCGATACTTCCAAAACAACAAAGTTATTTCGGATGCACATCTCAGAACAAGCACCCAGGGGCCTTGAAGCCTGACCATCTTCCACATCTGCAGGGAGACCCCTGAAGAAACCTAGAGGTACAAGAGAGGCTGAGTGACAGGGCAACACCTGGAAGTCCCAGCCTCTGCAAGGCAACCTCACACTAAACAGACAAAATAGCCCCTTCCCAATCATGCTTCCCAAATTAAAGCCTGCCATAGGGTGGGGATCAAAAAATACTAAGGAAAAGAAAAAAAAGGCAAGAAAAAAGGGAGGAGGAGGGGAGGGGGGAGGGAGGGAGGGAGGGAGGAAGGAAGGAAGGAAGGAAGGAAGGAAGGAAGGAAGGAAGGAAGGAAGAAGGGAGGGAAAGAAGGAAGAAAGGAAGGAAGGAAGGTAGAGGTAGTATGGATGGTATGGGGTGAAACAGTATAAGGGTATTTTGTTAGGATGTGAAGACATTGCCCTACAACCCAGTGTTTAGTAATGTGGCTTTATTCCTTAATTTGTTGGTGAGAAATAAAGGATTGTATGATTTCTAAAGCATCTTGGGGTGGGGGGTAATGTCAATGTCTATGAAACAAGGACACTATACCACTTAGCAGATATGAAACCTCAAAGCCCGCCCCCACAGTGACACACTTCCTCCAACAAAGCCACACCTCCTAACAGTGGCCCTCCCTATGAGCTCATGGGGGCCAATTACATTCAAACGACCACACCTGCTCCTTAGAGGACACCTAGAAATTGCCATCTTGGTGGGAATGAAGGTAGGGCAAGACCAGCAGAGGATGCGGAGCTGGTATAGGTGCTATGCTGGAAGCCCTCATCAGGCTACAGAGGGCAGCTGCTAGCTCTCCCCAGTGGAGGAACAAACAGCCCAGAGACAGAGAAGGAAACACACACACTGGCAAAAACAAGATCCAGAACACAGCTAGGTGCTAGAAAGAGGTCACTCTAAGGACAGGGGAAATAAAAGGTTGCTGAGTGGGGCCATCTACTAGAAAAAGATAAGGAAAGACCAAGAGTTCCCAACCACAAAGTTAGGGTGAACAAATGTTGATTCGGGGCCTCCTACAAGGAGAGAGAGAGAGACAGAGCAAGTGTGGAGGCCTGGCTGAGAAGATGAGTGAGTGGCATCCAGAACAGATTGAGCCTCTGAGGGCACGGGGTCAGAGAGGGGATGATCGTAGGATTGAAACAGGGAGACTTGATCAATACAGGCTTCCTCTTCCATGACACTGGGTCTTTAATTCTGACAAGGAACTGGGGCAGTACTGAAAGCAATGATGCCCAGAGGGTAAGGTGGAAAACCCGGAGCCATCCAGATAACAGAAGAGGAGGAAAACAACCTGGGCTCACAGCACTTCAGAGCAAACATTCACTGTAGGTGGAAACCGTAGGCCAGAAAACCAAGTGAATTCTTTGTGTATGGGGACACGGTGATTACGTGTGTAGGGGTGTGCATGTACATGTGTGTGGAAGCCAGAGCTTGACCTCTGGTACCTTCCTTGATCACTCCCTACCTTATTTTTTGAGTCCAAGTTTCTCACTGAACCTGGAGCTCACTCACTTGGTTAGACTAGCCAGCCATCAAGCTCCAGGGATTTCTTGCTGTCTTAGCTTGCCAGGTGAAGGTTTCAAACACATCAAGACTGTAAAGCAAGAATAATTCTAGAGGAAGTAATGATATCTCCTAGAAGAATCCAAAGCAAAAGTGCTTGTCTTTTTGACGCTGTGGAAGGGACGTCCACTTGTTTTTATTTGGTACCCTTCATTGTTGCTCTTTCTTTAATGCATATTATTTTAAAAAAATCTTTTAAATCAGCATTAATTTTTCTGTTAGAGAAGAAACAGCTGAAGGGTGGTGTTTATGGGAAATGTTCTAGAAGCCTATTAACAGATGTCAGTAACAAAGCACAGCTCTGGAAATAATGAACGTTTAAATTCTGAAATGCCTCGAAGTTTTCTCAATTTGCAAATCTCCCTTGAAAGTGTTCCTCCAAGTCCGACTTCTCAGACGCACTACTAACTTCAAATTATAAAAACCTTACCTGTAATTGGAGGCAGCTGCAACCTTTTTGACAAGGACTAATTGCCGATAATGATTTAAGTGCTGCGAATTCGCATGCCACAATTGTTTTAAATAGGGAACCCTCTTCGCAGCTTTCTCCGAAAAGAACTGCTAATCTTTGCTGCTGACTTATCAAATCCTTCAGTCAGCTGTTTGCCATCATTTTTCACGAGCTGATAACGAGTTTATTAGAGTCACAATGTGCAGGTGGGAGAAGAAAGGTCTCATTTGATGGCACTGGAATTTCATCTAACATTTTTACATGGGAAAAGTTGGCCCAAGCCCTGGGCTGGGCTAAGCAGAGGAAGACAAAAGAGGAAGGCATGCTTTTTGAGGGTGGTTTTTCTCTCCCTGAAAGGGAAATGGGAGGTGAGCATTTATTTAACATGACTAACTCTCAGTTATACAGCTCAGCCAACCCAGAGCCTAGAAGGTTATTTCTCCTGCTACCTATGTATCAGGACTTCGGAAACTGAGGACCGGCTCAGAACTGGCTGGGGCTGCAAAAGTGGAGCCACCCTTCATGACCTGCCTCCTCATACCCACCCCAACCCCCACCCCTCCCAGCATACCTGGCTTTGATTCACTCCTCTCCATGCCCTAGCTTCCATTTTTCTACAACACCCAGGGACACTCCTGTCCCGGCTTCTGGTTGCCAGAAGTGTGGTTTGGTACCATAGAGTTAGTGAGGTCCTCGACATTATGATTCTGCCACTAAGGATTTAATCCAGCAAAAATAAATACAGACCACATGCAAGCCTGGATTCTAAACTGAAAACATTCTGGGGTGGGCGCGGCCACAAGTTGCAGAGGAATCCCTGGACATCTGGGTTCACCGCAGGGACAATGACATTCAAGGGTGTGATCTCCAGCCATTTGCTTAAGTGATGTCAGCCTCGGACTCTGCGTTTGAAAATGGGAATTCCAGGACCTACCTACCTCGGATCTGTTCAGCCGGGATTTCAGGACCTCCTCTCTAAACCACCTGGCCCAGTGCCCAGCAATTCGTAAATACTTGATAAATGATACATAGCAATAATAGTAATAACAATAATGACCACAGTTATTACTCTAAACCATAAAATTCAGGCTGAAGAGAGAGATAGTCTTCATGGGGGAAAAAAGACATAACCTGTGGGAATTAAATAAGAAACAAAACAGAAGCTATCCCTGCTCTGTCTGGGCACTGCACGAACAAGAGAAGTTTAGTTACTAAAGTTCAACAGTAATGATGATGATTCCAAATTGTAGAAGGATGACTGTTTTCTTTCCCTTCTTTTTATAAAGGTTTCTAAAACACAGCAGTTATTCCTGAAAACCAGACTTCTCTTTTAGATTACTCCACTTCGTACAACTCTCAAAATGTGAAATATCATCTACCCCAACATTGTCACCCCGCCAATAAAGAACAAATAACAGACCCCCCAATACGAGAGCTGATCCCCAACTCTAAACCCTACTCCCCATGCTTTTGCATTCCTCCACAGCTTGCCAAAAACGAGCATCAGAAATCGAGTTCCCTGAGGCTCACGGTGCAATTGTACCCAGGCATCTCCTAGAGTAAGGCCTGCCTTGGCTCTCACCTACTCCAACTCCAGATGCACAGCATAGTGCCTAGAACATAGCAAGAACTTGATAAGTGTTTGTTGACTGGATACATGTATAGATGGCATATTAGCCATTGATATACCAGAAAAAATTGGCATCTTCTCCCATGAGAGCTAGGACAGCAATAGGGGCAATAGAGTCTCAGAGAATGCATCCAACACAGTCTTCAAGGCAGAACTGAATATGATTTAGCAAAGAGGCTGTGTCATTTTTGGCAAAGTCGAGAGTCTGAGTGACATGGCATGAGAACTGAGGAAGAAGTCAGTGGCAATGACATCCATTCCTCCACTGACTTGTCGGTCAGTGCAAGAGGCCAGCTATGGGGACAGGGTTGAAGATAAATGACTGAGAACTGCCAATGGCTTAATGGGTCTCTCTTACCAGGTGACACTTGCCTTTCTGTCACTGGGGCCTCTGACTGTGCCCCTCAGTTCTGGGGGAACAGCAGGCAACCCAGGTTGGTCATGAAGCAGGGTTCTCAGTCAGGGAATGCCTCTAGGCCTCCATAAATCACCTTCCCTGACAGCATACTTCCTCACCCACCCACATTTCATGTTTAGCCAGGGAGACTGCAAAAGCTAACCCTACTTTTAACCCCTGGCCACACAAACCCCAGCCTCACTCACCCTCCAGCCCACAGCTGATGGGCTCTGAAAAGCATTTTTACAATAGATTTTTTCAAAATCCAATCACATCCTTTCCATCTGCTCTTCTGTACCTCTCACAACTTAAGAGAGGCTCAAAGAAGAAAAAAATACTATTGCTGATTTCCCAAGACTCAATTCTTCACCACCAGCCTTGATCATAAGCGCTTAAGACGTGACACTTTGTACCGTGGGAGCCCATTATGTCCCTGGGAGATTCGATGTCTGTTTTGATAGGAGCAATTTATCACCCCGGTGAAATCATACTGCCGTACTGAAGGCAGTGCCAGGATTTATGAATCTCTGTTCACAGAGAATGAATTTAATTCCCAGAGTGGAAACGGTATTAAAAGATTTGGCCTGCCACACCTGTGGCATCTGACACGGTTTCGGAGTGAGTGGTACACCCACCTCCACACTGCCTACTGTAAAACTCATTGCCTTCCTGAGCACAGAAGGAACTCCAGCAGGGCGTGACATCCAGCCTTGTAGAGTACAAAACACTGTGTTACCTTAGTAATGAACAACAATAAGTCGGTCTTAAAGAACATTCTCTCCCTACCCCAGCCCTGTGTGTGTGTGTGTGTGTGTGTGTGTGTGTGTGTGTGTGTGTTGTGTGTGTGTGTGTGTGTGAGAGAGAGAGAGAGAGAGAGAGAATGTGTGTGAATGAGTGTATGTGAAAGAGTGTGTGTGAGTGTGTGTATGTGTGTATGTGAATGAGTGTGTGTGAGTGTGTGTATGTGTGTATGTGAAAGAGTGTGTGCATATGTGAATGAGTGTGTGTGAGAGAATGATATGAATGAGTGTGTGAGTGTGTGTGAGTGTGTATGTAAATGAGTGTGTGTGAGAATGACACGAATGAGTGTGTGAGTGTATGTGTTATATGAATGAGTGTGTGTGTATGTGTTATGTGAATGAGTGTGTGTGAGAGAATGATATGAATGAGTGTGTGTATGTGTTGTGTGAATGAGTATGTGTGTGAGAATGTCATGAGTGTGTGTGTGTGTGTGTGTGTGTGTGTGTGTGTGTGTGTGTAGGTACACATGCAGGAGTGCAGAGGTCAGAAACCCACATCAGATGTTGTTTCTCAGACACCATCCACCTTACTTTGTAAGATTCTCTCTCTCTCTCTCTGTCTCTCTCTGTCTCTGTCTCTCTCTCTCTCTCTCCATATATATATATATATATATATATATATATATATATATATATATGTCCCTCCCTCCCTCTCTCTGGGATCTAGGGCTTGCCAACTAGGCTAGGCTAAACTGGCAAGCCCCCAATTCTTGGATTTAATCCCACCTATGGGCCATGACCCCTTTAAGACCATCTGAAAACACAGATATTTTCATTATGACTCATAACAGCGGCAAAATGACAGGTATGAAGCAGCAACAGAATAACGTTATGGCTGGGGGTCAGCACAGCATGAAGAACTATGTCAAAGGGTGGCAGCATCAGGGAGGCTGAGAACCACTAGGTTACACACAAACCACCATCGCCTGCTTTTTAATTTTTTAATTTGGTTGCTGGGGACCAAACCCAGGTCCTCACCCTTACCCAGCAAACACTTCACCAAGTGACCCTCCTCCCCAGCTCACAGTTTTCACTCTATTCTTAATGTGCATGAGTTTTAAAATTACTATTGACTGCTTTCTCAAAAATTCTTTTCATAAAGTACTGAGCTAAGTTCTTGTTACACAGGGGCTGGGGGGGGGAGGGTGGTAAATTCCTTCTTGCAGTTCAGTATCCAGTCCTCATGTTTCCCACCAAGGCAAGATGCCACAGATAAATACCAGAGTCTCCTGTGGACTCACTGGAACTGTTGATAGGGGGTTTCTTCCCTGAGAGAGATCCTATTTGAGGCAGTCTGAGTATCAGGAAGTTTTTAAGTCTCCCACATGATTTTAGTATCCAGCCGTGGCTTACGAAACACTGCTCTATAATATTGGGCACCTTTCTTGCAATCTGGCATCATTTTATGTGAACAAACCCTGACTGCCCTGGTTATATCACCGGCCTCTTTTCGTAGGTGGAGAATGCCTTCCACTTTCGTAGACAAGGGGTGGGCCCATAAAGAATTCCCTTTATTGTCTTAAGTTTGTGTGCAAGGTAACAATTCTAAATACTGGCAGTTGTTTCTCATTTTAAAAATTACTGTTGTATGGGTTTGTGTGTGTGTATCAGGGACACTTGTGCAATGGTTAACATGTGGGCATCAGAGGCCAACTTTATGGAGTTGGTTTTTTCCTCTCACTCTGTTGTTGGTTCCAGGGCTAGAACTCAGGTCACCAGGCTTGCACGGCAAGCACTGTACCTGTGGAGCTGTATTGCCTGCCCCATTACCAGTTCTTTTGCTCCATGCATCGTCTCCGAACACTCACTGGCCATTTTCCTTGCGCCATTGATGTCACCTGCCGTTTCACATTAGTCACTGAGTCATATAGTGGCCATTCATTTTCTGCTTTGCGACTTCTACTGCTGTGACATAGACACCGGAGATTAGGATTGTTTCCCTGACAGCGGGGAGGTTTCAGTAGGAACCCTTCTTGACCCTTCCCACAAGGGTATCACATGAAGACAGAGCCCTGGACACCCTCAGATCCCCCCTCCCCTCTCTCTCTCTCTCTCTGGGTAACAGAGAACACAGCCTACTTCAGGATTCACTATGCTCCAGGCTTGAAGCCAAGACTCTGTCCACTGTTCTGTCCTTCACACTTCCACCACGACATCCTCAATCTCACCGCTGTAAAATGTGGCAGGTCAAACATCATTCAACCTTACCAAGATCAAGAAAATCCCTCAGTGAGCTCATTACATGCCTTCCTTTACTGTAGTATGTTCCATTGTCATCCTCAGCCCCAGACTGACTCAGACAGAAGTGCAAGTCTCACAGGGAAATCTTGGCAATCATGGAACGCTGGCCACAAATGTCAGACATGATGGGACAGTCATATAATACCAGGACTTAGGAGTTAGAGACAGAAGAATCAGGAGTTCAAGGTCATCCTTAATGACCTATGAAGTACCAGGCCAGCCTGTGGGTCTTTGAGACTGGGTTTCAAAAACACAGAAAAGCAATGAGAACAGGAGCACAGTGTATGTCAGTATTTTCTTTAACTCTTGAGCTGCAACAGAATGACCTCTCCCCTCACAGCAGGTTCTTATCTCCACAGGGCAATAGCATCTGTTCCCACAGGTTGCTATGATGATGGCACACAAGAAGAGGAAGCCCTTCCAAGGGACCTGGTCTGATTGTCATGGCATAAATAACAACTACTCTTTGAATGGGTCTCCTTTGTATCACTGTCAAATGCCCCCCCCTGAAGATTTGCAAGACACCCCCTGACCTTCTGAGGCTGCCAGCTCTCATGCTTGCACACTGTCAGAAAGGAGACTTGAGACAAGACTGTGATGGCCACACAGGTTCTGTGGAGAAGGAGGGGCTAAAAAAAGGCTGGCATTTATAAAAGTGTCTAGGAAATACGAATGGTTGCTAACAAAGCCATCTGTGAGAGTTTGAATGCCTCAGTAGGTGCCATTTCCATCTCTCAACAAACACCCAGACCACTTCATCTCACCTGGATCTAGCCTGTAGCACAGTTGCAATGAGTTATAGCTGGAGACAGATGCTACATGGACCAGGGCTTTGCACGGCCCTGTCCAGTCACCACACAGAGTCAGCATGCGATCTCAAGCCCACTCTCTAGAGCTCTCCATTCAGAAGAATGGTCAGGGGGCTTCGTGGGAAGGAATTCCAGAAAGGATCTGACCTGAAATACTTTTGACCGCAGGAGGAGTTCCAAGGACGAGCAGGTGCAGCTTCGTGGGGCTGCTCACGCATTTCCTGCTGGCTGCATCCCAGCCTGAGTTGCCAGCCAGCACCCACGACAGTCAGAGCATTCCACAAACCTTTGTGCAACCCTGGCTTCAGCTCTATATTCTAGAGGTTTCCCTTTGAGTCACACCACTTTTAAATACACTGAGCAAACAGACATGACTTTTTTTCTTATTTTTCAATATTCCTGGGTGTTCAGGAGTAGTTCAACGAATAATCTGAAATTGTATTTTATATAAAGTTGAACCAGAAAATACTGGCTAAATCCCAACCCATGCCTTCAATAGAGCATATGCCAGAGTAAAACTTGACAGTAGTCCTATGCCAACCCAGTCTCCTCCAGACCTCAGTCTCACCATATCACACTGTCTGAAAGCAGCTGGTCATTTCAGCGTGACTCCAGCTAAAGAATTGGGAAAACTGGAGCCCACATTAGCCAATGACTTCCCCTTGGGTTAGCAGGGAAGTAAATTAATTATATTCTCCTTCCCTCTGCCTCTTTTTGCTGTCCCTCCCCCTCTTTCTCAGTCTTCCCATCTCAAAAAAAAAAAAAAAAAAAAAGTCACAAACCAATAATTGGATTAGGAGCAATGGGTCAACCAAATGCCCCAACCTTAAGATGAGGAGCCAGGAGCCCCCAGTTCCACACTGACTGCCACCAGACTCTATTCTGAAGAGATGGTACTGATTCATTTCTTCCTCGAGCTGATTCTATGTGGTTGATACTCTTATTCACCCCACTTGGCAAAGGAGGGAAACATAAGGCACAAGAAGAATTCAATCACAGGACATTGCAGTTCCTGAGATTTGTGATCCAGTCTTTCCCTCATTCAATACTGCCACTCTTGAGATGCCCAAGAATTGTAATATGGCTTCATCCAGAGCCACTGGGGCTATGACAAAGGAATCAGGGCACTTCCTTTATGGAAACCACAGGAATTAATGGCTCTTATGTCCCCTGAGGAACATTCCCAGTGAAGGGCCCCCTGGAGACCAATGTCATCTTGTAAGAATTCCAGGATGAAGCAAGCCTGCTGAGTTCAACAGCAGGGGTGCAGCAGGGGTGTATCTCCAGGCCAGTACCTAAGGAGAAAAGGCCACTGGCTAAAGTCTGGGCATGCCTTGCTGCAAGCCAGTGAGAGGGAAGCACCCCCCACCCCTGTGCCTCCTTCATACCAAACTGAACAAACAATACATCCCCAGTCACCACCGCCTATCTGAAAACACACCAAGAGGGGTTACCAAGACAGAAAATGAGCAATCCTTTCAAGATCTGTCCATTAACAGCAGTAAAGGAGATTTCATAAGGTTAATTGGAAAAATCCACCCTACTCTCCTCCCTTCCCCGGCAACCAGTTTAACACTTGCACTTATACCCAAATGCACAATCGTCACTCCTAACAGAGACAAAAACAGGACACACTCAATTCTAGCAGTCGCTGCAAGGAACAGCACTTAGGCTGGCGGCTGATAGCTGGGGCTTGGCTTCCTGGCTTCTAAACAAGACAGACCCTCCTCAATCCATGAACACGGTAATGTCAGGGGGCGTTCTGGGCTTGAATCTCTCCATCCCACATCACTGGATCTCCCTGGAGGAGCATACGATCTTTTGTGGTTTGGGGCAGAGCCGAGTAACCCAAGGGCGTCTCTAAGAGCGCCTTCCTAGAGCTCGTTGCACCTGCTGTCAGGACAAAGAACCGAGATTCAAAGATTTCTGAGCAGGAAATGTCGAAGAATGAGGTATCTTGATGAAGGCAACCAAGAGAATGAAAGCGAAGCGCAGCCTGCGCTCACAGGGCCTCCGGGCCCACACTCCTCCAACCCAGCCCCAAGCCCTTCAAAGGTTTGTGAGGCCTGAGCAGGTGCGGGCAAGTGGATGGTGTCCTCAACCCACCACCGACAGGACACCCAGAAGGAATGGGGTGGGGGGGGGCAGTTGTGAGAAGCAGGCCCCTGAGACAGCGGCTGAAATAGCTAAACTTCAACCTAGAAGTTCAAACTCTGGTGCCCTGACCGCTGCTGAGGAGCCCTCATCCAGTGGCTGATGGAAGCAGAGGCAGACACCCACAGCTAAACACTGAACTGAACTCTGGAACCCAGTTGCAGAGAAGGAGGAGTGAAGAGCAAAGAGGTCAGGACCAAACTGGTGAAACACACAGACACAGCTAACCTGAGTAAGGGGGAGCACATGGACCCCAGAGTGATGTCTGGGAGGCCATCACGGGACTGATCCAGACCCCTGAATGGGATGTCAATGAGGAGGCCTCGGCACTCTGTGGGGCCCCTGGTAGTGGATCAGTATTTACCCAGTGGAGTTAGAAGGGACTTTGGGAGGCCATCCCACATGGAGGGATGCTCTCTCAGCCTGGACACATGGGGGAGGGCCTAGGCCCTGCCCAGGATGATATGACTGACTTTGGGGAGGTCCCATTGAAGGCCTTAACCTCCCTTGGGAGCAGAGGGGGGATGAGGGGGGGCTGGTGGGGTTTGGGGGAGGGGAAGGAGAGGGAGAAGGGATTGACAGTGAGGCAGCCTTGTTCTAATTTGAACCAATAAAAAATCTAAAAAGAAAAAAAAAGTACCACTTTACACTTAACATAAATTCTTTTTTTTTTTTTTTCAAGGTTTCATTAAAAAAAAAAAAAAAAAGAAAGAACTTCAAACTCCGGCCCAGTACCCTTGCTTGCTTGGGAGATTTGGCTGGGAGATGGGTATTGTGCAAGTTGCCTGCCAGGGCCAAAGAGGGTATGAGGGAGCTCGAAACTCCTACGTGCTTAGATGCATTGTGAACACTGTCCAGCAGGACTGAAGATGGTGCCCAGCCAAGGACACCTGTTACCCCAGGATGTATTTTCCAGGTGCTGCCTACAGCAGTGTGGCCCACTGTGTGATTGTGCCATTCGGCATTGAGGGCCTCCACTCTGCCTAGAGCTTAAAGGCAGCATTAAGGAAGCCCTAGAATGTGGGCTCTGAATTAACAGGACTCAGGACCGGTCACCTGTGTCAACAGCTCTTGGCGCAGTGCTGGCGTCGTGGGGGAGTGGAAGGGTCCACCCAGCTCTTGTCCAGGCGCAGCCCTGGCACACCCTTCAGGACTGGAAGCCGCTCCTGGGGAGGTGGCTGAGGCTCAGTGATAGAGGGAAGGGAGTAGGGACATGGGGTTAAGGGCCTTGGTGGGGCATGCAAGGCTGTCTTCTGGCTGCACCCACGCCTCTGGTGACAGCAGCACCTGCCTTGCAGCTGGGCGACCTCCCCTCCCCCTCCCTTCCCCCAGATACCCTGCGTCCTGCCAGCCGCGCCTGGCTCCCGCCTACACCCATCTGTGCAGCGGTGGGACCTAGGACAAGAC
Organism: Cricetulus griseus; assembly: GCF_003668045.3. Classification (NCBI taxonomy): domain Eukaryota; kingdom Metazoa; phylum Chordata; class Mammalia; order Rodentia; family Cricetidae; genus Cricetulus; species Cricetulus griseus. The sequence continues at coordinate 28,140,137 of NC_048600.1, read as the reverse complement.
CTGCTCCTGCCGGATGCGGGGGTGGGAACTAGTGGGTTGGGGGATGTGGGGGCAGGGCAAGCAGGGAGAGGCTGAGCACACAGCACCAGACATTCTGCAGACAACGAAGAGTACACAGGAATATACCTGCCTTATAGGTATACGAGGAAGTCGGTGGTTCTTTTATATTTAGAGTATGTTTGTTTGTTTATTTAATTAGATTGCAAGTAACAGGCTCTCTGGTGGCATTTGCAAACATGCTTTTTGGCAGTTTATTTCCCATCCCTCTTCCTCCCATTTCCCTGTGCCTCTATCCAGTGCCGCCCCCCTCCCCCCCCCCCGTTCCCTCTTGCCCCCAAGACTGTCATTCCTACCACTTTCTTTAAAGTCCCCGGCCTCTTCCATCTCAAGGATCCCTTTCCAGTTTCCTGGCCTTTCTCCACATTTACTCCCACCTAGACAATGAGAAAGGAGGATCCAAGATTGGCACAAATGAGAGAACGCGAGGTATTTGCCATTCTGTGCCTGGCTTAGCTTGCTTGAGTTCAGTCCTTTCAGAAAGCAAGAGTACATTGAGAAATGAGGGAGGGGTGTATCTCAATGTAGCAAGTGACAGAAAAGCTGCCTGTGCTCACCCGTAGCTCAGGTCTGAGCAGCCTCTGCAGATTGCCAGAAAGTAAAATAAAGGTTGCAAAGCGGGGTGGAGAGCCTGCCCACAGAACTGCTGGCTCCTGGGCTGGAGGTGTGTATAAACAGGAACCTGCTATTGCATTCTTCAGAGGTTAGCTAAGAGATGCAGGTGCAGCCTACGTGGTACTTATCTTCTTGGCTTTGACAAGTTAGAAATATTTATCCTTTAGTACCTACTGTGTTGCCTACTCTATGTAGGAGCCTATTGAGTTTCTGGCCCTTTCTGTTGGTTGTTTTAAGTTAGTATTTTGTTTGTTTGTTTGTTTGTTTGTTTGTTTATTCTTCCTTATCACCTCCTTGATCTACAGCAGAAGTTCGAAAGTCCAGTGAGGTCTGTGAACCATCCCGACTCGCCCTGTCCCACTGTCTGCCCTCTGAACAGGTCAAATCAACTTTCCAGGTGTTTAATAACATTGAATAATAATTGTGTAATCACCATAAAAGTTAAGTGCTGTGTTCCAAGGCAGGGAAAGTGCCTTGTGTTTGCTGCCACTTTCTGCAATGTTTCTTTGAACTCTTGGGGAACCTGCCCTCTGTTACTGAATTTGTCACATTGGGTTTTTGGTGTATTTACTTAAAAATCTTAATTTTCAACTGAGGGCATGAATTGCATTTTAAATGTGCTGTGTGAGCAGTTGGAAGGACCCACAGGGCAAACTTTCTCCTTTCTCTGCCTTTGTATTTATTCATCCAGGTGGGAAGGGCAGCTACTCTAATGGGGTCACATTGCAGGCTAACTAGGCATTTATTTGCCTGCCTGCATCTCTGGCCTCCCAGGGTCTTGTGTGTGTGTGTGTGTGTGTGTGTGTGTGTGTGTGTGTGTGTGTGTGTGTCGTATTTCATACTAAAATAAGGCTTATTACCTTACTCGTGTCATGATAACATACACCCTGGTTGGGGGGGCAGGACATGAGTCTACGAGACTCCTATACTTTCAAGTGCATAGCACAGAGACAGCAAAATGCCAGCTCCAGCTTCACACCTACACCAGCTCTTCTGCTTGGCTGCAGGCCTGCCTGTAACCAGCGTGGCCTTTGTAAGTTGGCGTAACAGAGCACAGGCTGAAATAATGTCAAGATTCAAACCCAAGCCTCCAGGCATGAGATGTTTGTTATGAAATCCCACCCACCTCAGCCCTGAGCCCAGGTTGCAAAACATGCCAACAGAGCCAGACAGCACTTTGAGGCAAGGACCATCAGCTATGCCGTGCCTACAGATGGACTTCTCAAAAGCCACAGTGCATCCCAGACTTTTATCTGGCTCTCCTAATGGCATGTGCCCCTTCTCTCTAAGAAACATCACTACCTGCTCCTCCTGGGTCACCTGTTCCTCCTGGGCGCAGATGACTTGCCACACCTGCAGGTACATGGGCATCTGGCACACCAAATTCACCGGTGAGTCCCGAAGCACTTCAAAATAATGAGCAATGACTTTGGGCTACTTCTCAACTTTACCAGGCCCTTATTTTGATGAAATGTTGTCATCCCTTAGTCACTTGGGCTCTGTCTGTCCACAGTGCACAGCTCATGCTTGGAGTAACCATTCCTCTGACCCCAGGCACGAACAGGCTCTACTCTGACTGTCTCCACAGCTCCTCAGTGTGGAGGGCCTCAACTGGGAAGTTGTCTTGGGTTTCTGGTTCTCTCATGCCCCACACCTTTGGGTATCCTGGAGAAGTTCCATGTGTGAGAACAGGCCTCTGATAGACAAAAAGGCACCTCCCTGAGGGCACCAGAGGGCACTGACCCAGAGTCCTCTGACTAACACAAGGGCTCAGGAATAGCTCTGTCCACCCCTGCGGGCTTCAACAGTTTTCCTGGCCCAGACTGAGTAAGAAGTGCACATTCCAGGGCCTGAAAGTATTGGCTGTGTGAATGAAAACCTAAGTATAAAAAAAAAGAATCAACAGGAATATTGTCAATTGTCCCCTCTCCTGGCTGTCCTTTATTTATTTATTTATTTATTTATTTATTTATTTATTTATTTATTTTCTGTGTTCCTAGGCCAGCTATTGTGGGACCTTTAACTTGGTGAGTTACTTAAATTTTTTTAAGTCACAGGAATTCTACTGTCTTAGTCATGGTTTCTGTTCCTGTGATGAAACGCCATGACCAAAAACAAGCTGAGGAGGAAAGGGTTTGTGTGACTTACACTTCCATATTGCTGTTCATCATCGATGGAAGTCAGGACAGGAACTCAAACAGGGCAGGAACCTGGAGGCAGGAGCTGATGCAGAGGCCATGGAAAGGTGCTGCTTACTGGCTTGCTCCCCATGGCTTGCTCAATCTGCTTTCTTATAGAACCCAGGACCACCAGCCCAGGGATGACACCACCCACAGTGGGCTGGGCCCTCTCCCATCAATCACTAATTAAGAAAATGCCCTACAGCCAAATCTTATGGAGGCATTTTCTCAATTAAGGTTTCCTCCTTTCCAATGACTCTAGTTTGTGTCAAGTTGACATAAGACTAGCCAGTATATCTATCTTTAATTTTTGTCAAGGAAAGCTGAGCAGCTGTCATTGTCATATCATCAAAGGATGAGAGGTGCTGCAGGGGCAGGACACGTTTGAGGAAAAAAATACCTGTTTATGAATTTTATTCTTTCAGTGGGACCCCTGAGAACTCTTTCAAAGATTGACAGTGGCTTGGGCAGTGCCCACAGGGACATAGTCCGTTTGGTCTCACTCACTGCTGTGACCTTGCCGCCACCCTCTGCTGTCCCACACGCCATTCCCTGGCTGTTGATTTCTGTATCAACAACAGAACAACAATTTCTTCTCTATCTGACTCCTCTCCTTGAAGCCCAGAAAAAAAAAGGCCTTGTCCAACAACCTAGACCTGCTCCTGCCTGAGGTTTCCTGCCACACAGGCAGATCCATCCCTCTCTTGTTGAGAGGCCACCAAGCCCACCCATGTCTTTCTCAAGAGTGGATCTTCATTCCTTCCCCTCCATAGTGTTGTCCCCAGCAGGAGGCCAGTGAGCAATCATGTAATTGACCTGCAGAAACTTTTCCATTAAATACACACACACACACACACACACACACGCACGCACGCACGCACGCACGCACGCACGCACGCACGCACACACGCATACACACGAAAAGAAGAAAAAGAAAAAGAAAACCAAGCCTCCAACCTAATTGCTTTCCAAAGATTTCTGGTAACTGCTGTTACCAGTTTTGGACTCTCGGTAAATATCTAGTCCCTTTAGGCAGTCAAGGAGCTTGCCATGACATCACAGGCCCCAACACAAACAGTGCCACAGTGAAGCTCTTAGACAAGAGGCAGGCAGTGTGGGACTGACGTCCTCTGGCCTAAAGTGCCCTTGCCTTCCTCCAACTCCTGCCCAGCCCTTAAAAATTCCATCAGGTGCCACCTTCTCCAAAGAGCTTTTGTCACCTCTCCAGCTGTCTTCAATTTCTTCCACTTTGGATTCCAGCCTCACTTCTAGAGCTTCAACTTAGCATTTAGTTATAAGCCTGTCTTGACCGTTCCCACCGTTGCATGTGGGTTATTCTGGTCTCCCTAAGTGGATGGTAGTGGGCAGGGCCAACTTCTTCATATCTTTCTCTTTCCTGGATCCTGCCCAAGGGGACCAGGTATAGTGCTAGGCACATGGAGGAGCACTAGGTCCCCACCAGCTGCTGGCTTTAGCTCCTTCCAACCGCTGTCAGTCTCTCTGGCAGGTCCTTTGTGAGCAGAGAGAGGAGACTACAGCAGAGTGGGACATTGTCACTAGCTGCCAGGAATTTACTCTGCCCCCTCCTTACAGCAGTGTGGCAGGGAGACCCACCTTCCCACAGGATGCTTATTGGGAAGTTCAAGGAGAGGAAAAGTAGGCAAAGCTGTGTTATAAGGTGTTATACCATCTACCTAAATACACTGGACAGGGTGTAAGCCACAGCCCTGAAAAGAAACCCAGCGCCTAAGGGTGCAGAGGAAAAGGAAATACTTTCTCAAAGTAGCCCTATGCAATATCCCCAGAAGCGGTCTAAAGAGTAGACTCAGTCATGCTGGATGGATTCTACTTGTGTCCCCAGCATCCTCCAACAGCAGGACACTAGTGCTGGTGCCCTCCATAACTCAAGGTGCCACATGGGTCATGGGCATCACCAGGGACATTTACATCACCAGCTGCTTCCAGATGTGGACCCACCAAGAGCCCAAGGGTGGGACTGTTTTTGAAGCTTTCTGAGATAGTCTCCATACACTCTAGATCAGTGAGTGAGTTCTAGATGATGCTAGCTTATGATACTCAAAGCCTTCCATTCTCTGTCGAGGAATGACCCTTGCCCTTGTGACTCATCTACCACCTGGTCCATAGTGGAACAAAGGCAGTGGTTCATTTGTGCCGTCTCCTAACCAGAAGAGCTGGTCTATGGGTGACCATGGGACCCAGGTCAGGCTGAAGAGGCAAAACCAGGGCAGGTTCAATCATCCTGAAAAGTTGATTTTGTTTTTTTTCAAGGTGAAAATGAAACAGGATGTTGGGGCACTGACTGCTGTGTGCCACCCTATAGAGAAACCATGACGACTATATGATATCTTAGAGAAGATAAGTGCTGTGCACCATCCTACAGAAGATTACACCCAGAGTTTTGATCACTACCATATATCAGCTCCCAGGGTGTTGGGGTGTGATCCATGGTGTATAAAAGACCATGGCTACTTTTTACCTGAAAGTGACTGAATAAGAAGACAATAAAGAGACACTGCATGCCGTGACCTTAAGTCTGGATAGTGGAGTGAGTCTAAATAAACTATTGCATCACATACTACTAAACTCTCGTCAACTTCTATCACCTTGCTTGGGTGACTTGCCAATTAAGTGAGCTCTTGTGACTGTGGGGCCCACTGCTTTGAGTCACAGCAGGTGTCAGGTATTGAGCGCTACTGTCACGGAGGCTGCTGTCACCGAGGCCAAGGGTGAGGCCCTCAAAGTTGCACAGACTTTCAACAGCTCCAATAGGAAAGCTCAAGACTATTCATGCTGGCCCCTTGTTGACTCATCTAAAGGAAATGGTGCCTTGAGGACCACCCTTTCCCAGAGGATGAAACCGGAGGGATGAAAACCGAGGGCTTGAAGGTTCTGAGTGGCAAACCAGAGGTACATACTCACATGATGTAACACTTTAACATAACATAGTGTAACTTCAGTCTATTCTCCTAGGGGAGAAATGTCCTTCCCTCTGTGAATGCATCCTACCACCTTCCAGAGATTGAGAGCACCCAACTTGCAAGAGTTTCAGCACCTGTGATGGGTCAAACTTAGATCAGTCCAGTTCTCTTTATTCTCTGAAGTGAGCCTTACCGCAAAAAAAAAAAAGAAAAAACAAACAAACAAACAAAAAACATGAGTTCTCTGCTATTGCTTCTAACTCTCAATCACCCTGGATCTACCCAGTGCACACCCTCTATAGGCAGTCACAGTTAGACCCACCCCTCCATCAGTGCACACTGGACACACTCATCCATTAATAGATATCTGAGCCCAGGCAGTCACAGCCAGACCTGCCCCTCTAGCTCTGTAAATCTGTGAATATGCAGAGGTCAGAGGATGACATCATCATCATGTGCCCAATTCTATCACCCTCTCCTTTTTCCTTCGAGACAGAATCTCTCACCTGAACTGTGCTGGGAGCTAACAAGCCCCAGCAATCCTCCAATCTCTGATGTCCCTCAGCTCTGGGGTCACAGGTATATGTATGGCCAGGTCCAGCTTTTTCTATGAAGGCCAGAATCCTAGAGAACTCAGGCCTTCAAGCTTACCCAGCAAGTATTCTTACCCACCACACAGTCTTCTCAGGGTCCCATTCACGGCACTCCTAAGTAAGTCTTTTGTAGTCTTGATGGTCTTGCAAAGACTCTACAAGGCCAGTTTATAGAAATTATTTTCCCAACAGTCATTATTTCAGGAGGATTTGTCTATATGCCTATGCTGCATGATTATTATACACTCTAATTTAAATTCAGAATGGATATTATGGTTTAGCCAGGACCACAGACATTATAAAGAAGAGGCTCAACTTTCAGTGAACAAAAAAGCAAAATTCCTTAATGTCCTTGCCATCCCATCTTGTTATTCATCTCCTGCATTCTTATTATTCTATACTCATGTAGTATATGCTCAATAAATGTACATGGCCTTACACTAGTCATAGTTGAGAGAAGTTTATGCATCAAATCCATATTAACATATTATCGTTCTCTTCCATACTAAACTCACTGGGCACTATTTTCACACTTTCCTTACTAAGACACACATGTGTTAAACTGACACCCTTGATCTTCTGTCCGCATCTCAACTGCTGAGGTAGACTGGCCAATGTCTGCCACCTTAGTTAAATTAGGAGCAAGTGATGAGACTGAAAGTGACTGCAGGCTTCAGCCTGGACCTCCTGCTCTAAAGACCAGATATGTCATGCCATCGGTGGGTCCACCGCATCTCTAAAACAAAGCTACAAGCCACACACACACATACACATACACACACACACACACACACACACACACACACACACGTATTCACATAATCCTTTCCACACATCCGTCCCATCCCTCATTTCATTAACAATCACCTACCCCTTGCCCATAAGAAAATTATTGCATCGGCAATATTCAAACAGAATTTTTTTTTCTTTCCAGCACTTGCAATTAAGGACTGCCATGCCCACTCAACCTGGTGGGAAATCTGGTCTCGTCCACTTCAATACAGGTTGAGGGGTTTCTAAGAAAGGGAAAGTTGATGGAGTTATACAGTCTTTCGGGTGAGTCCATCTTCAGCTCCCACAGTTGCACTAAAGAGGTTGCCACTGCACATGGGGTCAAGAAGCACCTTAGTGAGTAGGTGACCCTGTTAATGTGGACCCTGGAGTCGTTCGTGTAGGTTTACACTATAGTCTGAAAGATTAAGATAGCAGAACAGCTTTAGATCCTGAAAACAGAGCCCACTGAGTGTTTCAAGATTTCCCACTAAACCTCAATCAGTCCTTCATCTTGTGGTCCATGTTGCCTATGTACATGACAGGTCCATGTTTGGGTATAGCCATTGTCACCATCTATCTCTTCCCAAACTGATACTCTGCCCCAGCTAAATACTAACTCCCCATTCCTCCCACTGCCTGCCTGTGAAGAAGCAAGCTTTCTTTACCAAGCATTGTTTTGAAAGATCTGTCTACATATAGGACATTATTTTTTTTTTCCGGTTTTTCAAGACAGGGTTTCTCTGTGGCTTTGGAGGCTGACCTGGAACTAGCTCTTGTAGACCAGGCTGGTCTCGAACTTACAGAGATCCACCTACCTCTGCCTCCCGAGTGCTGGGATTAAAGGCGTGCACCACCACCACCCGGCTGATATAGGACATTTTAATGGCTGCATAGTATTCTACTTAATGATGTAACAATTTGTTTATCCTTCATCCTAGCACTGGATGGCTTCAAATTTTCCTCAATAGGAACAGTGGTGCAGAAGTGTTTTTGTGCGTAATTTCACCACAGGTGTGAGAAATTCCCTAGGGTATGTCCTTGAAAGGAGGCGCTGACACAGAGGTGTGCCATTCTCCACCATCTGCCAGATATTGCCAAATTGTCCTCAAAGAGTCTGTAGGGAGTTTTTTCTTCACACATCACCCATGACATGTGACAGATCTTATTGCTTCACTCCCATCTCCAGGCATTAGGAGACTTGGGTTTTTGCAATCTGATAGGTGTGAGATACAATCTCATTGTTGGTTTGCTGTGTATCTGTCTCCCTGGGGTGAGCATGTTCTTCCATCTTGACTGGTCTTTCAGGTTTTCCTCTCCATGAACTGAACTAGAAGTAGATTCATGCAACATTTCTTCTTGTAACGGCGTGTCTTCAAGGTTCACCCATGTTGGAGCATGGGCCAGAATGCCCCTTTGCCAGAAGGCTGACTCAAACTGCTGAGTCCATGCCTCATTTTGCCTGCTCATTCATTTGGGTTGTTTTCAGTGTTTGGTTCTTGTGAATAACACTGCTGTGAGCACTGGAATAAAAAAAATCTACCCAAGCCCCTGCTTTCTGTCCTTTAGGTGTGTTCCCAGAGAAATTGCATCACACACTGAATGTCTAACTTTGGACTTTATTGACATTCTTAATGCTTGCCCTTTACCTTTTATATTTGTTATAAATATCCCGTGTGTGTGTGTGTGTGTGTGTGTGTGTGTGTGTGTGTGTGTGTGTGTGTGTATGTGTTTAAGAATTGCAATACTAGTACAAAGTTCAGTAACTTGATGTATCTTTCTTAATTTACTTCCCTCACCCAGTGTTGGAAGTCATTCTCCTGTGTCTTTCCTTTTTTTATCTCTTCATCTAAAGTGACGCTGTGTATGTACTGTAAGGTGGGGATCTGCTTTAATTATTTTTTTCTGATTTGATAAACAGATAACTGGAGAAGAAATCCCTATACTTCCCAGTGGTTCACAATTCTATGTCTGAGGCCAACTACCCTAATGGGTCATTTCCTAGGCACCCATCCCTATGGTTAATCCATTTTGAATTCTCAGCCCAGTGTTGAGCTGTCTTCACTTGCGACTGCTTTTTCATAAGTTTTATTCTTCATAGGACAAATTCCATTCTGCACTTTTCCTTTCAAAATGCTTGGCCTTTACTCCTGCATGTAAATTCAAGTTCCATGAACTTAGGTTAACAGTGCGTGCTGAGAGCTGTGCTACTGTAACGTCCCTTCCATGATGTCAGGGTCTTCCCACCACCTCCTCCATCTCATGATTGCATGTGACATTTCCATGACCACAGCAGAAACAAGTTCCAGGCCTAGAGCGTCAGTATAGCACCCCTTCTATCAACTTCAGAGACCTGAGCCTCACCCGAGTAACTTCTGTCACCTCCTCTGAATGTCCAGGCATCAGTTCATCCACTCTTTTGGTGAAGATGAATCAAAGCTAGTGGGTCCCTTGGTTCTGTTTCCTTCTCCTAGGACAGAACTTTGTGGCCTAAAGATATGGCTGAGCAATTAAGATCACCGGATGCTCTTGCAGAGGACCATGGTTCAGTTCCCAGCACCCACATGCTGTAACTCTAGTTCCAGATACCCTCTTCTGGCCAGAGAGCGTGTGGATGAGGGCCACGCTGACTTCCAGCTAACCAGCCCAAAGGAGAGCAAAGCACAGAAGCCAGATAGACTGTCAATTTAACCAGTTTCTGCCAAGGCAAAACACAATGGCCAAGTACATTTCCAATGGCCGAATATCCTCTCTATAAAGGCAAACTGCAGACTAAGCAGGGAGCTGAGTTATGGTCAGCTTTTGCTGAGTGACCTCAGAGTGAGAGCAGAGAAACTTGTGTTTGAGCTAAATGTGTCTTGACACCAGGTGGCCTTGAGCTGCTAACAGAGCTTTGTGGACAGCTGGAGGGGACCTATCCTGGGCCAGGAAAATCCCTTTCAGTGTTCTGTCCATGAGTCCACACCCTGTCTTCCTGCTGCTTCCAAGACAGCCCCTTCTCCTGCCATATCCCTTCTGCCTGCGGACATGGCAACCCCAAACAGCTGTAATTGACATGTGTTTAGAAGACAGCCAGGTGCTTTAGGTTCTCTAATGTAAATTATAATTAACTCTTTATATGAGCAAGTTCCAATTCAGGGAACATGAAGGCTGATCAGAGAGGTTCTGCAGCAAGGGTACAGAGGCTCACAGAGGATAAGGGACTCTTCTCTGAAGCCACCTAGTTTGTGGTTGCCTGGATCCATGGCAAGGATGGTTGTCATCTGAGAAGGGGAGGCATCAAGAGCTAAGTGGCTGAGTTAGGCCTCTAACCACATGTCACTGAGGTGAAGACCCCTGAAAGTGAGACACTGACTCCTGCTCTTAAAATGTCCACAGTATCCAACCTTAGTCTGGCACAGCATGTCTGGGAATGGGTGTCTGGGGGATATACCATAGGACATAGACCACCACATCTCTTTCTGATGCTGGAGTTACTGTCTCCCTCCAGGGCCTGCTCGCTGCATTCTAGCCCCACTTCCCCTGTGTCTCTGTCTCCTGCCTACCCCTCCCTCCTCATAGTCCTCAGGGTGCTGTCTCCATTTCTGTTCCTGTTGCTGTGATAAAATACCCTAACAAAAGCAACTGAAGGGAGAAAGGGTTTATTCTGGCTTGCTGCTCAGAGATACAGAACAGTCACATGGCAGGAGCTTGAAGCAGCTGGTCACTCAGCACCCACAGCCAGGAAGTAGAGATAAATGCGTGCTATCACCCTTCCCCCACTCATAGAATCCAACATCCCACAGGGAATGGTGCTACCCACAGAAGGTGTGTCTTCTCACTTCAGTCATCTTAACCAAGATAACCCCCTATAGTGACACCCAGAGGCTGGTCTCCAGGGTGGTTCTTGATTCTATCAAGTTGACAACACTGACCATCACAGTTATTGTTGACCCTTAATTCTGGTCCATCCCCAGAGGCAGAGATCCACCTACCTATGTGACCTGAACTAGAGCCCTTAGCTCTGGCCATAACTAACCCTTTCTCCCAAGCACAGTGCCTCTGTGCTATAAAAGTCTCCATGTCTGACCACTAGATAAAAGTGTCCTGCCTTCCAGGGTCTAGAACACAAGGGAAAATGTGTTCAATACACTTATCACATAAATACTGAATCCCATGGAGCAGATATATCCCTGTGAACTGTGTCCTGGAAAAAAAAATAAAACATCAACTCTACCATGCACTGAACCACACTGAACAGACACAGCCTTGAGACTGTTGGGGTAATCTCACTCTGATCCTGTTTCCCTATCATAAAGAGGGTATATGGCCTCTGAACCCCCTTTCATCACTGATAGCCTATGGTTCCTGTGCAGGAACATTTTTAAGTACTGCTGGAGATTAGGATAAAATCATTAATAAACTTAGCAGAAACAGGGAGAACCTTATTCTGGTGAGATATAAACTCTCTTAAGGTTGGTATGATACTGGACAGTGGTTCTAAGTAAGTCCTTGAAAGTCATCCCTCTGAGGTTTCAATGGTCCATTTCAATCGTCAACTTGATTAGAAACCATTAATGAGACATATTACAAGTTACATTTCTCCTCAGGAGTGGTCTCTGTGAAGACACCCTGAGAGTTGTCTGAGAATCTCCATCTACAAATGTCCAATCTCCAGGCTCAGGAATCCCTCACCAGAAGGAAAATGGAGGCTGCATTCACCCTAGACCTTCACTTTACTGCCAGTCTGCCTACCTTTGCCAACAAAGCCACTTCCTTGTCCTGGAGGCACCTCAGGATTCCACTTCTTCTCCCTTTTTGACTTTCATTTCTCAGACCTTGTCTTGAGCCACATCCTTTGTGTAAGAAACAGTTCCCACTTCCTGTGGGCCCAGCACCTCCACATTACTTCCTCTTCACTTAGTGCTATCTGCAGTTTTGACACTTGAGCCTTGGGGAGCTTTCCAACACTGCTGTGTAGCCTGACTGGGAAACTAATGTCAGTGGGTGTTCTATAAACTAGTGTGCTGGGGACAGGGGCCTGTCCCCCAGGGCCAGTGAGATGGGACAAACCCTCCAGCTCCTCTCCCTCAAATATAAAGAGAAGACTCCTCAAGTGGGGGGACACTAAAACTACCACCTGACACTATTTTTCTCATTTCCCCAGTATAAAGGGACATGGGTCACTGTTTGAATTCCAGCTTCTTGTCTTCAGTTCTTGACCTCTGTCGATCTCAATTTAATAGTCAAATGAGAGCCTTCTCTATTACAAGGTGGGTCATAGATTCTGTGGCCAGACAAGCAAAGTGCTACAAAGACAGAGAGAGAGACAGCTATTTCCTGGGTGAGGGAAGAAACACCAAAGCTGAGCCCACACAGTTCCCAGGAGTTCAGGGGGTCCTGGAGCAGTGGATGGGATGAGATTACAGCAGCCATATAGCAACAGTAGTGAAGCCAGTGGAGTACCTGCTTTGTGGAAATGCTATGAGGCATAGTGATCTTTATCCTGTGAACACAGGCAATCTCACTCCCCTTTTTGTAGACATAAAGAATGAGACATCTCTCAGACCTCAGCAGAGAGGTTACTTCGTGCAGTAGACAGAGTTAATGTAGAAACTCACAAGTAGACAAATTGCGGGGAATAAGTGTCTGTGGGAACACAGATCCGTTTATGGAATCCCCCTCTTTCTGTCTCTCTGTCTCTGTCTCTCTCACACACATACACACACACTCCCTACACACACTTACTCAAACTCACACACTAAGGCTCAGGGACCATTGTAGAAGAAACATTCTAGAAGCCAGAGGTCAGAAAGGACCACCTGGCTTCTGGTCATGCCGGACTGCTGCAGTCAAGAAACCACAGCAGCTGTGGTTGTCTGCACGAGACCTGCACAAGACCAAGCCAGCTGACATTCCAGCAGGGTCACAGGTGTGAGACATTCTATACTACTCATGAGCCCCTGCCTATAGCTGAGGCAGTTGGTGGCTGCTGATAGAGGTAGTCAGTGTTTTCTAAGGGTGTGGCCTCTGCTAAACCAAACTCACTCTAGTAGCATACATCCATGAGAATATGACTAGCACAAACTGAAAACTGTCAAGGCAGGGTGGTGTGGGGTAGGACATGAAGTTGAAACATGTATGAAATTCTCAAAGAATTGATAAAAAATGCATCTCTTTCCTTCCTTTCTTTTCTTTCTTTCTTTCTTTTTTTTTTTTTTTTTTTTTTTTTTTTTTTTTTTTTTTTTTTTGAAAAGACAGGCTGAGGTGTAAATGATCTTTCCATTCCCACTCTGGGAGAGCCAGGGCTGTCTGGCACATTGCCATTCTACAGCTCTCTCCCAACAGTGTCTGTCCTTTGTGACTCTGTAAGAAAGAGCCTGCTTTTCAAGACTCCTTTGCTGAGGCCATGGGTATTGCCAAGAGGCCCCTGGCTTTGCCTCCTCCTATCATGAGACAATTCTTAGAAGTAGGACTGGCTCTAAACCTGTCAGTGGACCTTCCCTTCCGGACAAAGGAATCTAAGTCCAATCAGCAGTGACCATGGTGGTCATCATCCCTCCCTCAGGGCTGTGGATACTGCTCCCAAATGCACTGAATCAACAGTGCCTGCCATTCCATGTTCAAAATCTACAGTATTCAGGAAAGCAGCCCAAGTGCCGGCCTTCTCGGTGGTAAGACATTCTGCAGAGCCAGGGCGTCACAGTCCAGGCCAGCTCTTCTCCAAACCCCAGGCTCAGTTGGCAAATCACACGGACTTGGCCCTTGGCAGTGCCCAGGTGGCCAACACCTGAGCTTCCTGACCAGGTGTTTCTAGGTGAAACGGGCCTGGCTGGTCCCTTTAAGGAAGTGGAAATGTAGCAAAAGACAAAAGCTACAGAGAATTGGGACAAGGAGTGGACATGGTCAGCCCCAAGGAACCATGGGAGCTGCTGTGGAAACAAAAACCAAGTGCCCACGGCGGGAGGGGGGAAGAGGGGTGAGGCCCTTGGGCGTGCTGGGCAAGTGCTGTGACAAAAAGGGCAAGATGGCGGACACTCTGACAGTTGTAAGCTCTGTGACCTTGAACTTCTGGTCTCCCTTCTGGGAAATGAAATTAATAATGTTGACCTCCTAAAGGCCCCATAACTCAGAAGATGTTATAGGCAAAACTTTTTGTGATTGTACTGGTTGCTTCTCTCAGTGCAGGACCAAACTACCTGACACAAGCAGCTTAAAGAAGAAAAGGTTTCTTTTGGCTCCTGGTGTGCAGCAGAGAAAGCCCAGCAGCAGGGGCTTGAGCCACACGGCATCTTCAGTTGGGAAGTGAAAAGAAATGCATGCAGGTGCTCTTCTCTGACTCGTTTTTATTCAGTCTGGGGCCTCAGCCTGTGGAATGGTACCAGCCATATGTTGGGTGGATATTCTCACCTCTGTTTATCTACAAACTCTCTCAAGATAGAAGCTTGCCTCCATGGTTATTTAAGACTATCAAGTCAATGGTCAATACTGATCATCACAGCAGTGTATGATGGGGAGCTGCTACGATCACCATCATGGCAAGGTCCCCTAACAGGAGCAAGTGACTAGAAATTCCGAGGGCAGGGTTCTCAAGGCAAGTCGGTAGTTGGGCCTCACAGACTGAATATGGCAAGAGGCACCTTCCCCTTCCGGAGCACCCACAAAATCACCCTTGGGTTCTGTGGGCCCCTGAAGAATTTCGAGAGAACCCAGAGGCATGAATTTGGTGCATTTTCTAAGAGAAGTCACAATGCTTAGCTTCCCTTTTGTTTCCAGTGTCCAAGTAGCCACCAACAAAGACCAGGGCCAGCCAGGTTCCAGGCTGTGTATACCAGGTGCCAAGAAATCGGCAAGAAGCAGATGACTTGCTGAGGGGTTCTCACCTCCTGCCCCTCCCAGCAGGTTTCCTCAGATGACTGATAATCTCCTAGGCAACCTGGAAGTCCTGATCACCTGAATCCCCCACCACCAACTAACCAACCTGACTAACCAGCCTAGGACAGTCCCCACCGCACTCAATCGCCAGAAGTCCCTGAGCAAAGGTGATTTTGCAATGGCTTGCAGGGCTGAGAGACGAGAACTTTGTTCCTGAAACCAGGTGCTGAGATGACAAATACTTACTTCCCTTTAACGGTTGGGGTTTTATCGAGCAGGGAATCAGGTCTGATGAACGCTAGAATAATCAACCGGATTGAAGCAGGGACATCAACAGGCCAGAAAAGCAGGCCATGGCCTGTGGGTACTTTCCGAAGCACTGTGAGCCAAAATGTCCGCTGCTCTTAGCTATAATAGGTTCACCTGAGAACACAGCCACTTCTCATCCTGGCAAGGAAGGAAGGAAGGAAGGAAGGAAGGAAGGAAGGAAGGAAGGAAGGAAGGAAGGAAGGAAGGAAGAGAGAGGGGAGAGAGACAGAGAGACAGGGACACAGAGACAGACAGAGACAGAGAGAGGGAGAGAGAGAGAGAGCACGCGCTACCTGAGTCTCAGCAGGGTCCAGCTGTCACCTGCTAGCTGCTGCGCCATGTGAAGAACTTTTTTCCATATTCACAGTGGTCATTTCAAGGGCATTTAGGCAGGAAAATCAATGGAGGAAGTCATCAACTCTATCTGGCATGAGGAGTTGAGGTGGGGGAGCACCAGGCTTTTCAGGCCCAGCTAAACAAAGAACAATGACAGGGACTAAAACTAAAGGACAAAGACACAAGCTCTTCTCACTTAACTTCAAGGGCAAGTTCTTCGGGTTGGCCAGCACCGTTTGCCAACCCCTCACCTAAGCTTTTCCCCAGGGGAAGGGCAGACATCTCTGAAGAACCCATAAATCATCTTTTGAAGAAGGCCTGACCTTTCACAAGGTGAGAAATCTGGCTTTATCTTCAGGAGGGAGGAGATTGGCAGGACACAGGGCTCGAAACGCACCACCAGGACTAACAAACTAAATGAGTAGCTTCCCCAGGGACCTGGTCTGCCCTACATTTGTCTGCCCAGGATTGACTAAATAAACTCTTCCCTCCCTGGCACTGTGGGAGCTTCGGGGCATTAGCACTGTGACTCTGGTCTGCACTTCTGGGGCGCAGTTACAGAGAAAGATGGACACCAGCAGATAGACGATTGTAACTTGGACTAGCTCATCAGCAGAGGTAGAACAAGGAGAAGGGGACCCATGGCTACACTTGCAAGTTCAAGGCCAAGGCCAGGGGATTTTACCACAGTGAAAGGGGGAGAGACAGGATTAGGGAGAGAGCCGTCGAAAGTACAGCAGTGGGAATTCCAGCTTCTCACATCCCTGAGCCACATCAGAATGCCTGCCACTGAAGTCCGGGCAATGGCTCCATGGGTAAAGGGTTTACTTGTACATGTGTGAGGCCTGAGTCAGAGGCCCAAAGCCCACTTCGAGCTGGCATGGAAGCATATGCCTATCATTACATGCTTCTATGGTGAGGTGGGAGGAGGAGAATCCCTAGAAGCTCTCAGGCACTCACACACACCACAGACATCATGCATACCACACCACACACATACATACACACTACACACACGCACATACCACATACACATCACACACACACACACACATATATACATCTCACACCACACACATGCATACACACTACATACATGCACGTACCACACATCACACACACACACACATATATATGTATGTATATATACATACATATATATCTCACAACACACACATTCACAGATTGGAATGTCTGCTGTCCAATAATATAGACAACACACACACATATATCTCACACCACACACATACACCACACACACATACACACATACACACATATATCTCACAACACACACACATATATCTCACAATACACACACATACACTCAGACTAGAATGTCTGCTGTTCAATAATATAGACACACACCACACACACACATCACACATGCATATATATATATATATATATATATATATATATATATACATCTCACTATCTCACATCACACACACACACACACACACACACACACACACACACACACACACACTCACAGATTAGAATGCCTGCTGTCCAATAATATAGACCCAAAGGTGAAGCCCAGGAGAAGGAACACTCGTCCACCGCGAGAATTTTTAAGAAAAATAACTAAGGCCATTACCTTTGCAGGCTATTTCATTTCAGCTCTCTCTGCTTTTGGCCTGAACCAACATGCCTCTATCTAGGACCATTTCTGCTGCTGATTAAAATCGATGACTACTTTGAAGAAAATAAATAACCAAAGTACGCATTTCCTTCAAGATCTTCAGATAGATTTCCGTATTGTAATCAATTAAGGAGTATTTACCGAGCTCCTCCCAGGTGCCATATCCTGTTTGACATCTGTAATTAAATCAGTGGAGCTGCAGCTAAGGAAGAGGCGATGGGTAGCATCGATATTCACCTTTCCTTCCCATTTCTGTATTTCTGTCAGTTTGGAGCCCAGGAAATAAATTCCTCAGGAAAAGATTCTGCCAGCCATGCTTCTCTGGAGCACTATTTTCTGTGCAAAGAGCCTGACTGAGGAGGAAATCAGAGCAACATGTGTGACAAGAGCAGCAAATGATTCCAGTGGGGACTGGGTTTTCTCATCTCCAGCAAATAGGGCTACACTTCTGAGCTAGGGTGTAAGTTCCACATACAAAGTTTCCCCAATCATGACAGATTTGGGAGAGCCAGTTGGTGAATGGAACCAATAAGAACTGAACAATCTGCCCCAAACCACTCAGGCTCAGCACCCAACAGGACATGCCCTGGGGCTCTGTGTTCCTGAGCTACTGAGCCTTCTGGGAGCAAATAACAGCTTCCCAGGGTGGTCTGTCTCCCATCTTGCCTTAGCTATGTATGTACTCTTCCTTTACGGGGACAAAGGGGTAAGCATGCCAAGACTACTAGTACATTGAATGGTTGAGAAATGTTTGCCATTGAAAGCTGTTTCACTTCCTGCCTGATGCCTCAAAGCATCTCTCTAATTAAGTTAGCCTCTGCTGTTGCTAATGCCACTGTGTGGCTGCCTCACTCTGCCCAATTTTCATTTTCAGAACTGGGTTATGATAATGGAACACTTGGTTTCTATTGCTTACAATTATACTTCAAGGCAGTCTAACTAGGGGAAAGAGTCGGTGACAGCAAGTGGTACGGAATGAGAGGGCCAACCACTGGGGACAGAGCCAGAAGGCAGCAACCATTTTCACCCTGTTCAGCAGAGGCCTGGCTTTCATGGGCTGACCTTGATCTGTGGGAAACTGAGCCCTTAGACTTTCCATAGACTGAGCAGCTAGCACCCACCCCAAGAACAAGGGTCCCCTCATTTGACATGTGAATGTGTTGACTAAGCCCTAGGGTCAGCATATGACTTTCCCTGTGACAGACAAAAAATAACACCAAAAAACAAACAAATAAAACAAAACCACCACGCAGGATAGATAGCTTTGCATTCTCCAAACACTGCCAAAGGCCTGTCACTGGGAGCTGCTGGGGGCTGAAAGATCCTGTTACTACTAAAATCTGAGTCGTCCTCGTTGCTCACAAGGATCTAGCTTAAAATACAGACAGCTGCTGTGTCTTTCATGCTAGATGTGTGCCAGGTACATGATATACAATGTACAGCTGCTCGTTTAATCTTCCCATGACATACTGAGAAAATGTGGACACCAAGTGGCTAGAGAACTTGACCTGGGTCAGCTGCTAACACAACTATACCTGAGGGGTATGTGACTATAAGCCTGAGTCCCAGCGTGCCACTCCAGGGCTCTCTGGTCTACTGCTACCATTTTGTTTAAGAAAACCCCTTGCCAGCAGTGTGGATGCATCTGTTCATTCAATGAACAGTTTGTGAAGGATCTCTCACATTGCAGGCCTTGGAGATGAAGAGGTGACATATATAGAGTCTCCTCCAGATGAGATCAGGCAACTCCAGGACAGCATGATCTGACTTTGCTTCAGAAGGATTCCAGGTTTTTATCCCCTCTCCTTGAGCCCCCAGGAGTCAAAATCCTACCTGCTTGTTACAAATCACTCCCTCATTCCAAACTATTTGAAAACTATGGCATGCATCATTTGTCTACATGATGACCTCTGCTCTGCTCCTTGCTAGAAGAATCCCCTTTGGACCAGAGCAGCCATGGGCCAAACCCTAAGTGCCAGGCACAGCCTCCCAGGTAGCCAGCAGAAAAAAAAAAAAAAAAAAAAAAAAAAAAAAAAAAAAAAAAAAAAAAAAAAAAAAAAAAAAAAAAAACACATCTTTGACCAAAAAACAAAAAACAAAAAAAACAAAAAAAACAAACCCAAAGACCTGGGGTGAGTGTATAGAAAACTTTGTTTTCTGAACAGAATAAGATCAAGTGGGCCTCAGAATGTGTCCCCATTCTCCCCTATGCCCTTACTACTGCTTTTGACAGCTAGGACTGTAATATCCATGGACAGTGCATACGACTACACAGGCCAGCACTGAAGTGGAGCCCTGGACAGACAGGTTTCTGGTAGACAACATTATGTCCTCCTTTACTCACGCCCACAGTAGCCACGCCCCACCACCTGTTTTCCTACAGCACCCTTCTTCCTTCATGGCTCCCTGAGGTCAGGAGCCACATCACAGGCCTGAGTGCACATGGGCACTTTGAATGACTGAAGGTCTCACAGAACCAAATCCATTCCAATGTTCAGAGTGACAATTTCACAAGGGAAGGAGAGCCCGCAGATTGCAGGTTTGATGTGGCTTTGACAAAAGCAGCTCCAACCAGTTGAGCAAATCAGGCTCGATTTGTGGCCTGCTTTCCTTGATGGCATCTCCTAAAAGCACAGCTTAACGACTCCATGAACAGTTGTGCTTTTATTGGATAAGCGTAGTAAAAGTGCACAAAATAACTCTCTGCTGAAATGGAGAATTCTTTGGCAGCACCTGAACCAAGCTCATTTGTGCATTTTAAAACAATTTGCACTTGGCCTTGCGCTGTGCTGTTCTTGCCCACATGGCCCCGACGGTGCCAGTGCAAGATTACTCTGCAATGGCACATACACTCCTTGCCAGGACAGCCCCATCACCCATATGCCCTCCTTCCTGGCCAAGTCACCTAACAGCAAAGGCAGTGGTCTCTTGAAAGGGACACTGTAAGGTGAGTGCTTGACAGCCTCCAAGTACTTGGAGTGCAAGATCAAGAACCAGGGTGAAGGGAAGATGTGGACCACACCAAGTTGGAGCTTCTGGTGAACCCCTCCACTAGCTGTCACCTGATCACTATGTTTTGATGGTAATGATGATGCTTGACGAAGCTGGAGAGATACTGCTGGTGGTGATGATGATGGCTATAATGATGATGCTGATAGTGTCATTCCCTTCAAGGTCATCTGTCTCTTACTGAGGGCAGTGAGATTATCTTTGCAATTGTTTATTGCCTTTCCTGATGATAAAGTACACCTCGGGTGAGGTCCATGGAATCTCCTGAAAGTAGATTCAGGCCCAAGAAGATGACTCAGTGGGTAAAGTGCTTGCCATACAAATATGAGAACCTATGTTTCAATCCCCAGGTCCCACGTGAAGCCAGACATGATAGCATTCATCTATAACCCTAGTACTTCTACGGTGAGATGAGAGATGGAACCAGGGAGATGGTGGAAACTTGTGAGCATGCAACAGCAACAAACCATAACAGACTTGTCTCATCTGAAGAAGAAGGCGAGGGCCAATCTTCACTGGAGGTTGTCCTCTGATCTCCACGGATGCACTGTGGCAGACACTCACACATCACACACCACAGACATACAAGCAAGAGAATCCTGAAAACCATTTACCAGGCTCTTCCACATTTGCTATGAAGAGAGGAGAGCAGAAGCAGCCCTGTCCACACAGAACCAACAGACTCCTATAACCTTCTCCTGGTACAGGGCCAGCAGGTTGTAAAATAGAACTCATAAATTCATCCAAAGCTTTCAGAAGAGCATGCCAAAACCCATTATGGACCCTTTATCAGATGAGAGACCATACATACCACACAGACACATCAGGAATGCATGCACACACCAACTCCAGGCCAGTTGCTGTGTGGGTATAGTACTAAACTCTTACCCCTCCTCTCATTTAGGATTCTATGAGTGGAATTATTCACAAATTTATAGAAGAGGCAGGGCCGTAGGAGGTAAAGAGACTGTTTAACGGCACTGGGATGCCAACTCAGACTTGGCTAGCTCCACAATGTAGTCTTCTCTGTTTCTGGCTGCCCTCTGGACCTATGACTGGCCCAGGGAAGGCGGCAGAGGCTAAGATGTGGCCACATCTTCATTCTGGCCCCAGATGTCATGGAGTGGTGGCTTTGGGGGTCCACCTCTGACCTTTGTCAAAGTTGGCAGCACCAGGGTGAGGGACTCAGCTCCAGAGGTTTCTATGAAGGCTATCTGGAATGACATATGTATCATTCTCAGTAGCTGAGTCAATTCTGTGAGTTGAATCATTTTGAAATATTTTCTAGGTCAGACATGATTATTATAGAAAATTCAAGGAAAGCAGAGCACTCTGGGAAAGGAAAAGGAAATCAGTTACAATCATCTATTAGCTAGGAAGAGTGGTTCTTCATGTCTTGGTATATTCTTAGACACACACACACACACACACACACACACACACACACACACATACACAAATACATGCACACATACACATACACAAACATATGCATACACACATACACAAACACATGTACACACACATACACAGCCATGCATATATTAATGATGGAGATTTGTCCTAAGAAATGTACTTTACACAATTTTGTCTTTGTGTAAACTCCCCAGAGTATACTTATACCAACACTGCAGGCCTCAGCTGCATGAAACAACCCATTTCTCCTAGGCTGTACACCCATATAGCGTGGTGCCACACTGGATGCTCTAGGCAGCTGTAGTGCAATGTTAAGTATTCATGTATGTAGCCAAGTTTGTGATGACACATGCATAAGTAATGTTAAGCAGTAGGCTGAACTACAGAGAATATGACCATGCTACTGGCTGATAGGAATTTTCTAGCTACACATTAACCCTATGGGTCCAGTGGTCACTAGCAAAAACTCTCTCTCTCCTCTCTCTCCATCTCTTCTTAAATGCAAATACATGTCATGTCTACATACATATTTGTTTTTACATGTTGCATTAGATTTAATAGTTTAAATCTAGTATTATAAAATTAACATCTTCCCATAGTATTAGCTGCTCTTTAAACTGATTTAACTTTTTTGTTTGTGTGCACATGCATACACATGCATGCAGGTGTGTGTAGAGGTCAGAAGTCAGGTGTTTTCTTCTATCACTTTCTACATTATTTTTCAAGACTGGGTCTAGCACTGAATTTATGCTCACTGATTGGCTGGACTAGCTATCCATCAAGCTCTAGCTATCTGTTCTGCTCCCAACCCTCACCCCGGGTTCTAGAGTTACAGACATGCACCACCATACTCAGCTTATGCATTTGTGCTGGGGAATTCAAACGCAGGTCTTCAAGCTGGCATACCAAGTCTGTATTTACCAGGTGAATGATCTCCCAAGCCCCTAAATGGGTTTTAATGACTTTAAAAGATTTTATATATGTAAATAGGAGAATTTATTGGTGTTGCCTCTATTTTAGATATATAACATGTTCGTGCCCCATACATTTAAGAATGTAAATCAGTGCTTGCAGACCTGCCCTGTTCTTGACACAAATATCTGGGAGTTAAAGTTCTGGGATAGGAACTTTTTTTTAAGTCCCTGATCAATATTGTTAACTTGCTCTTTGGGAATACACTACTAAGTCACACTATCTTTGTCCCTTGTTGACTAGGATGGAAAGTACTGTAGAGTTCACATAGGAAACAGGTGATTTCGGTTAGATCTGAGGTCCAGATGGCCACTCCCTCCCCAAGGGAGTCAATATTTGGAATGAAGATGCTAGGGGACCTATTTAGTACAGGGGGCCAGGAGGACAGAGGTGACCAGTGGTGTCTTTGCTGGTTAACCCTGGGGAAAACAGGCACAGGCTTGCTCAATAGAGCCAGAGGCTCTGGGCAGCAGACCTACTACATCACTAGAGTACCCTGACAAGGCCATCATCCTACCTCTTCAAGAAGCCAAGCCACTCCATCCCATTAAGGTGGGAAGTATGGGTAGCCCACAGGTGACATCTGCCACAGAAGTGATGGTGGACAAGGGCAGCTTGTTTGTTTGTAGACAGCAGCCTTTAACAAGGAGGCAGGTGATGACTTGATTCAGGGGGTATTCCAGGCTGGAGACAAGTGGGAGCCCCAGGGTGGGGACCAGACTATGCCTTAGGTGGCAGCTCAGACCTAAGAGTTTTGAGCTACAGACAACATGATCCGTTTTCCTAAGTTTCTCCAAAGGTTTTAAGTATTTCATTATGTTTCTGTAGATGGATCTGACATCCATTCAACCTTACATGTAACTGACAGCCATGTGGACAGTGCTTTCTTTCCATTACATTACACGCAGGCCTTGGTGGGGGATGAAAGATGGGATGGCAAAGGCATCAGCTGTCATATCTCACTCACTCCTTGCTCACAGCCCCAATCCCAAACTCTCTGGAGTTTGCAGGTGTCTGAGGGCTGCTCATGCCATCATCTAGCAGCCCCAAGAGCCTGTGTGTCACAGAGTACACCAAACACCAAGGGCATGGGGGTATTAGCTCCTGGAAGTTGAAAAAGGGGCCTCAGTTTACACTTCCTAAACAAGACATTTATTTAAGAAAGATTTGGCCTCCTTGCCTAAAATGAGCTAATGAAAATTTGTATTGGGTTTTTAAGTGAGTTGGAAATACATAAATCTACTTTTCTCCATAAAAAAGACTACATCTCATCAATACTTAGATTTATGATGGTCAGAAATGAAAACATGAGACATTTCCATAAAGCTCAAGACTAAAAGAGTGGGTTAAAGGTCAGGGAGATGGCTCAGTAGATAAAGCACTTTTCACATAAGCACCAAGAGCTGAGTTCAAATCCCCAAAACCCCCACAAAAGATGACTACTGCAGCACAACTTTAACTCCAGCTCTCCTACAAAGAGACAGGAGGCAGAGACAGGAAAGTCCCTGGAAGCTCATAGGTCAGCTAGCATGTGCAACAGAAAAAATGATGCAGAGACCCTGTCTCAAATAAGATGGAAGGTGAGGGACTGAATCCTAAGGCTGCCCTCTGACCTCAGCATGGGTCACATGGCATGGTGGGGGTTGCTGTTTAAAAGGAGTGAGTCAGAAGTTCAAATAACCCCGATGCATTCATCATTGCCTGGCTGAATCTTCCTCTTTAAACTCCTATCCATCCATCTCCTAGCAAGCATTGCTAACGCACCAAATACTTGGCACACTGTCTTAGAGTGTGCAAGTTCTGTGATGTGGGTAATATTGTTTTTCCCATGCAGATGACTTTTTTATTGTGGTAAGAACTCTTGATATGAGATTGTCCGTGTTAACAGACATGTAAGAAATTACTGTTGACTATAGGTTCAATGTCAGTAGTTTATCCACCCGACTTCCGGGGAAACTTTTGCTCCCTTCTCTCGCCACTGCCTGGTAAACAGCTACCAGTCCACTCTTGGAGTCCATAAATGTGATTATTTTTTCCAAATGATGCAAGTTCATGAAATCATGCAGTGTTTGTTTTCTGTGACTGGCTTATTTTACTTAGCATGTCCTCAAGGCATACCAGTGCTATTAAATCTGTTGTAGAATTTCCTTCTTCTTGAGGGCTGAGTAACATTCCACTGTTTGCAGATGCTATGTCTCCTTTGTGCGTCTATCTGTCAAATGATATTTATTTGGGCCCTTTCTGAATCTTTCCTATGTGGTCATTATGATTACACCCATTTAACAGATGAGTTGACTGAGAGTCAGAGAAGTCAAGAAACCCTCAAATTCAAGTAACCTACTCAGACCAGGTCTTAACTACCTCTTAGCCCCAACTCCACCTCATAAATCTCAGCATTTGCAGCTCCATGGGAGCCATACCAGGATCCCCTTTCCCTCTGTGTCACATGCAGCCTACAGGCAGTAAATGCAGAGGGAGGCAAGCCAGGCTAAGGCATCCTACTCCAAGGGCCTGCTTCTATTATTCTACACTGTCCTCCTCCAATCTGCAATTAAGACTCGCAAGGGGTGGCTGTCTAAAACTCTGATTCTCATCGGATGGGCTGTTGCCTGGTATCTTTTGTACCCCAGGGTCAGGATCCTCAGGCCCTCTGCCTTTGTTGGACTGACAGTGCTCAGTAGGTTGCTGGCTTCCAGGAATATCTCAGACAGAGAGACAGAGTGGTGAGAGAAAAACCACGGCCAATTAGAAAGGTTTTTACTGACAGGAGTCCCAGGAGGGAAATCTGGGCCATCCCTGTGGAGCAGGATTGAGATGCCCTGGGAAAGATCCACGCAGAAGGAGGTGCTATTGCAGAGTTCAGACCAGATGGGAGAAAAGAAGAAACCAGTGGCTGGGCTGGGCAGAGCATCTCTGAATCTCTCTGGGCTGGGTGGGCTGAGGTGGTATGAGTGTACCCACCTTGATGCCCCACTTCAGTTCCTCCTGCCAGGGATGCTGAGATGGGAGCACTTGAGATGGGAGCACTTGCATCAATCCAGATGTAACAACCAGCTGCCAACCTCATGGGGACCCAGTTCAATGAAACTCAGGGAGTTCAATTTTCACCTCGTCTCTAAAACACAAAACAAAGACTTGCATGAGGAACCCTTTGGGACTTTTCCTTTCTGATTGGGAAATACACCCAGGAAGGTTGGAGGGGGACTGAATAAAAACTTTTGGGTGAATATAGTAACTAGGTGGCCTTTGCTGTCTCCTTTCCTTAGGAAGATTAGCAGGAAGTCCCTTAACCCAGACCACTTCCCAGCATCAGAAAGAGCAGAACATCCTGTCCCCACAGCTCTGCAAGGTCAAATCAATCAGTGGCATCTCTGTCCCCTTTTTTCATCAGAGGCCAGCATGACTCCCCTCATCAGCATTCTGCCGGCTAGGCGTCGAGGCTACAGGAATTGAGAAGTAGGTCACCCCACAGGCTGGGAAGGCTGCTGTGTGGTTTCAGCTAACTAGGTTGCTGGAAAGCCCCCCTGCCCACAGTTATCCCCTGAGTCACCACCTCACAGTGAGGCAGCAGACTGCCTCTGTCTGCAGCTCGCTTTGGTAAAGAAAGCCGTGCTATGGAGTACAGAGAAGGGAAGGACTTGCCTCTGAAACCAAGTCCAGCAGCCTCTCCCCCATTCACTGCAGATCTTTGAGCACCTTCCAGAAATCAGCCCTGGTGTGTGAGCACCTGGAAGCATGGCTGAGGAGGCCTCAGCCCCTGTCCTAGATTCCTAGTGCTCTCACCAAGACAAGCACTTGAGCCACAGGAGATGGAAGCAGAGGTGGCTCAAAAGCCTGGGAGGCTGCAGGTGGCACAGGTGGGGGTGTACAGAGAGGCAAGGCTGGGACCAGATGAGATCAGGGTAAAAGTCACCCACATCTAGCCACCCAATTGTTTAGCTCCCCAAGCAGAGTCAGAGCAAGGGAGGACAACACAATAT
Source organism: Cricetulus griseus (assembly GCF_003668045.3). Lineage (NCBI taxonomy): Eukaryota > Metazoa > Chordata > Mammalia > Rodentia > Cricetidae > Cricetulus > Cricetulus griseus. The sequence goes on along the minus strand of NC_048600.1, from coordinate 28,113,458 downwards.
TGGTCTTCTTCAAGCCCATGTGTTTGGCTACTAAGGTGGCATTTTACCCCAAAGATGATAAAGATGGTCTGGGTATTTTCTGATGGAAACATATGATCTGATATCTATTTCAGAAAGATGCCTCTGGGGCTGTGGAGTCTCTTTAATTGGGAAAGTGCTTACAAGACCTGAATTCAATCTTCAAAACCCACATCAAACAAAAGGCATATGTTAACAGCTCACATTCACATTTATAATCCCCAGGCCTGGTAGACAGAGACAGGTAGATCCCTGGGGCTTACTGGTCAACGAGGCTAGCCTACTTGGAGAGTTCTAAGGCAGTGAGAGAACCCTCTTTCAAGAAAAGTAGTAGACAGCATCTGAGGAGTGGTGTTCAAGCTGTTTCACTGTTGGGAACAAACATCTATAAACACCAACACACACACACACACACACACACACACACACACACACACACACACACACACCCTTGACCAGAGACTGTGGGGATGGCTTAATGATAGGGAGCCAGAGGAGAGGCATCAGGGGCATACTAGGGACCCATTAGGCCTGGGGGAGAGTGACTCAGGACAGAGATTTTGTGGAGGGACACAAACTCACCCAGTAGGTGACAGTAGGGAGAAGCAGAACTTGTGATGAATTGAGAGTGATTCTGCCTGTCCTCATGTAATATCTGTTGAGTGTCCCTGGGTATGTTAGCTGCATCACTTTCCTAATCTCCACAGTTCCCTAATATGGGTCCTGGGCTTCTCCACATTTTGAAAAAAGCAAAACACAAAACAAAAACTGAGACCCAAAAGGCATCAGAGCACTGAGCTTAGAAATATTGTTTGAGGGTCCCTATCCCCAGAATCCCCCTAGCATGGAACACCCAGCTTCAAGTGTGAGCTGGAAGATCTGGGAGGGGGGTGGCATAGCTAGACACAGGCAAAGGGGAATGTCAGAAAGAAAGCAGACATACCCAGAGAACATCCAGGGCATTGTAACCCTGTAAATTTTTCTGTGATATGTTCTAGAATGCTCTATATTTCTGTACTGTCTAAGAGAATGCCCAAATGCACTTACTATTGCTGTGGGTACTTGAAATATGACTTCTGGGAATTTTAACTTTTATTTCATGCTCACTAACTTAAACTTGAGCCACTTCATGCAGGGCTAGATGTAGCAGTGAATGCTCATAATCCCAACAGGAGGCTCACTGGCCACCAGCCTATAGCCAATCTGACACACTCCAAACTGTGTGAGAGATTCTGTCTTGAGAAAGACAGAAAGACAAAAGCAGCAAAGTGGATGGCACTTGAGAAGACACTTGAGGTTGACCTTTGACCTTTAAATAAAACTTGCACTCACATACATGCATGGGCTCATGTGTGCATTTATGTATCCACACAGTCAGTTAGACACACACACACACACAGAGAGAGAGAGAGAGAGAGAGAGAGAGAGAGAGAGAGAGAGAGAGAGAGAGAGAAGAGAGAGAGGTACTCCTAAATGGTTTCCACAAGTTCCTAAGGAATCCTAAAAGAGTGAGTGGTTCCATTGTTGTTCCTAATGGGGAATAACTCAAAATGTGAACTAGAAGCATCCAGAGGCGTTCATTTGCTAGTTCCCTTCAACTGTCGCCTGCCAGGGGTGAGCACATCTGTAATTACCTTCAGCATCTGTGGCATGCCACACGTCATCTGCCAAGCCCAGCCCCTTCTAGTCCATTCTGCTTCTCAGCTGTGAATTGAGCCTTTTCAGAAAAGCCAAAGGAAGTCAAAAGAAAGTTTCCAAAAAACAAAAAGAGAGACTGGGGCTCACAGATAAATGGTATCATTGCCCTGAACTCATTGTTTCAAACACATGATTTTATTTGGAGAGGAAAAAAAAAGTGTAATTATGTTGGAGTGGATTGCTAAATTCTTTGACTTCAAACCCAATACTTTCTGCAAGATTTCACCTGTGAAATCTGCAGCCTTTAATTATTGCCTTGCGTGTTAAAAAAGAGATGCCTTCTTTCTGAACGGCTAATAACTTTATTAGCAGAGGTAATTATAGATCTGAAGGCGGTGGCCAAAAACACAGAAGCATGTGGACGGCAACATTCTGAGTTTTGAACCTTGGACGTGGTGCACGAGGGGGCACTTTCTCCTCCACACTGTTTGTTTGTTTGGATTTGTTAGGTTTTCTTATCTTCCATGACACCGCTTCTTTTTACGGGGTGGGAGAGAAAACATTTAGAAATCGGTCCATTCCTGGATGAATTTCTTCCCTTCCCAGAAAGTGGGGGAAGAAAAAAAAAAAAAACCAATCTTCTCCTGTAATTGGACAGTTTGATTGGAGGCAGGTGGTGCTGAGCTGCAGCAAGCAGAGCCACAAAGCCAGTTTTGGCTTCAAGCACTCGTCCCCAGCTCTGAGTTTCAGCAGTACAACATGGAAATTGGCTCCCCAAATGCCAACAATAAATTTAGTCCCTGTTTCTCTAACAAGCACTTTATCAGTGTGGACAATTTTCAGCAAACTGGACAATGCACAGACACAGAGCTGGCCTGGACTATCCCTACCCCCACCCCTCACCTCCACCCCGCACCCCAGGCCTTAATTTCTCAGGACATATTCTTGCTGCCACAAAATTGGGACTTATGCATGATTCTGGAAGCAATCACACACTATCATCTGAAAACATGGTGAGATTTTTCTTTTTCTGGGTAAACTGGCCTCTGTGCTGCTCATGTTGCATTATCCTGAGCTAATATTTGCTTGCAATATTTTTGAGTAACAAGCCAAGTTATCGTGGCATTGCAGATTACAAATGTCAGTCCTGAGAACGAGCCAGAATGAGTGGCCAAAGGAGTAAGTAGAAGCTGTATTCTACTTTTCTACCACCTTCAGGCAACGTCTCTGAGACCTTTATTTCTTTTCTCAAGGGCCAGCTTGTTCATCTTAGCCATGCCCTACAGATCAGCCAACAACAGTATTCACCTTTTGTGAAACAAAAATGATGGAGGGCCTGAGCCCCAGAGAGGTTAATTGCTTTGACCAACATCACACAGTAAGCCAGTAGAGAAGTCAGAGACACAGGCACTAACTCCCAAGACCCTGATTCCAACTGTGTGTCTGTTAGCTTCCTCTCGCTAGCAGATCATTTGAAAATGCCATTTATAAGAATCTTAGAAGTAAAGGAGAGTGGGCCTGTAGTTCAGTTTGTAGGATGCTTGCCCAACGTACATGAAGCCTGGGCCTTGAGACCCAGAACCACAGAAACCAGGCACATGGCCACAGGTAGTCCCAGCATTCAGGTGGAGTCAGGGGAGTCACAGTTTGAAGTAATCCTCAGGCCCAGTTATACAGTAAGTTGGAGACCTGTGTGGGGAAGACAGAATGAATAGCTCAATTGAATTGTTGACCTTCGTACACTGTGACAACTTGGTCACTTCATTTATCTCCCCAAAGACATGTACAACTTTCCAGACCCCCTTACAGGAAGGGACTGACAAGGATGAGTCAATGGCAGAGGGACTACACCCTGGTGGGACGGCTTAGCTGCACTGTCCCCCTTACCTTCTATTTGAGCTTTGTCCTCATTTAAGGACCTCGAAGATAGACTTGGGGAAGCAACAGTTACTGGTCTCTTTGTCCTTCTTCCCAAACTGACCACTCTGAATAAGTCTCCTTTTTCTACTACTACTGCTGCTACTACCACTACTACTACTACTATTAATAATAATAATAATAATAATAATAATAATAATAATAATAAATATCAGTTATTTCCTGGTTTGGCATGTTTTCTTATTCATTTCTGTCCATACTCAGATTCTTCTAAATGTACTCTGGATTAGTTTTGAGCTTCTAATTCATTTGCAGAACTTGACAATAGCCTTCTCTGACCTCAAATGGATGTAGGCAGAGACAGTCACCTCCCCTCAGCTGTATCTGTATCAAATTATTCTGTGAAAACCAGTTGGAGAGTGTGCTCAGAGCCTCTGGAGTGCAACACTCTTGGTTTGCCCTTCCGAGCCTGTGGCTCACAAACTTGACCTTGCTCATGGGAGTCTCAGAGCCTAAGGTTCTGGAGAAGACACTGGGCCCCCTGAGTGGCCAGGACACTTCTCCAAATCTCACTGGCAGACAATCTTCCCTGAAAGCTGGCTAGCTGGTGCAAGGCACCAAGGACGAGTTTCTCCCAGCCCCTTAGATGATGAACTCTTCTGTCCTAAATGAACAACTTCGTGTGGCTGCTACTGGGTGGCTGATGGTGACAGGCAAGCAAGGAGAGAAGAGGAGTCCAGCAGTACCAGGGACATTTTCTCAGAAGGACTGCTCACTGGTTAAACCTGTCTGAAGGCAGACTGCATTTGTACAGGAGTGCTGGCTGGGAGATAACTCAGAAATCTTGGCAACACTACAGAAACAATATTTTTACAGAGGTGACACCATCTTAAACAATGTCCCCAGTGTGCAGGCTACAAGCGGCCCTCTATCCAAAGGGTGACTGTCCTTTCCACCTGTTCTAAGCAAAGAGGCTCAGGGGAGTGGGGCCAGGAAATAGGGGTAGGGAGTGGGCACGTTAGGAACACAGAAATTGGAAAGCCGTTTTGGGGCTCTCCTTCTATAATGAAGCCACTTCTGCCAACCTGCACCAAAGCTGGCTTCCCAAGGTAGAAACAGACTGAAGTGATGCCATCTCAGAGGCCAGATATTCTGCTGTTTTTCCAAGCCTGTGTGAAAACAGCCAGACACAAAGGCAACAGCACTCTACAGTTCCTCGTTCTGTGTCCCGCAGTCCTGGCACCTCACAGACAGGTGCAAGGGCACTGTGCTGTGTGACACAGCCTCCTCCCTCTTTGGCCTGAGCTCTTTCTCTGGAGAATTGCCACCTGTCCCTGACTGTTACAGCAACCTCCTTCTTCCTAGAATTAACTATCATTCCTTCCCAAAGCCTGTATCATTTCCCAGAAGAAGAAGAAAAAATAAAGAATCCCAGAACCTGCCAACCCAGTCCACAGTGTTGTCTGAGCTGGGTGGCCCAGCTGGGGTGAGACAGAAGTGTCCCTCAGCCTCCTGATGTGCAAACCACAGGTGGGCAGAGAGCCAGAAAGTGGCCCAGGCTGTATCATGGGGGCCTTGGCTGAGGCTGAAGGCCAGGAGTCATGGCCAGGGGACAGTGGCATCTGAGCATCCATCCACTTATTTGTTTGCTGAGCCCATGTAAGCAAAGTCCATGAATGGGGTGACTTGCACAACAGACATGAACTCTCTGATAGTTCTGGAGGCTGGAGCCTATAATCACGGTGTGCTGTGAGTTCTCTCTAGGGACACTCTGGGGACCCTCATTCACCTGATCCTAAGTTTAACCTGACTTTTTCTTCTTCTTCAATGCGGTACTATGAGCCATATTTTGATAAATTGTATGAAGTTCCTTCTCTTTCCACACATAGATAACATGCATTCTAGAATATATGCTATTATTTCAGCAGACCCCAGATCTTCCTTTATCAGCAGTGTGACAAGTTGGTTAAAGTCCTGACACTGATGATCTCGTCAGTAAAATGGTGAGCCACGCTGACCTCAGTTCTCCTGCCACCAACCATCATTCATAGCCAGGGCCTGTTAGCACTCAGTGTACTGTGGCTATTGAGAGTCTCCGTGCATACACATTTTCATAAAGCATCAGATGTAGGTCTAAAAGCACAGGAGAAGTTAAAACCAACTGTGTCCCCATGGCAGACAGGGGAGACCCCAACCAGGCACTCCTTTTCATTGTTCCTAATGGCAGAATCCTCGGGTCAGATCACACACTAACTTGGCAAAGCAATGTCCCTGTCACATGTCAGATGAGGTGTAAAAAGGATGCATTTGATCAACAAGGCAGAAATGCCATCTAGAAATTACATACCAACTTTCTCAGCACAGCCGCAAGAAGCCTGGGTGTCCTTGAGGTCTGTGAGCTGGGAGAGAGGTCACCCTGAGCCTTGGGGATCCTGACAGGCTTCAGCCTCAAGGAGCACAGCCTGGTGCTACAGAACCTGCCCTTGGGCCAGGCAGCATCCTGCTTCCCTGAGGCATCCTCTCCTCCTCTTCCCTCAGAGCCTACCTGCCTTCACACAGTAGCCTCAGGAGCCAGATCCTGCCTCCTCCACAGTCAATCCTGTGTGAAGGCCCTGACTCAAAAGGGCAGCCATACCCTTGTCTCATACCTCAGGTCCCTGTTAGGAAATCTGAATGTTTCCTATCACCCTTCAGCTACCATCCATCCATCACACAACTGCATTGTCATGGCACCATCTTCAGTGTACCCCTAGGCACAGATACCCTAAGAACTGAGAATATACAGAACACAGATTCTCAGTGAGAAATAGAAGTTGTATAAATTAACCAAACTGTCAAGGCAGGGAAGGCAAGGAGGAAAGGAAGTGGGCCAGGATAAAAGCTTCCTGCAGGTACAGCAGCCCTAACCCATCAGCCTCTAGATGCCTTACCACCCACACCAGCCCAGCCCTTAGGATTCTTTGTTTTCCTCTGCGATGACCGGTCTGGATGGTTTGGACTTCAGTATGTCTAACCAGAGACTTGGTTGAGAGGTCAAGTTGGCCTCAACCACCCAAGTGCCAGGAGGACAGGCATTCACACCCATGAGAAGTCCCTGAGTTCTCCTTGGCTCTCCCATTTGGCAATGTTTGGGAAGCCTTGCAGTCAGGCTGGAGCACAGACTTGGAATGGAGTCATTAGGACCACAGCTCTGGAAAGGCAGAGGCTCTAGGGTTGAGGAGATGGGTAGACCAGCCTGTGCAAGCGAGACTGGGACTACATTTCTGAGTCCCGAGTCTACCTATGTCTGTGGGTGCTGCATACCTGTATTCCTGAGTGTCACACATTTATCCCAGGTACCACACACCTGTGGTCCAGGTATGTGCACCTGTGTCCCTGGGAGACACATTCCTCTGTTCCCAAATCTCACACACCTGTCCAGGATACCGCACACCTGTGTCCCTGAGTGTTGCACATCTGTATTCCTGAGTCCCAACCATTTGCACCACATATCACACATATGTGTCCTTGGGTTTCTGTAGTACTGGGGGCTTGGTATTTGTCTGACAGCCAGTCCCTTGATAAGTGAATACATATACATTCTCCTTGAAGCCCTGTTACAAACCCCACTAGTTCGCTTCTTACCATAATTCCATGCACTATAGCCATCATACCCATTTTCATCTGAGGAAAGAGGGGCCAATGGAAGTTATATCACTTACCCAAGATCGCCTGTGAGGAGGTGGCAAAGCCAGTCCCAGGCCAGGCCTTAGTTCCAGGCCGCATGTTCTGATATGGGATAATGCTCTTGTTCACTGTAAAGATTTGCCACATGAGGAGGATTCTGGAAGGAAAAAGGCAGAGACACAATCATCAGCCAGACACAGAGGAAGTAAGATAAAAATGCCTTACTGAGACAAGGTACTGAGCCATGTGGCTAAACATAGATGAGAATCATGGGTTAATTTAAATTGTAAGAGTTTGTTAGTAAGAAGCCTGAGCCATCGGACAGTTTATAATTAATATAATCCCCTGTGTGTTTATTTGGGACTGAATGGCTGCGGGACAGGGTGGGGCAGAAACTTCCATCTAAAGGTTCTGCCTGCCTGAGCCACTTACCCTCCTGGCGAAAGAAGTCACCACATGCCTGGAAGAAATGTTTGTAGCCATACTGCACCAAAACATTTGAAGTGACTATATCCTACCCTTTGACTCACTAAGTACCTTCTGGGAAGCCACCCAGGGGAAACATCCCAGAATATGAGAAAAACCATTATGCCTGAAGATGTCCATTGCTTTATTATTTATTGAGCACACGCTACATCCCGAAATCCTGGGAGACATATAAATCTCCACCCACAGGCAGACAGTGCAGCACATAAGAATATTAAGCTATGTGTTCACTTAAGGGATGCTAGGCAAAGAGGGTGAGAATATGGAGCTGTGTGTTAGAGCTCTACAGGAGGACAGGGGCACACAATGCCTGGGTGTTCTGTTTTCTCCTACCAGTCCCCCTTGAGTGCAGCTGCACGAGAACTGTACGGGTTATCAAGGAAGAAGGCGGAAAATGAGAACAACCGAGGTTTTGTCTGCTGAACCCACAATCAATGGATAATTACAACTGTTTGAGAAAACTGATGCGTAGGGGAAACAGAACAAGCTGGAATGCATTGGCGAGTGCCTGGAGCCAGTTTCTGGAGAACTTAGAGGTAACTGCTTTTCTCCTGGTGCCTTACCTTTTGTACTTTGAGTTTTTCAGTGGTGAGCATTGCAGGGTTAGTTTGATTTAATTTGTTAATAAAACATATACTTCAGTTTTTGGAAACGGCTTTCCTCTGTGGCTTCCCTTCAGTTCCATGCATGCATGGTTCTGGGGGATATTTGATGGCAGACTGTGGGAGTTTCTTGAAATCTCTGTCATATAGCCCAGGACCTGAAGGCCTTAGAGCTAAGTAAATGTCCCTATAACAAAGACAGCATATGACCATATAAGAGGACTCCTCTTTGCTCCAGGATTGTAGACCCCAGCTCTACTCCTTTCTGGCTGTCTGAACCTGGGGCACACCAGTCCCTAAGTCCCATACACTTGTCATAAACAGTAGATACCCAATCACTGAAGGTCATTGTGTGTCGCTAGTTATTGAACCTATGTAACTTGGAGCAGTTGTGAAGTTTTGTCACCTCATCTGCTTCCATTCAACAAATGTCACCAAGTCTATCTCCCATCCTGTAAGAGTGACTCTGCGTGTTTGATGGGTGATAGTATGTTGCCTAAGAGCTTATCAAGAGATATCATATGGACCATAGCATCTCCCCCCAGAGAAAGATCCAGAAGAGAGCTTCACTGACAGGACCTGGATGGGAAGCTGCTGTGATGGGAGAGCCCCAGCTGATGTTCTCAGCTCTGGGAACAAGTGCCACATCTGACAAGGCTGAACTTCCTGGGGAAGACAGCCATGCTCCAGCCCTGCTTCCAGTTTGCTCACCTCGCAGGGTGACCAAAAAGAAACCCAAGAGTAAACAATGCAAGTGACAAGGACAGTATCAGATGGCTGAGGTAAATGTGCCACCACCCCCCACACACACACACACAGTGACTGTTCCTGCCATGAATAGTGCCTCTGACAGTGAAGGAAGAGCAATGACGGAAAAGGCCCAAACTCACTGCTGCAGTAGCAATGGAGGAGGTTTTGCCTCACGTTAGATGCATCAGAATCTGAAGAGAGTCTGGCCCTTGTATATCTCCCAAATGAGACTGATCTCTTGGACAAATACCAAAAGGTGGGGGTTTAGCCTGAGCTCCACCTGGGGAAGGGACCTTGTTCTTCTCTAGCCCCGTGTCCACCTGTCTCAGATCACCCTCATGATCCTGCCATGGTGTGTCAGAATGGGTATGACACTCATTTCCACTCCATCTTGCCAGCTTCTCTCCTTGCCTTGCAGTAGAGCTTCCTAACCTTTTGCCTTGCTGTGTTTACCTGCTCATCAGACAGAAACTGCCAGAATAAGGAGGCCCGGGAACAGAAAAACCACCACCACCCTCAGAAGGCATTTGAGAGGAGAGTGTGGCTGTGAGGACATAAAGGACGAGGGTGTATCTCCCAAGTGGACAAAAGTCAATTCCAAAATCTAGGATCAACTTGCAGGCAACTGTGAGCTATGGGAAGTTCACATGGCCTCATCAGCCACCATCAGGGTCTGTGTGCACCAGTGTTTTACATCAGCGGAAGCCCCATGATAGAATAATCGCATCTCTGCTAGTCTGCTGGGACTTCTCTAAGGAAGACCTACACCAGAGGGTTTTGCAACTGGAAGTCCAAAAGCAAGCTTCCCCTTGGAGCCTCTCTGCTGGCTATCTCCCTTTTCTCATGGACTTACACCTACCTTTCTGTGTGCCTCTATTCTAATCTCTTCATAGTAGGACAACAGTCAGACCCAATGAGGGACACTCCAATGACTCATTTGGACAGAATTTCTTTAAGGCCCTAGGTCTTGTACATCTAAACACAGTCACATTCTGGGGTTAAAACTCCAGGCTATGGTTTGAAGGGGAAGGCACAACTCAGGTCCCTTAGATGAACAAGAGAAACCAAAGGTCAGGGACCTTTCCTGGGATTTAGATAACTTGGTGTCAGAAGCAATGGTAGGGCACTGAGCTGCTGACCCACAGCCTCTGCCTCTCCTATGATCCTGGAAACCACACACAGCTCCAGGCAACCTGTGAGTGCAGTCTACCCTGGGGAAAGTGAGGCTGGCTGCTGTGCAGGAGAGCACTGTGTTTAAAGATGAGAAGTTCATGGGTGGACACATGGCCATCTCTGTGGCTTCTGGCAGCTCATTTTAAGCTGTGGGATAGGAGGGTTAATCTGAAACTCACAAAGGGTCAGCTTAGATGTCTGTATTGGGATGTACCATGGGGTGAGATTGGGATAATGGGCCCCATCACATAAAAGCAGTAACAGGACATGGACACCAGATGAAATACACTTCCTACACACTTTGGAAGCTTATTGAATCGTGGTATGGCAACTTCTCCTCATGTCCCCTCATCACTCTCCTGGAGATCAGAGAGGTGACAACTCACTCTTCTCCGAGGCAGTGATGTAAAGAAGGGCAAACATGGCTTGGGAACACTGGGTCATGAGTAGGACCTCTGAGTATTAACCAGTAATGGGGGCAAGCATTGTAACTATTCCAAGCATGAACTCTTTAGTTGACAATGGACGATCATATAGTAACTGTCACCACAGTGAGATTGCTCAGTTCAGTATGAAATGGGGCATCAAGCTGGCCAGAGTGAATGTCTACCAAGTGCTTATGTGAAGCTTGGGGGAGAAGGTCTGTCCAAGCATGAGCCTGTAGTAGGTGTCCCCTGTCTATCCTTTCAAGCAGGATACCCAGCCCAGGTCTGCTCAGTTTTGGCAGATTCTCCTTCAGTGTACACTTGGACTATGTGCCATGGCCATAGCATCCTGAACACACCAAGTCTCCTCTGAGAGTGTCTCATGGCACTCAGGTGATGAGCAAATGTGTCTGCTTAGTCCCTTGTCTCAGCCAGTGCCTCCTCTCATTTAATACTCAGGCAGAAGTGAAGCGAGTTGGCTTGATGTCCTTGCCCTGTGTCTTCTGAGTCCAAATCTGGGCCACTTTAGATAGTGAGCAGAACCTCTGGCTTTTCCCTTGCATGACATACTGTGGCCTTGGCTAATGAGAGCTGCAATGGCTTCTAGAACAGGGCAGTGAACTTGCCATTGGCATTGGCCTTCAGGTAACTTGGTAACTGCTTGGCTGGCTAATCTGCCCAGTTTACTTAGTTACAGAAATTCTACCACAGTGTTCATTCCCTGATCTTACACTAAATAAAGGGATGGGGAGAAGGGATAGATGAAATTGCTGTGTTTTTAAAATATACAGAGAGGTATATAAAATACGTCACAGTGGGATTTATATGATAAATGGGGAAATAAAATAACATAAAATATTTGTACCTTGCTTGATATCCTATTTCTAAAAAATTATTACAGGCCAGGTGTGGGGGTGCACACCTTCAATCCCAGCACTCGGTAAGCAGAGATTGGGGAATTTCTGTGAGTTTGAGGCCAGACTGGTCAACATAGTGAGTGCCAGGACAGCCAAGGATATGTAGAGAGATCCTGCCTCAAAAAATAAAAAATTTTACATTGACTTATTATTGACTTATTATGTATGTTGGGGAGGAAGCTTGTTCACATGGTACAGTGAGTGGGTGGTGGGGCAGGGGACAACCTATGGAATCAATTCTGTCCTCCTACCATATGGACAGAGTGACAGAACTAGGGTTTAGAGGTCTTCTTGGGGGAATCCATTACTTCTTTTATCTATGAGCAGCCAACATAAAATCTAGCTGCCCCACCCCCCACAGGTTTCCATCACACTTTCCCACTAAGGGTGAGGAAGTACCAGGTGTAGGATCTGTACTCCAGATGGCATGGGAGCTGGTTGCAGGCCTTCCTGGCTGGCATTCTGCAGTGTGAGCCAGGCTAGGTGAGCCATAGTTCTCTCCTGGCCCTGAAACGTGCAAAGCACACAATGTTTAGATGTTTTTGTTTTTTTTTTCCTCCTTTTGAAGTCTTTGATCACATGGATTCGAACTCAGACAGGAGCCATGCCTAACTTCATGCACATCCTCTCTGGATGTTGGGATCCTAAGGCCTCCTACACCGTGCCAGCAGTGCCCCAGCCTCCCAAAATTTAGCAGCTTGGCTCCATTGGGGTGTGCTCCAAAGTTCAGTGTCTGCATCTCAAGGACTAAATTCGGTAATAACACCACCACAATCTCACCAAAAAGCATTATAGTGATTATTGAGTTACATCAGGAGCTTGTTTAAGATAACATCTTATTTGTACAATGCAGCTCAAATAGCTGGTTAGTGCAGCCCGTGCAATTGTTAGGCTCCTTCCATGCATTAGCATAACCATCCTGGAAGCGCCTTGATGCTTTTAAACATATGCACAGCTAAAACCGAAAACATAAATATATGTCTCTTAAGGTGGCAGTGGAGGGAGAATAAGAGGGTTTAGGTTTGCATGTAAACAGGAATTTACTTGTCTCTGGTGTAGTACAGTGGGATGTGGGAATCCCTCAGAATTCGCTTCCTTAAGGAGTTGCCACCTGAGCCACTACACTCTGTAACTAACTTCCTGTTTCTCTGTGCACCTTCACCATGCTACACACCTGACCTGCCTATCTCAGATGTCCTATTCCTCCCTGTACGTGACAGGGTTCAGTAGTGAAAGGACTTGTCTGGGGTCACACAGCTTATAACAGAATTCATATCTGTAAAACACCAGGGTCAGACGTAATCACCAAATGTGAAGGAGATTCCATGGGGTTCCAAAAAAGCTTCAAACCAGGAGGCCAATTGGGGTCAGCGCTCCAAGAGATTCGCTCTCTATAGGACAGGCTGGCAGAGTCTCCTGCCAAGGGACATGCATGCACTGTCCCTTCCTGAGCTTTGTGTCCATACCACCCTGCCTCCCTCTCGTGGTGACTGACAGGGCACTCAGCACAAGTGGGGCATGGTGCAACCTCCTAATATCTCCAGTCTTCAACCACCATCACCCAACAGACTCCTGCCCTGCAAACCCAAGCCACCTTCACTGCTATAGGCTACTCTTGCCTCTCTCTGCCTTGGCAGCTGGCTTTCTGTGTTGGACTTTTCATCCTTGCCAAACGATGAATATAACTCTCTTCCCAAGAAAATGCTCAACCCAAGAGGCCTGAGCTACTCTGGAGGAGCACCCCCTCATGACCCATGGGCTTCCTGAGGCCAGCACCCCATTCAGATCTCAGACAGGAGCATCCAGATATTCCAGGCCACACAGATGGCCACACCAGTGTGAACTATCCCAGTGTCAAGGCTCAGCTGAACCTCCTCCCAATAACAGTGGCTACCTTCTCCTCTGCTAATCAGTGACCGGTTCCACGTGGAGCCTGACCACCAGGCAAGAATACTATAGCTCTAGAAATTAAGCCAGGCACCAGTACCACATAGTGTGTTTCATCCACACTATAGATTCATGAGATAAAGTGAATTGAAAGTATACCATATAGGACCAGTACACATCATCAACTTGGGTTCTTTAAAAAAAAAAAAAAGATGCTCTTTCAATGCACTGAACATTCCACGGCTAAGTTACAATGACCTCTTTAGGGATGCCACCAAGGGGATCTCCAATTGGCCCCTAGGATGGCAGCTCTCGTCCCACTGCACACATATCCCTGTGGACACATACAAGATGAGATGGACACCAAGTCAGTCAATACTGTGGCAACTTTAACCTAAGCTGGATAATGTGGATGTAGGCCACACTGTTTCCCAACACCTGGGGAAGGTGAAGATTGGGTCACCCAGGCTGGGGGAGATGTCCTTTATGAGTTCCTTTCTTTCTTTTAGAAGCTGCCCTGTGCCCTCCCCAAAGATAGCATCCAACTTCCACTAGCTTCAAGTACAACCTTATTTGGGAAGAAGAATGACTTAAGCAAGACACAATTGATGTCCTTTTAAAACAGAAAAACATGAGGCTGAGTTGATGGCTCTGACAGCATAGCACTTGTGGGCATGAGGACATGAGCTTGCCCTGGCACAGAACCCACTTCCTAAAAGCCAGGTATGGTGGTGCATGCTTGTAATCTCCTCACAGGGAAGTAGAGACAATCAGATCCCTGGGGCTCACTAGGCTGCTCAGCTAACCTATGTGAGGAAATCCGGACAGTTAAAAGACCCTATCTCAAGAATATAAAGTGATGGCTCCTGAGGAACAGCCAAGGCATCTGGCCTCCATGTGCATATACATATGGGTTCACACACATGAACACACACACACACACACACACACACACA